>NC_135649.1:111337637-111640667 GCF_053574225.1 Canis aureus
TGTAGGTCTTCCAGGGCTAAAACTGAGAAAGTCCAAGTTGGTCACCCTACTTCCAGCTCCAATGGCCCATACTCATCAAATGGATTAAGTAGGATATCAGTAGCTCCTCTCTTTTCCACTCTTTTCTAGTGAGCAGATCACCAAGCAGAACTCATTAAAGTCAAGCACACATGCTCACCTACAAATGCCACCTTTTAAATGTTCCCCAAATGATGTTTTTGAAAGCACATAAACTCCTTGGCTCCTCAAAGGTACAGTGTATCAACAAGTTAACTAAAACAGAACCCCCCCAAAAAAATAAATAAAATAAATAAAACAGAACCCATCGGGATCCCTGGGTGGCGCAGCGGTTTAGCGCCTGCCTTTGGCCCAGGGCACGATCCTGGAGACTCGGGATCGAATCCCACGTCGGGCTCCCTGCATGGAGCCTGCTTCTCCCTCTGCCTGTCTCTGCCTCTCTCTCTCTCTCTCTCTCTCTCTGTGACTATCATGAATAAATAAATAAAATCTTTAAAAAAAAAAAAAAGAACCCATGGATATTTTACCAGGCTCTGTTTTCTCACTTTCTAGATCCCAGTGTCCTACTAAAGAATACTAGTATGCAGCAGAGAAACAAAATCTATTTTAATCTAAGAGAATTGGGAAACCTCCAAAGAGCAGTGACCTGAAAAATCTTGATGCAGCAGAGGAAATCGATTTTCTACCAAAGCCATGCAGAGGATTAGACTCAGATTTAGGCCAGAAAAAGATTTACATTCCATCCAAGTCCCAATATAACATGATGCACAGATGAAAACATGCTCATGAGCAGACATAGCTGACACACATTACAAAGTGCAAAGTAGAAGTCAGCTCTTTTTTAATATTTTATTTATTTATTCATGAGAGAGAGAGAGAGAGAGGCAGAGACACAGGCAGAGAGAGAAGCAGGCTCCATGAAAGGAAGCCCAATGTGAGACTTGATCCCCAGACCCAGGATCACGCCCTGAGCCAAAGGCAGAGGCTCAACCGCTGAGCCACCCAGGCATCCCCAGAAGTCAGCTCTTAAGAACATGTGTCCCAAAGGTAAAAACACACAATTTATAAGTTGTAAAAAATATTCTGATGAATCATAATCAGTCTTTTAAATGTATTTTATAATTAGTTTTTATTCTCATCTTGGTCCCTTTTCAAAATGCCCACCAATCTTCAGGATCAGAAAATAACATCAGTCATGCATTTATAATAATCAAGAAATTATTTTTTAAGATATTATTTATTTATTTGACAGAGGGAGTGCATGAGTACAATCAGGGAGAATGGCAGAGGGAAAAGGAGAAGCAGACTCCCCAATGAGCGGGGAGCCCAACATGAGACGATCCCAGGACTCTGGGATCATGACCTGAGCCAAAAGCAGATGCTTCACCAACTGAGCCACCCAGGCACCTCTGATGATCAAGAAATTCTTTTTTTTTTTAGATTTTATTTATTTATTCAAAAGAGACACAGAGAGAGAGAGAGGCAGAGACACAAGCAGAGGGAGAAGCAGGCGCCATGCAGGGAGCCTGATGTGGGACGCGATCCCAGGACTCCGGGATCACATCCTGAGCCAAAAGCAGACACTTAACTGCTGAGGCACCCAGGCATCCCAAGAAATTCTTAAAATTGATAATAGGTATCTTAAAATTACAAAAACCTCCAGCTTCCCACCTTTCAAATGTAGACAACTATTCCACCCACATGTAACACACCTACAATTTGACACTATATCACATTTTTATTATAACCTCTATTAATAACTGTAAGATCCCCTATACACAGCTACAGCTACACTTAGAACCAAAAGTAGTACTGATGACCAGTTTGACCTTGACTGACCTGGACACCTATACTGGACAGTGTACAATGAGAAAGCAGTTCTGCCCATCAGGTGGCCACCTATTCTGGCTACAGTGAAAATTAAAATTAAAGCTACCTTTCACAGTGCTCTTCACTTTTGCAAATTTTCTTCAAATTCTTAATTTTTTTCAATCTTCCTATGTCTAAGAAAGAAAATATGATGCATAGGATGTTAAGTCAATAGAGTCAAGGAAAGCTATCACTGTGTAAATGAAGCATGACATTGGGACAGTAGGAGTCAAGATCGAAAGTGAGTGAGCCAGCTTCGTGTAGAATTGGTCACATCCAACTAAACACAATTTTGAAAAGAAAAGGAAAATACTTAAAGGAAGCAAAAAGCTCTAAGCCAATGCAATCAACAGTGGTTAAAAGTGATGGGCTGATTCCTTAGGTGGAAACATTTTTGATTTCATGGTTGCTCGATTAGACACAGTAAATCCATATACCTCTGTTCCCAGTCAAAGCCTATCTTCTATTCCCCAAAGCTCGAACCAAGTGAAAAAAACAAAAGGAGAGTTAAACTGCTTCAGGAAGAAGACCCATTAAGATCCTCAAGTTTCATAAAAACCTAACTCAACCTCAGAGATACACAGAAAAACTCAGTTCTGAATTTGGTTCAACAAATCCCCTTTCCATCAGCTACCAGATTGATGGGCACCACACATTAACTGGAAGGGGCACGTCCCAGAAATAGATGAATGAAGAAAGGAGAGGCTTCTGCAAGAAGTCTCCATGGAAACCACCCAGTCCTTGCATCTACCATTTATCTTCTATTTTGGCTGTCATTCAAGCACACCAAATCAACAATAAAAACATAAGGAAGTTGGAAAGGCTTTGGAATTGAAGGATTCAGTGTTTGGTACAGGGAGATTTTCCAGGAAAAAAAGAGACCAGAGCAGTCTGAACTTCTCAGGACTCAAGAGGCCTCTGCTAGTTCAGCCCATTAAAAAAACAAGTCCCATGGGACGCCTGGGTAGCTAAGCGGTTAAGCTTCTGCCTTCAGCCCAGCACATGATCCTGGAGTCCTGGGATCAAGTCCCACATCAGGTTCCCTGCATGGAGCCTGCTTCCCTCTCTGCCTGTGTCTCTGCCTCTATCTCTCTCTCTCACGAATAAATAAATAAAATCTTTTAAAAAATAAAAAATAATAAATAATAAAAAAACAAATCCCCCAAAGGAATATGCTTATCATGATGAGCACTAGGTGATGTATGGAATTGTTGAATCACTATATTGTATACCTGAAACTAATATTACACTGTATGTTAACTGGAATTTCAGTAAAAACTTAAATTCCTCAAATGAAGTGTTTGCAAGTTTTTTTTTTAAGATTTTTTATTTATTCATAGAGACAGAGAGAGAGAGAGGCAGAGACACAAGCAGGCATCATACAGAGAGCCCAATGTGGGATTCGATCCAGGGTCTCCAGGATCACGCCCTGGGCTGCAGGCGGCGCTAAACCGCTGCGTCACTGGGGCTGCCCCAACACAGTTTTTATAATATGTATTTGATCTTGCCCATTCACTAAATATTTATACAAGTAAATTTATATTTCCATTTATGTTGGGAATGATTGGGTATTTTAAAGTTTGAAATTCTGTTTTGGAATTTTAAAATATGAAAAGGAAATACAACTTACAATTTTGCAACTATGGGAAATAAGGATCCTACACATGTAGTAACCAGTCTCCCAGATGGCCCCCCCATGATGTCCATGCCCTAGTATTCACCATGCCCTTATATAGCCCTTTCCCACATTGTTTCAGGGCTGTCTTTGTGACCAATTGAATGTGACAGAAATGATGATATGTGACCCCTGAGGTGAGGACATAAAAGATACTGTGGCTTCTTAAAAGGGGGGAGGGGGCACCTGGCTGGCTCAGTCAGCAGAGCATGCAACTCCCAATCTACGGTGTGTGTTCAAGCCCCCAGGTTGGGCATAGAGATTACTTTAAAAAAAAAAAAAAAAGGTACTGTGATTTCTGTCTTGCTGTCTCTCTCAGATCCCTCACTCTGCGGGAGGCCATCTACTATGTTCAAAGACATTCGAGCAGCGCTAAGGAGAGTCACATGTGGTGAGAAACTGAGGCCTCCTGCCAACAGTCATGTAAGTGAGCCATCAAAGAAGCAGGCCTTCCATCTCCAATTGGGCCTTCAGATGGCTGAGGCCTGAATGACAACTTGACTGCAACCCCAGGAGAGACCATGACAACCCCAGTTGTCATCCAAAACCACCAGCTTAACTTCTGGATTCCTGTGTCTCAGAAACTGCATGAAATAATAAATGTTTGTTGTTTTAAAGTGCTAAATTTAGAGGTAATTTGTCATGCAGCAATAGAAAGCTAATACAACACAAACTGTTATCATTCAGGCGTTGCCTGCCTGCCTTTCTTAAGGTTGAAATGAATGCTAAAGAGGTAGTATAGGATTGTGTAAAGGACAGGACTCTGCAGGCAAATGTATCTGGGTCAAATCCCAGGGATTTAATAGTGATCTACTGAATGCAGCCTATCATAGACCGGAAAACCTTTTCTTCTTAAACTTTTGTCATGGTAATATCTTATCCTCTGAAGGCAAATTCTCAAATGAAAGTCAAAGTTGCCTGCAAAGTACTTTGCAGGGCCCACACAGGAGCCAACAGAAAATAACACCCTTTTGACCTTTAACTTTTTTTTTTTTTTTTAAGATTTTCAATGAAAGGCACTTAACTAGGAAACTGCTTTCTTAAATTGTGGTCAGAATATTAAGATATGATAACTCTTACACTCTGCACTCTATTAGGAAAGAGGTTCTTCATTTTTTACTCCATGGCTGGTGAATCCGTTTTAGAAATCTTTTTAAATGCAAAAAATAAGCATAGGACTAAAGGGGAAGCCAATTATTAAAACAGGTATTAAAATATTGTACTAACTTGTGATATGGTAATATATATACTATTTTATTATGACATTAAGCATCAAGAGTGGAAACTCTAATAACAGCCAAAATTTTGAAGTAGTGATTAGCATAAATAGTGCAAGATGTCTGTAACAGCTGTGATGCCTTATGAAGCTGATTGACAACACAGTCGCAGGTGGGGCTAATAGCACTGTAATTTGTTGCCCACGTTAATTGATGAATATGCTAAATATCTATTATTAGTCAAAATATATACTTTTTTTTTTCATTCAAGGTCAAGGTCCCCTTGAATTCTATCCACAGATCCTTCGAAGATCTAAGAATCCAGGAAAAGAATCCGTGTTTAAAAATGAGTAATAACCTAAGATGTGACTCCTTCCCAGAGGGATGCAAATTTTAAGATGTATGCTGACATCATTTAGAATGTTTTCGTTATAAACAACACAGATAAAAGGGTTGTGATTTTTCTGATTGTCTTACACCACCAATGCCTTGTACCCAGCACATAAAAAAGCAAGTGTTAATAAATAAATAACATCTACACCTGGAATAAAAGAAGTAACCCATGTTCACTTTTATTCTGGACACTCTCTTGACAGAAATCCTGTTGTTAGACTTGGCTGACTGCCTAGAATTTTATTTGGACTAGCCCTTCACCATGGGAGAGAAAGCAAATTTTATACTACCCTCAGAATTTATCCTCTGCCTACCTCCTACACTTCTTGAGATTGTTCTCAGATTTCTTAATCAATATTGAAGAAAATAAAATCTCCTGTGGCTATGAATTTTGGCACGCTTAATGGTATCCATGGAAACGTCCTAATTGAAAACATTCAGTTCCCATTGGATCATCTTATCCCATGAAGCATTTAAGAGAATTTGTTTAAATCCTCCCACATATTTGACACCCCATAAAGAGTCTTACAGTGCTAGGTAATACATTTATGGTATGGGGGGAGGATTTATAATCTGAGCATTCAAAATAATTCTAGGGACTTGCTTATGGGCATTCAAAACTCTGACTAGGATATGTTTGTATTAGTAAATTTAGCGTTTTGTCTGTAATATAAATAGCACTCTTAAGTTAGGCAAAGCTTACCAGAAATTTCCTTTTTTAGGAGTGCCTGGGTGGCTCAGTTGGTTAAGTGTCTGACTCTTGATTTCAGCTCATCTCATGATCTCAAGGTTGTAAGATCGAGCCCCACATCAGGCTCTGCACTGGGCATGGAGCCTGCTTAAGATTCTCTCTCTCCTTCTCCCGTTGACCCTCACCCCCTCTCTCCCTGAAACAATAAATAAATAAATTTCCTTTTTTATTGCTTTAAAAGTTGACCACTTAGGGGCACCTGGGTGGCACAGTCAGTAGAGTATCCAACTCTTATCTTGGGGTGGTGAGTTTAATCCCCACGTTGGTAGTAGAGATTACTTTTTAAAAATTGACCTTTTATTAATTTAGGCAATAGAAGATAAGGTGGTAGAAGCTGGAAGGCACTTGGTTTCTCACCTTTCCTTGTAATTCCGCCTCACATGTTATTAAATGGCCCACAATTTCTAGTTAGAATCAACATCGCTTTTCCTATTTTAAGGATCCAATGCGGGCAGCCCGGGTGGCTCAACGGTTTAACGCTGCCTTCAGCCCAGGGCATGATCCTGGAGACCCAGGATCGAGTCCCACATCAGGCTGCAGGCATGGAGCCTGCTTCTCCCTCTGCCTGTGTCTCTGCCCCTCTCTGTCTCTCGTAAATAAATAAAATCTTTAAAAAAAATAAAGATCCAATGCTACAAATAATGAGTACAGGATCATAAAAAGATCCAGCTTTACGCTTCTCTTGCCCAAGGCACATCTGTTTTGTGTTATCAATCGGTACTAGGGTCAAGTGGATAGAGAATCAGATGCTGCAATTAAGAAAAGCTATTTTACCTTTTTACACCTCTTCTTATATGTAAAAAGGGAGGTGAGGGTGTCATGCCCCTCTTGCTCCAAAAATTTAGGATTGTTGCAATTGAACCCAATCCTTACCTTCATCAATTTTACATCCCAGTGACTGCTCCTCCTTCTAATGCTCTAGTGCTCACTCAGCATGAGTGGCCCAAGAAAAAAAAAGAAAACACAAGGGCACTGAGAGAGCATGGATAACAGCCAAGGCTGACAGAGTTTCAATAACCTGGGATTAGAAAAGCTGTACAAATATATTTATTATCAAGATGTTTCAACTTGTTATTATTATCAGCTTACTTCTATGGAGTAAAAGGTCTTCTGTGCTCACACCAGATGGCCAGGAAAGCATTAGGAAATCATTTCTAAAGGATGTGTTCAGTAATCCAAAACAAGCCAAAAGTTGAACCTCCTGTTTTGAACAACCCAACATCCAAAGAGCAGAGAAAATAAAGTATTCCTTCTTTCCTTCAACTTTCTACCCTCATTAGGTGATCAATATGACAAAATAAAATAGTAAATATCACAATCCCTATACCGAATATGTTTGTCAATATGTAATTGAATTTTTTTTAAAGATTTTATTTATTTATTCATGAGAGACACAGAGAGAGAGAGAAAAAGAGAGGCAGAGACACAGGCAGAGGGAGAAGCAGGCTCCAAGCAGGAAGCCCGACGTGGGACTCGATCCCAGGTCTCCAGGATAATGCCCTGAAGGCAGCACTAAACCACTGAGCCACCTGGGCTGCCCTGTAATTGAATTTAAAACAGAGGCTTTCATTCCATCACCGCCCTGGGAGAAGTACAGCTACCCAGGGCCCACCATGAGGTGAAAAGCCTAAGCCAGGATGACATACTACATGGAGAGATACAGGCCACAGACACTGAGGAGCCTTTCCTAAGAGTGAAGAGGCAATCTTGGAAGTACCAGCCACCCCATCAATGCTATCTAGAGCCCAGTTGAGACCTTCTGAAATCCCTGACCAACAAAACTCTGAGAATGGTTACTGTAAGCCACCAAGTTCTGGAGTGGGTTTTCAGGCAGTAATATAGAACCAAAACAGTCATCACCTCTTGGAATGAGCTTTGTACCACCAGAGAAGAAACAGAGAATTGACCCAATCTTTCTTCAGACAAGAGTAGAAAATGAACAAGGGTCCTTTCAGCTGGCTCAGACCTCAAAGGCACTCATCCTTAATCCTCACGCAGAAGGGACTGCCTGACTTCTGCTCGACTCATCCCAATAGGAATCATTAAGGCCCTAAAAACTTTATTTTTTTTTTTTCGTAAGAACTTTAATGGTGAGGGGCTACCTCATTCAATTTCAGATCTTCCATGAATAGGAAGCTGAGGCAGGACCCTAAAGACTACTGATTCTTCAGAGAAATGACTTCTTGCCTCTAGGAATCCTCAAAGTGTAGGAACCACACAGAAAGCCTGTAAACTGTTTGCAGGTACCTAATAATGGGTTATGCCATCTATCAATACACTAATCTCTCAAGAGCAAGACACAGGCTAGTCCTGGAGTCTCTCTTACATCTACAGCCCACAGGAACCAAATCTGCTAACAGGCTCAAGGCCGTGTCAAATTTTTGAGGAAATGAGGGACGCCTGAGTGGCTCAGCGGCTGGGTGCCTGCCTTCGGCTCCAGTCGTGATCCCGGGATCCGGAATCAAGTCCTGAATCAGGCACCTGAGAGGAGCCTGCTTCTCCCTCTGCCTGTGTCTCTGCCTCTCTCTCTCAGTCTATGTCTCTCATGAGTAAATAAATAAATATTTTTTAAAAATTTTCTGAGGAAATGAAACAGACATCCAACACCATACATCAAAGGAATGGGTGGGTCATTGAGCAATATTATTTTATGAGAATTTTAAAATCTATAGCTGTTTCTTCAGTTCCAGCAAACTAGGACACGTGGCCATGCTAGCTACATTGTATGGTGCTATTAAAATTAGTTCTAATAAATATTCCCAACACAAAAGAATGATTGTGAGTGAACCCTCGAAGAAAAATGAGAACTGTTACTAAGAATAAGGAGCCCCTTTTACTCTGCAAAATGTTTTATAGTGGGGCACCTGGGTGGTTCAGTCGCTTAATCATCTGCCTTCAGCTCAAGTCATGATCCCAGAGTCCCGGGATCAAGCCCATCGGGCAAAGCAGGGAGCCTGCTTCTCCCTCTCCCCCTCCTTGTGTGCTGTCAAATAAACAAACTCTTTTTTTAAAATGTCAATAAATAAGGAAAGAGAAAGAAAGAGAGAAAGAAAGAAAGAGAGAAAGAGAGAAAGAAAAGAAAGAAAGAAAGAAAGAAAGAAAGAAAGAAAGAAAGAAAGAAGGAAGGAAGGAAGGAAGAGAGAAAGAAAGAAAGAAAGAAAGAAAGAAAGAAAGAAAGAAAGAAAGAAAGAAAGAAAGAAAGAAAAGAAAAGAAAGTCAGTCTTACAGTTTTGTCCCAAAGCAGCCTTTGCAGAGAAGGTGGTTCACTTTACAGACAAGGTAATAAGGACACACCAAGACTGCAGTGAGAGAAAGGGCCTTTATGAACCCTAGGCCTCTAACACTGCGGGAATTTATCCTAATTTCTATGTATTTATACCTATCAAACCATGTACAAAAGCATGGATGGTCTGAATGCCTATACCCAACTGGTAGATGGTCAAGATGGAAAACACAAAAGGCAATTTTTTTTAAAGATTTTTTTTTATTTTTATTTATTTATGATAGTCACAGAGAGAGAGAGAGGCGCAGAGACACAGGCAGAGGGAGAAGCAGGCTCCATGCACCGGGAGCCCGATGTGGGATTCGATCCCGGGTCTCCAGGGTCGCGCCCTGGGCCAAAGGCAGGCGCCAAACCGCTGCGCCACCCAGGGATCCCCAAAAGGCAATTTAAACTCTGATCTGCGGGCAGCCCAGGTGGCTCAGTGGTTTAGTGCCACCATCAGCTCAGGGCCTGATCCTGGAGACCCAGGATCGAGTCTCACGTCGGGCTCCCTGCATGGAGCCTGCTTCTCCCTCTGCCTGTGTCTCTGTGTGTCTCTCTCATGAATAAATAAATAAAATAAATAAACTCTGATCTGCTTCCCTACAGGAATAATTTCACCTCTCCTTGCCCTATCCCATCCAAAATACCCCAACCCTGGAGGTAAAAATTACCAAACCAACAATTATTCCTGTCAACTTTCAGAATAAAACTACTCCCTGTACCAGGATTTGGAGTTACTAGATATTAATTTATGCCAAAATGCAGAAATTGCTCTGTATTACATGGCAAATAATATTTTTATCATAGTCTTCATATAAGAGCAAAAATTGAAAGACCTTATCACAGATATAAGAGAAAGCTACTGTTTATAGTAAAATATTGTGATGACATTTAAAATAAGGTTACCAGGAGCTAGGGGAGAGGGGAAATGGATAATTATTGTTTAGTAGGTACAGGGTTTCTGTTTGGGACGATGAAAAAGTTCTGGAAATGGATAGTGGTAATGGTTGTACAACATTGCAAATGTACTTAATGCCAATGAATTGTACACTTAAAAGTGGTTACAATGGTGTTATGTATTTTACTACAATAAAAAAAATTTTCTAAGATGTTGTTTATTTGTCAGAGAGAGAGACAGAGACAGAGCACAAACAGGGAGAGTGGCAGGCAGAGGGAGAAGCAGACTCCCCACATAGCAAGGAGCCCAACACAGGACTCAATCTCAGGACCCTAGGATCATGACCTATGGCCCAACCGACTGAACCACCCAGATGCCCCAATAAAAAAAATTTAAAGGAAAAAATTGCCCCCAAGAGGAAATAAAAAGTCATGAATGGGTAAATCCTGCATTAACATTTCAATGGTAGAAGATGACTCAAGAAAAAAGAAGTTAAAACTTGGTTTCAGGGATCCCTGGGTGGCGCAGCGGTTTAGCGCCTGCCTTTGGCCCAGGGCGCGATCCTGGAGACCCGGGATCGAGTCCCGCGTCGGGCTCCCGGTGCATGGAGCCTGCTTCTCCCTCTGCCTATGTCTCTGCCTCTCTCTCTCTGTGTGTGACTATCATAAATAAATAAAAATTTAAAAAAAAAACTTGGTTTCATGTTAGGTATATGTCAAGCTGAATGCTTTTGAAAGTTTTTTCAATTATAATTTTTCAATCTAAACACTGTTGTAAGAGACTTCCTGGTATTTTTTTTTTAATTTTTATTTATTTATGATAGTCACAGAAAGAGAAATAGAGAGAGGCAGAGAGATAGGCAGAGGGAGAAGCAGGCTCCATGCACAGGGAGCCCGATGTGGGATTCGATCCCGGGTCTCCAGGATCGCGCCCTGGGCCAAAGGCAGGCGCCAAACCGCTGCGCCACCCAGGGATCCCGAGACTTCCTGGTATTGATCACTCTGATATTTCATACCTAAATACACTTCAGATATAGGCAATGCTTTAACCAAATGATAAAAATTTAAATCACCAATGAGAGACAAACAGATATGTGCCTTCTAATGCATGCATTATCTGAGAAGGACCTCACTGCTCATGCATGATCCAGATAAAAATGCATAATCTTAATCTAAACATGAGTTGGTTGGTAGCTACCAATCAAACCCAAATTTGGTACATTCTACAAAATAGTGTCATGAAATGTCATTGTTCAAAATGTCAATGTCACAAAAGACAAAGAAAGGCTTGCAGAAATGATCCCAGATCAAAGGAGACTAGAGAAATGACAAATTCAGTATGTGTCCCTGGGTGAGATCCCATATCAGGAAAAAACAAAGATTCCCACAAAAAAAATTTTGGGGACAACTGAGGAAATTGGAATATAGGCTGCAGACTAAAGTACTGTACTGATATAAACTTCCTGAATTTGAAGGGCGCCTGGGTGGTTCAGTAGGTTAAGCATCTGCCTTGAGCTCAGGTCATGGTCCCAGGGTCCTGGGACTGGGCCCCACACTGGGCTCCCTGTTCAGCAGGAAGTCTGCTCCTCCAGCTCCTCCCCCAGGTCATGCCCTCTCTTTCACTTGCCATCTAACAAATAAATAAAATCTTTTTTAAAAAACTTCCTGAATGTGCATAACTCTATGTGCTTGTGTACAGTCTTCAGATTTAATACTTTAGTAGAAAACTTAAAAACAGTATCATGGGGCAGCCCTGGTGGCTCAGCGGTTCAGTGCCCCTTTCAGCCCAGGATGTGATCCTGGAGACCCGAGATCAAGTCCCACATCAGGTTCCCTGCATGGAGCCTGCTTCTCCCTCTGTCTGTGTCTCCGCCTCTCTCTTTCTGTTTCTCATGAATAAATAAGTAAAATCTTTTTTTAAAAAAACATTTATATTTAAAAAACAGTATTATGACTAGATATTGTAAGTCTAAAGAGAACTGTTTATAAATGCTATAATATACTTAGTGTTTTTCACACTAAAAACTCACACTAATTGTATGAGGTAGCAATTCTCCAAATACTTTATATGTATACTAAAATTAAATAAATATTTAATTTTAAACTACTAAGGCATATAAGAGCATGATGTTTGCAACTTAATGTCAAATAGTTTAGTACAGGTAGATGATAAATAAATGGATGGATGAATAGATATAAAATACATATACATACATGGAAAGAGAGAAAGAAAATAAGGCAAATGCGGCAAATGTTAAGTAAATCTAGGTAAAGGATACATAAGATTTCTTGGTACTATTCTCACAATTTTTCTGTCGGTTTGAAATTACTTCAAAATAAAAAGTTTAACCTGGGTCCTTGAATTATATGAAAAACAACCTACATAACCCAAAATACCCACACTGGGAAGTAAAGCTTCTGTTGGGTTAAGCCTCTGAAAGTTAGAATACACAGTTACACTAACCAATATGACAGGACTTTAATGTAATTGATCTTGGCTGCCGGGAGGGCAGAGCTCTATTTTACTTAATCAAAAATTTATCACAAATACTCTAGGAAATGATATGAAATGAAATGGATATGGATCCACCAATGAACGCTAAAAATTAACAGGCAAAAATCTGAGGAGAAATAGGATATTCACATAGTCGTAAAGCATCTCCTCCTAAGATACTTTAACCAAGGGGGATATCCTACAGGCACCAACTTAAGGGATCGAGGTAAATAACACCATTAATAAAACTGTCATCATTATGAACTCCATGACAGAGTACAATGGAGAGTATACATCGTTGTATCCTAGTAATCTTGCCAAAAATGTACAACTTTATTCAAATCATAAGAAAATATGAAACAAACTCAAAGGACCATTCTACAAAATAACTGATCAATACTCTCCAAAACTGTCAATAAAGACAAGATTAAAAACTGTTACAAAAAAGAAAAAACTGTTACAGACTAGACAAGACTAAGGAGAAATAACTAAATGCAATATGGGATCCTGAATAGTATCCTAGAACAGAAACAGACCACCAGTAGAAAAGTGATGAAATGAGAATAAGGCCTGTAGGTTAGTTAATAAGATTGTAGAAATGTTAATTTCCTGTTCTTGATCACTGTACTGATTATGAAAGATGCTAAAATTAAGTAGCAAGGTAGGAAATATAAGAGGACTCTGCTAGTCTTGCAACTTATCTAAAAGTCATTTTCTGTAAGCTCATCTCTTGAGTGATTGAATGAATATTCCTACTGGATTGAACATACACGTTAATCTCCACTACTACTCAAAACTCCACTAGAACAATAATATGGAGTTGCTGTTTTGTTAAGTCTTAAACCTACAAGAACAAGAGAAAGGGAAAAAAATTATGGTGCCTAGAAAACAGATGGACATATAATGAAGGGCAGGAAGTGGAAACCAAGGAGGTCAATTCATACAACAGACTCTGGGACAGGACCCAACTCCCTCTGAGATGTAAACAGAGCTAGAGGCAGGAAGGTAACAGCATTTCAAACCTAAGACACCATTATTTAGGTAGCACTGAGAAAACAGCCAAATAAGATATGACACAATAGTATTACCACTTAGTGTTTATCTTAGACTTATTAAAAGGAGCTCTTTTATACTTATATTTTTCATTTATCACTCATATATACATAGAAAGGAAAATAAGCAAAATTAGTTGCTCAAGGTTTTCCTAAAACTTCACATTCAGAATTGAGCTTCTGTCAATCTTTTTGACTAAGATGCCCACGTTTTTCCATAGTATTGTCCTCTGTGCCATCAACACCATTGGGCAATGCAGTATTTCTTTTTAAAAAATCCATAAGGGATCCCTGGGTGGCGCAGCAGCTTAACGCCTGCCTTTGGCCCAGGGTGCGATCCTGGAGACCCGGGATCGAATCCCACGTCGGGCTCCCGGTGCATGGAGCCTGCTTCTCCCTCTGCCTGTGTCTCTGCCTCTCTCTCTTTCTCTCTCTCTCTCTGTGTGTGTGTGTGTGTGTGCCTATCATAAATAAATAAAAAATTTTAAAAATCCATAAAAAGGGATGCCTGGGTGGCTCAGCAGTTGAGTGTCTGCCTTTGGCCCAGAGCGTGACCCTGGAGTCCCGGGATCAAGTTCCACGTCGGGCTCCCTGCATGGAGCCTGCTTCTCCTTCTGCTTGTGTCTCGCCTCTCTGTCTCTCATGAATAAATAAAATCTTAAGAAAAATAAAAAATAAAAAAATCCATAAAAAGAAACTGGAACCATTAGTACTCTGCTTTGAAACTTAGTAAACCTATACTACTTTTGACTATTGCTTTGAGTTTGCTACTAAACACTGAGGGAGCATTCAACTTACCTCTCTGACTACCCCCACCTCTCAACCATTTGGATCCTAAGAGTTAACAGTGCTCTACTCTAGACTTCAGTATTCTTTCCCAAGCCACATCCAGTAGGCCAGCTTTAATGCAATGGAAGATAGCATTAATTGTCCTAATTAGATGTCCTAATTTTCAGTGAGGGAGGAGGGAATATGTGCCTAAGAATAGATAAAACAAATCAAGACAGTGTTGTAGTAGCATAACGATAGAAACAGAGCAATGGAATAGAATGAGCTGGGATGCCTGGGTGGCGTCTGCCTTTGGCTCAGGGCATGCGTGATTCTGGAGTCCCAGGATCAAGTCCCACATCGGGCTCCCTGAATGGAGCCTGCTTCTCTCTCTGCCTGTGTCTCTGCCTCTCTCTCTCTGGGTCTCTCATGAATAAATAAATAAATCCTTAAAAAAAAGAGGAATAGAATGAGTTGTCCAACTCTTTATGATCAACTGATTTTGGACAAGGGTTCCAAAACCATTCAATGGGGAAAAAATGATGCTAGGACAACTTTGCAACAAATGACATGAAGACAACTGGATATCCATATACACAAAGATGGAGTTGAAACCCCCATCTCACACCACATACAAAAATTAACTCCAAACAGATCAAAGACCTAAATGTAAGAGCTAAAACTATACAACTCTTAGAAGAAAACATAGGAGTAAATTTTTGTGATCTTGGATTAGACAATGGTTTCTTAAATATGACACCAAAAACACAATGACAAAAGTAAATAGATTACCTCATCAAAATAAAAAATTGGGGCACCTGGGTGGCTCAGGGGATGAGCATCTGCCTTTGGCTCAAGTCATGATCCCGGGATCCTGGGATCAAGTCCCACATCGGGCTCCCCACTTCTCCCTCTGCCTATGTCTCTACCTGTCTGTGTCTCTCATGAATAAATAAATAAAATATTTTAAAAAATAATAAAAAATAAAAATAATTTAAAAACTGTATGCTTCAGGAGCTCCTAGGTAGCTCAGTTGGTTAACCATCTGCCTTTGGCTCAGGTCATGATCCCAGGGCCCCGGGATTGAGTCCTGAGTCGTTGGGCTCCCTGTTCAGGAGGGAGTCGGCTTCTCCCTCTCCTTCTGTCCCCTCCCCAGCCCCTCAAGCTCTCCCTCTCTCTCTCTCAAATAAGCAAATAAAATCTTTTAAAAATATTGTATGCTTCAAAGAACACTACCAAGATAGTGAAAAGACAACCCACAGAATGAAAGAAAAATTTTGCAAGCCATTTATCTGATAGAGGACTTATATTTAGAATACAGAAAAAACTACGACTCAATTTTTTTAATTTATTTTTTATTGGTGTTCAATTTGCCAACATATAGAATAACACTCAGTGCTCATCCCATCAAGTGCCCCCCTCAGTGCCCGTCACCCAGTCACCCCCACCCCCCACCCACCTCCCTTTCTACCACCCCTTGTTCATTTCCCAGAGTTAGGATGACTCAATATTTTATAAAGACAAACAACCTAATTTTAAAATGAGCAAAGGGTCTAAATAGACATTTCCATAAAGAAGATATATAAATGGCAAATAAGCACATGATATCATCAACATCATTAGTCACTAGAAGAATACAAACTAAAACCACAATAAGATACCATTTCTTGGGATGCCTGGGTGGCTCAGCGGTTAAGCATCTGCCTTTGGCTCAGGGCATGATCCTGCAGTCCTGGGATCGAGTCCCACATCGGGCTCCCTGCATGGAGCCTGCTTCTCCCCCTGCCTCTGCCTCTGCCTCTGTGTGTGTGTGTGTGTGTGTGTGTGTGTGTGTGTGTGTGTGTTTCTTATGAATAAATAAAAAAAATAAAATAAAATCTTTAAAAAAAAAGATACCATTTCTTACCCAGTAGGATGGCTATAATAGAAAAGATAGACAATAACCAATGTCAGTGAGGACATAGAGAAATTGGAATCTTCATATATTGCTAGTGGGAAATGTAAAATGATGCAGCACCTTTGGAAGTCTGGCAGTTCCTCAAAAAATTGAAAACAGAGAGGAGCCTGGGTGGCTCAGGTGGAGGTGGTTGAGAGTCTGGCTCTTGATTTTGGCCGGGTCATGATCTCAGGGGTCCTGGGATTAAGCACACTCTCCCCCCACACTCTCTCTAACAAAAATAAATAAATATTTTCTAAAAATTGAACTCAAAGTTACCATATGTAACCTACCAATTCCACTTCTAGGTTATTAACCAAGAGAAATGAAAACATACATCAACATAAAAACTTATACACAAATGTTCATAGCAGCACTATTCGTAACAGCCAAAATGTAGAAATAATCCATGTCTACCAACTGATGAATGGATAAATAAAATATGATATATACATATAATCAAATATTATTGGGCCATAAAAATTAGTGATACATGGATGAACACTGAAAACGTTATACTAAAAAAAAAGCTAGGGCAGTCCAGGTGGCTCAGCAGTTTAGCGCCACCTTCAGCCCAGGGCCTGATCCTGAGGACCCAAGATTGAGTCCCACGTCAGGCTCTCTGCATGGAGCCTGCTTCTCCCTCTGCCTGTGTCTCTGCCTCTCTCTCTGTGTATCTCATGAATAAATAAATAAAATCTTTTTAAAAAATAAAATAAAAAATTTTTAAAAAGATTGTTACAAATGACCACATATCATACAATTCCATTTATAAGAAATGTTCAGAATAGGCAAATCCATATAGATAGAAAGCAAAGTTGTGGTTACCTAGGGATAGTAGGACTGGGAATGCCTACTATTGGGTATCCTGCATATGGTTTCTTTTTGTGGTGATGAAAATATTCTGGAAATATATAGTGAATACACTAAAAACTGAATTGTATGCTTTAAATGAGTAAGTTGTATGAGAATTATATCTCAATAAAGCTGTTAATTTAAAAAGTGAGGAAACAAGGTGCACCTGGGTGGGTCAGTTAGTTGAACATCTGCCTTCAACTGAAGTCAGGGTCCTGGGATTGAGCCCCACGTTGGGCTCCCTGCTCAGTGGAGAGCCTGCGTCTCCCTCTCCCTCTGCTACTCTTCCTGCTCATGTGCTCGTAGGCTCGCTCTGTTTCTCTGTGTGTCAAATAAAATATTTTAAAAACTAAAAAATAAAAGTGATAAAAATAAGACAAAAAGAAAACTAAAAAAAACTGCATGAATGTTCCAAAGCTGATTATGTTAAGTATATTAAACACAACAGGGATCCCTGGGTGGCGCGGCGGTTTGGCGCCTGCCTTTGGCCCAGGGCGCGATCCTGGAGACCCGGGATCGAATCCCACATCGGGCTCCCGGTGCTTGGAGCCTGCTTCTCCCTCTGCCTGTGTCTCTGCCTCTCTCTCTCTCTCCGTGTGACTATCATGAATAAATAAATTTTAAAAAAATAAAAAATAAATAAACACAACAGGATGACTGTAGAAAATATAATCTTTATCTAATATAGGATTTATTAAATTAAAATAGCATAATCAGTTCAGGTGGCTTAGTTAGGATTATTGAAGTATCAATGTTTATATGGTGGCTGAAAAGCCCAAAAGCAGAAAGCAATATAGTTGGAAATAAATAGAACTGGGGGGATTATAATTACTGATCTAGCAAAGAAAACACATTAACTAGTAAAGTGATAAAATTCATTATCCTCATTTGGGAAGGGTTAGAAGTTATTTGTTATGATAAAAAAGCAACATGGGTATAGAAAGAGTTGAAATCAAGTGTATTTGAGATATGCCATAGTATATGATACTACGCTTGTGAAAGCAGTAACATTTAGTGGAAGAGAGGAAAATATAATACCCAAAAAGAATCCAAATACATATGAACCTATACACAAATCTAACCTTTTATTATTCAGTACAATCTCCCATTTTAGATGTAGAATAATACAGAGTAGGGGTTGGCAAACTTTGTAAATACTTTAGGTTCTGAGGTTCTGTGGGCTATAATAAAGTCTCTTGTTACAGTTATTCACCTCAGCCACTCTCGTGCAAAAGCAGCTATAGATTACCATTAAAACTGTTTATGGAAGCTGAAATTTGAGTTTCATATAATTTTCACATGTCATGAAATATCCTTTTTATTTTCATCCCAACCATTTAAAAATGTAAAAACCATTCTTAGCTCATTGGCCATACCAAAAAAATAAAAAGAAAGAAAGAAAAGAAAATAGATGACAGGATGGATTTTGCCCACAGACTGTATTTTGCCATCCCCTGATAGAAAAATGCTTTTCAGTATTAGAAACACTACAGTATCCTAATAAACAAAAGGAGCAACCAAGTCTTACACTGCACACAACACTTACCAGAAATGAAAAGGCATGCTAATCAGTATGCCTCATCTGGAAAAGAGTGACAAAAACCATTAAGAATATTTATGGGAAGGGATGCCTGAGTGGCTCAGTGGTTGAACGTCTGCCTTTGGCTCAAGGCGTGGCCTCAGAGTCCTGGGATCGAGGAGCCTGCTTCTCCCCCTGTCTATGTCTCTGCCTCTCTCTCTCTGTCTCTCATGAATAAATAAATAAATAAAATATTTTTTAGAAAAAGAATATTTATGGGAATTATAGAGTGCCTGGGTGGCTCAGTCACCTTAGCATCTGACTTTGGCTCAGGTCATGAACTCAAGGTCCTGGTATCAAGTCCCATGAGGGGTGCTGCACTCAGCGGGGAGTCTGCTTCTCTCTCTCCCTCTGCCCCTCCCCCAAATCATGTACATGTGCTCTCTCTCAAATAAATAAAATCCTTTTTTTCAAATATTTTATTTATTTATTCATGAGACAGAGAGAGAGAGAGAGAGAGAGAGAGAGGCAGAGACACAGGCAGAGGGAGAAGCAGGCTCCATGCAGGGAGCCTGACATGGGACTCAATCCTGGGTCTCCAGGATCACACTCTGGGCTGAAGGCGGCGCTAAACCACTGGGCCACCTGGGCTGCCCTCAAATAAATAAAATCTTTTAAAAAAGGAATACTGGGACGCCTAGGTGGCTCATCAGTTGAGTGTCTGCCTTCAGCTCAGGGAGTGATCCCGGGATCTGGGATCGAGTCCCATGTCGGGCTCCCTCTGCCTGTGTCTCTCTGCCTCTCTCTCTGTGTCTCTCATGAATAAATAAATAAAATCTTAAAAAAATACTTATGGGAATTAATTGAGTTAATTACACACAAAAATTTCTAAGAATAGTACTGGATGCCCAGCAAGCACTCAAAAACTATTTCCAATATTATTAGCAAAAAGATATTCATACTGACTTGCAGAGAAAAGACAAAGCCAATGATTCCATTTCTGTAGTAGTAAAACACAAATCAGGATTAAGAGTGAATACTTTTGGGGTAGCTAGGTGGCTCAGTTGGTTAAACATGTGACTCTTGATTTCAGCTCAGGTCATGATCTCAGGGTCCTGGGATCAAGACCCACATCAGGCTTCAAGCTGGGCAGGGAGCCTGCTTAAGATTCTACCTCTCCCTCTGCCCCTCCCCTTGCTTGCATACGCTCTCTCTTTAAAAAAAAAAAAAAAAGAGTGATTACTTATAGGTCTAAAATTTCCCACCATGGTATTTTCTCAGCAAAGTCTAAAATTCTCTAGAATAAATTTTATTTCAGCACCAGGAAGCTGTTATTTACATATAAGACAAGTTTCTAGAAGAAAGGTGAGAGAACGACAAAATATTTGAGACTTACTACTCTAAAATATTACCCAAAGGATTTCTCAAGGAATAATTAAGATTAGGGTCAAGATTCCAACCTTGGCTACACATGTGAGGCCAATGCTAAACCAGCATGGTGAACTGATCTTTACCAAGGATCTGTTCCGTTTAAAAACCCACAAGAAGGGATCCCTGGGTGGCGCAGCGGTTTGGCGCCTGCCTTTGGCCCAGGGCGCGATCCTGGAGACCCGGGATCAAATCCCACATCGGGCTCCCGGTGCATGGAGCCTGCTTCTCCCTCTGCCTATGTCTCTGCCTCTCTCTCTTTCTCTCTCTGTGACTATCATAAATAAATAAAAATTAAAAAAAAAACACAAGAAGTCAGTATTTGATAAACAGCTCAGAGCTCATCTATTCCATCTAACTACTTGCTACTTCTCAGTTTGTAAGTACAAGGCACTTAAGCAGAATCATTTGTTCAAGAACAGGAGAATTATACTACTTGGCCCCAGCCCAATCTTGTGTTGCACCCTATAGCACCCCATCCCACAGAAAGAGTAGAGAAGCCATTTACTTATCACCATGAGAGGTGCCTTCAACCACCATATTCACTTGACCTAGAAAGAGAGGCTTAAAAATCACAATTAAACAGAGCTCCACTGCCTGCCTTTTCCAGATAAAACTGCATTTTGAGAGAGAAAACTAAATCAATACTCATTTTGATTTCACAACCTTAAACAATGGAATGCTGACAAAGCACCCTGCTATACATTCATCCAACCACCTGTCACCAACATCACCCTCAAACACAAAGGGCTATTTTTATGTAGTACACTACAGAGATAGATAATATCCCATTGCCATGGCAACAAGTTTTCCAGAAGATATGCTAGACCATGAAGAATGCAAAAGAGAGCAACGCTATTTCTTTGCACTTGCTTTTACTTTGCAATGTATGAGGAAGATTCTAAGTTTTTTTAAGTCCTCAGTAAGTTTGAGCAGTGTGCAAAGAAATCCTGAGTGGACACATATACACATATAGCTATTCCAGGGTGAGGAAGAATCCCTACAGGAATCTTATCTTTCGGGGAAAGAAAAATGCCAAACTAATGCAAGGTCATACCCTCAAATGTAATAATATATTTTCTATTCCCCTGAATCCATCTCTGGTCACTAGGGCAACCTTTCCCACCATGTGCACTACTCTTGGCAGAATCTCCAAGAAGATTATTCTATTGCTGTATTCTTCCCAGTGCCCCAAACAAGAACAAACACAGCAGCCCATGGAAATGTCCCACTCTGATCAAAAAGCACATATATCCCCACATCCCATATCCAAATGCAAACAGACAACCCCAGAGCCTTCAAGACTTCCCTAAAGAAGTGTGAAGCAGCAGCTCAGATGGACTGGTCACTCCTGTCCTGCCCTCTCTTGTCCCTCCTGGAAGTCTGCACACTCAAGTCCAGCTTGGCATAAATGGATTTCCCTCGCCCCTTACACCAACCATGCCCCATTCTCCCTAGGATCCAGAGCGGTGGTTCCCAGTTCAGCTTGTAGCCTGTGTTGGCTTTTCCTCCACCTGTTCCCCAGAACCACAACCCTTCTTTATCCGCTCTTCCCAGGAAGCTGGTCTCTTCAACACCCAGGCTTTCCCTGGCTTCCAGCTGGCCACTGTAGCACATCAGACAGCAGGAGACAGTTGGTTATTGGTCCCTCAGCCCACCAGCCCCTCCCTGGCCACAATTCTGGCAATTGCTGCATTCTTCTAGACTACTGTTCCTTTAGGGGAATCATACCTTTCACAGCTCCAGCAACAACAATCCCTTCCTTGGCCCCTTTAGATCTTGGGACAGCAACGGCTTCATGCTGCTGCTAATCTATCCATCCCTCCACACACTCCTGTTTTCAGTAAAACCCTCTGAATGTGCCATTTTCTTTAGGGCCCCAAACAGTACATGGCCTTACCCCCAATTTCTTTTAATGGTTCACAATCAATTTAATATTTGTTTTTATTTTTAAATGTTTTTATTTATTTGACGGAGTGCACGAACGCAAGCAAGAGGAACAGCAGAGGGAGAGGGAGAAGCAGGCCCCTTGCTGAGGAAGGAGTCTGATGTGGCTGGATCCCAGGACCCCGGGACATGACCTGAGCCAAAGGCAGATGCTTAACTGACTGAGCCACCCAGGTACCCGTTAATAGCAAATTTTAAACAATAATCACACCCAAGTTAAAGTCTTATCCCTTTATAAAAATAATAAATTCTATGAAACAAACAACCTAAAATTTCAAACACAGAATGTGTCAAATGTGGAATTTTAAATCAGCTGATATGACAGATTAATAAATATTTTAAAGTTAGCTAACAAGTTGTAAATATGTTTGTAAATTTTGTATGATAGAAAGAAAACTGATATATACAGATATTTTTTAAAAAAATAAGATGGGAGGGCACCTGGGTGGCTCAGTTAAGTGTCCACCTTCAGCTTAGGTCATGATCCCATACTCCTGGCATCAACCCTCACCAGGCTCCCTGCTTAGCAGGGAGTCTGCTTCTTCCTCTCCCTCTGCTTGTGTTCTCTCTCTTGCTTACTGGCTCTCTCTCAAATAAATAAAATCTTTTAAAAAATAAAAATAAGACGGAAATTTATTTCTCTTTCATGTAAATGAAGTTTAAACTTGGACTGTCTAAGACTAATAAGTCAGCTTTATAAAGGTATGGGACCCAGGCTCTTTCCCTATATACATAAACTGCTTTCTGCCACACTTTATGCTTTTCCTCCAAAACCATCATGTAAGCACCAGCCTTCATATTCCAGTACAGTTAACATACAGTGTTATATTAGTCTCAGGTGTACAATATAGTGACTCAACAATTCTATACATTACTCAGTGCTCATTATAAGTGTACTCTTAATCTCCTTCAGCTGTTTCACCCATCCCTCCACCTCCTCTGACAACCATCAGTTTGTTCTCTATAGTTAAGAGTCTGGTTTTTTCTCTTTTTTCCTCTGTTTGTTTCGTTTCTTAAAATCCATGTGAGTGAAATCATATCGTATTTGTCCTTCTCTGACTGACTTATTTCACTCAGCATTATATCCTTTAGAACTACCCATATTGTTGCAAATGGCAAGATTTCATTCATTCCTTTTTTTCTACTTGAATCATCAAATTATATTTGAGAGAATTGCCATAGAAATATTTAAAAAGACAAGTTTATTTCCAGAACAAGATCATTGAGCCCACATTAACCTAAGTATCTAGTATCAAAGTAAGATCTTGAAAATGCTTTCTAAAATTCAAACTGAGCAAAAATTCTACTAAACCTTGATTTTCCCACCAAGCCAATGTATTAATATTTCTTGTCATATAAACCTTGACATTTTCCAAATTCCCAGCTTAAATTTTTTTAAGCATTTTATTAAGTAATCTCTACACTGAACATGGGGCTCAAACTCACAACCCCAAGATCAAGAGTTACATGCTCTGGGATGCCTGGGTGGCTCAGCAGTTAAGCGTCTGCCTTCGGCTCAGGTCGTGATCCTGGAGTCCTGGGATCGAGTCCCACATCCGGCTCCTTGCATGGAGACTGATTCTCCCTCTGCCTGTGTCTGCCTCTCTCTCTCTCTGTCTTTCATGAATAAATAAATAAAACGTAAAAAAAAAGTCACATGCTCCAACAACTGAGCCAGCCAGGTGGCCCTGAAGTGGTAATATTTTAGATATATTAGGTAGAATATTAGGTAGAATAAAATAAATTATTAAGGGACACCTGAGCCTTATCCCAATTTCTGATGGCTTTCTTGGCTTTGAAGTTTAATCAACCTTAACCCTAGACTGTCTCATGTTCTGCTTTATCATACTGAAGCTCCTTAGAAGTAGATCCAAATCCCCTACTCAGACCCATAGACTCACTCCTTTAAGCAAGAATTCCAACATTTACACAGAAGTGCTATGAAAGCCATAGCCTCTCCACTGAGACATCATCAGGAAACCCTCCCTTTCTTTTTTAGTTTGTCTCTTTAACAAAGACTGAATTTCAACCCAAATTATTATGAAAACTATTACCAGAAGTAACTTATCTATGTGACCATGGGCAAATTACTGAATCTCTCTGTACCTCCACTTTGTCTTCTTCAAACTGGAGGCAATAATAACTACCTCATGATTTGCTTGTGAAAATTAAATAAGATGAGCATTCTAGGGGATCCCTGGGTGGCTCAGTGGTTTAGCGCCTACCTTTGGCCCAGGGCACGATCCTGGAGTCCCGGGATCGAGTCCCGTGTCGGGCTCTCGGCATGGAGCCTGCTTCTCCCTCCTCCTGTGTCTCTGCCTCTCTCTCTATATGTCTATCATAAATAATAAATAAATAAATAAATATTTTTAAAAAAAGATGAGCATTCTACAAATTATAGGACAAGGCCTATTACATGGTAATCAGTAAATAAATGGTAGCAGCTACCATGATTTTTTTTTTTTTTTATGATAGTCACAGAGAGAGAGAGAGGCAGAGACACAGGCAGAGGGAGAAGCAGGCCCCATGCACCGGGAGCCCGATGTGGGATTCGATCCTGGGTCTCCAGGATCATGCCCTGGGCCAAAGGCAGGCGCCAAACCGCTGCACCACCCAGGGATCCCAGCTACCATGATTGTTATCACGTATGTACAGCCAGCGTAGATTTTGCCCCAAAGGACAGTATCTAGAAACATTTTTGGTTGTAACAACTAGGGGACAGGCAGATACTGGCATCTACTAAATAGAGACCAGGGATGCTGCGAGACATTCTATAATGCACAGGACAGCCCCCACAGCAAAGAATGATCTGGCCCAAAGTGTCAATAGTGCAGAGGTAGAGAAACCTTGATACAGAACAAAGAATAAATTAAAAGACTCTAGGGGTGCCTGGGTAGCTCAGTTGGTTGTGTGTCTGACTCTTGATTTGGGCTCAGGTTGTGATCTCAGGGTTATGAGATCCAAGCCCCCTCTGAGGCTCTGGGCTGGGCGTGGAGCCTGCTTAAGATTCTCTCTCCCTCTGCTCCTCCCTGCTGCAGCTTGCACACTCTCAGAGATAGATAGATAGATAGATAGATAGATAGATAGATAGATAGATAGATAGATAGATGATAGATGAGGGACACCTGGGTGACTCAGTTGTTGAGCGCTTGCCTTCAGCCCAGGGCATGATCCTGGGGTCCTGAGATAGAGTCCCACATTGGTCTCCCTGCATGGAGCCCGCTTCCCCCTCTGCCTATGTCTCTGCCTCTCTCTGTGTGTGCCTCTCATGAATAAATAAATAAAATCTTTAAAAAAAGAAAAAAATAATCTAAGACCTCCACATGGTAAATTTCACAGACTTTGCTTCCAGTGCCATTTCTCAGTTAATAGGTCTTAAAGTTACCACAGTGTATGCAAAGGAAAGGAATTAAAACATTTTAGAACAATTTCAAAGCAACCCTAAAGGAAAAAGAAAAAAACCTCAAAAAGCAAGCACACCAAACACCTCCAGGAGGAAAAGCCTGTTCATGTAAAATCATCTGTTTTTCACAAGAATGACCCTGAACTAAAGAATAAACAGAGATTATTGCATTAAATATGTTCTTTTGAAGGCACCAGGGCAAACATTACACATTTAAGAAAACCTGCTTTTCAAAAAAAGCAGAAACAATTCCTAACTGCTGGCATTTATGCAATTAGTCAGGAAATTAACACAGGTGAAACATTTAATTACCCCCAGGAGGCTGAACAAAACTATTTTTCTGTAAACCAATGGCAAAGTGTTACAAATGAATTAAGTCAAAGCAAATATTTACTACTAAACTAATATTAAATAGCGTCTCCTGGTCCTGAATTAAATTATGAGGCTAGCCGAGTTTCTCCAGTCTGTTAAAAATCACTTTTCCTTTCAGGTTCATGTTCTAGCCAGTCTCTGAAGTAGAGATAATAGTGGTAAATAAAACAGGCCCAAAAGCCAGCCGGCATGCACTCCACAGGGGTTCTCTGGAATGAAGTGAAGTAGAGCGGGCCAGATAGAAAGGTCAGGAGCAGAGAAAGCTGAGCAGGGACTGCAGGGTGAATTCCTGGTGGAAGAAGCTGGGCATTCATTCTCTCTGAGCTTCCTTCCCCCTCACAGGGCTGACTGGAGGGGGAGGGACCACCGCAGCCTTATGGAATCTCATTCCTGACCCAGACCTGCCAGCGGTGCTGCTGCCATTCTGACTTTAGAACCAATGAACTCTGAAGAACTGAAGTTCCTAGTCCAGACACCTTGCAATTCTTCAGAGCAGGGCTTCTTAATTGTTTTTGTCCTATGCTCCCTGCCCTTTGGTAGTCTGCATGGACCTCTTCTCAATAATTTTGTTTGATTGATGGATGGATGGATTTGACAGAGAGAGAGAGAGCACAAGCAGGGGGAGCAGCAGGCAGAGGAAGGGGGGGTAAGCCGAATTCCTGCTGAGCAGCAAGCCTGACATGGGGCTCCATCCCAGGACCCTGGGATCATGACCTGAGCTAAAGGTGGACACTTAATCAACTGAGCCACCCAGGCACCCCAGAATAATGTTTTTAAATGCATATCATTAAACACTTAAAATAGGTAGGATTATAAAAGAAACATACTGAAATATAGCTATCAAATTATTAAAAAGCAAGTTTGTGGTAGTCATGCATGTGTTTGACTATGTATTACTACCTGTGATAATTGTAAAATGATTTTTAAAAATCCTACTTCTACAGGTGATGAAATCACGGGTACTACTAATACTACTGTGGTTTGTGCCTATATGCACAATGGAAGGAAATGCTTCATTTCAGTTACGAGTTGGTACAAATAAAAATGTATCTTTTTCCACATCCAAATCCACTGACCCCTAAAACAGAACCAGTGCCTGCTTTAGAGTATTCCAAGCAGGAGTGGGAATGCAGGGCATTCATATCTGCATTTCCACTTCTTTTCCTGCCTCCCACTAGTTAAGAGGAAAAACAAATTGCCTAAAGACTAAAATTGAAAATAATACATAAGAAGATAATATATTTGCCAGTTCTACTTGGCATAAGAAAATGAATTATGCATGAAAATGTTTTTTAAAAAGATAAAGAAATTTTAAATGAGTGGTTGAGCAAAAACATCTATATTCTCTGGCCCCAAAAAGCTAAACAGAGTAATTTTCTGCTTCAGAAAACTCTGGAAGGCAAGTGTGGCACAAAATTCCTAAGGTGACACATACCCCCAATAATTCTCCCTTCCTGGTGTCTATGCTTTTGAATAATCCTCTCCCCTTCACTGCAGACAAAACCTGTGACTTGCTTCTAACCAAAAGGATATGCCAAAAGCAATGGAGGTGTCCACACTCCTCTAAGACAACTGGAGAGAGAAAATCTCCTTAAAGAAGCCAACAGCCATAATTATGAACTGCCTATGGAAAGAGCCATGTGGCAGGAAACTGCAGGTGATCTCTAGTAGCTGAGATCTTCAGTCCTAAACTCACAAGGAACTGAATTCTACTAAAAATGACATGAGCTCCAAGAGGTCCCAGAGCTCCACAAAGGAATGCCACCCAGCCAATGCCTTGATTTTAGCCTTGTGAAACCCTGAGCTGAGGACAATTAAGCCATGTCAGGACTCCTGACCCAAAGGAACAGTAAGATAATAAATGTGTTGTTTTAAGCTCCAATTTAAATGTATTCAAAGTCATTACAGAGCAATAAGATAATTAATGCAGTAACCAATAGAGGGGGCGACCAACCATCCCAATTTGCCCTCCAACTGTTCTGCTTTGAAACCTGAGTCTCATGCTCCAGGAAACCCCAGAGGCCTGAGCAACCCAGGATGGTTAGTTGCTGCTATGATCTGAATGTGTCTCCCATGGGGATCCCTGGGTGGCTCAGCGGTTTTGTGCCTGCCTTTGGCCCAGGACGCAATCCTGGAGTCCCGGGATCGAGTTCCACGTCGGGCTCCCGGCATGGAGCCTGCTTCTCCCTCTGCCTGTGTCTCTGCCTCTCTCTCTCTGTCTATCATAAATAAATAAAAATAAATCTTTAAAAAAATGAATGAGTCTCCCACAAAATACATATGCTGAAATTCTAATGCCCAATGTGATGGTATTAGGAGGTAAGGCCTTTGGGAGGAGCTTAGCTCAAGAGGGTAGAGCCCTCAAGAATAGGATTTAATGCCTTATAAAGAGGCTCCAGAGAGATCCCTAGCCCTTTCCACCTTATAAGGACACAACAAGAAGGTGCCAGCTATGAACCAGGAAAGGGGCCCCCCACTAGGAAGCAAATATGCTGATACCTTGATCTTGGACTACCAGCCTCCAGAACTGTGGACAATAAATTTCCACAGTTTATAAGCCACCCAGTCTGTGGTATTTGTTATAGCAGCCCAAACAGACTTAGATGCCCACCAAAAGACATGTACTAAAGAAGCAAATGATACAAATACAAAATCCTAGATACTTGCCTTTACGAAACAAAGTTTGGGGGAAAAACCTAGAAAGGAACCAAACCCGCTTTTAATAATTACTGATAATTAGTGAAACAACTCAAGATTTCCTCACAACCAATTTTCTATGCCCTTAAAGTAGGACAGTCCCCAGTTATGCATGTGAAACTAGGCCAATATTCAAATCCATCTTGCTTTTTTTTTTTTAAAGTAATCTCTAACCCAACTCAGGGCTTGAATTCACAACCTTAAGATCAAGAGTTGCATGCTACACCAACTGAACCAGTCAGGTACCGCACCTTGTATTAATTACTAGTCTTCACTTTTGTTACCTTTTCCAACTCCCTACTGGTTTACCCAATCATTCTAAATCAGTCTCAAACATCATTACCTTAAAGACTGCAAATAGCTTGATCGTGTAGAACCATGGTTCAGTCTTTACATTTGACCGAAGGCCACAGATACCTTTTCTGCCTATATTAAACCCCTCTATGTTCCCATCTCTGACCACTCTCAGGTTCCTTTTTTTAAATCCTATGAATTGTATGATGTCTGAAATTTGCTTTAGGATAACAGAGGGCTAGGGTACAAAAGTGGGAACACAGATGGAACAGAACTGACCACATGTGCATTTATGGTTGTTGAGCATGGATGGCAAGCACAGAGGAGCTTAATGTAGTATTATTCTACTTGTTTGAGATTTTCCTAAAAAGAGAGAGAGAGAGAGAGAGAGAGAGAAAGCCTTTGAAAGCCAAACCAAAAAAATTAACTCTACAGTCCTCTAACACTTCAAGAATATAGCGTGCATTCTGCTACCCTATAAAGGAGCTTTTAATATTTGTACACGTTTAGCACAGTCCTGCAGTCATGTGACATCCTATACAAATAAAAATGCCACCTAGTTTCCTTAGGCATAAAGGTCTTTACAGCACCATAATGATGAGTCACTGTAAGAGTAGGTAATGAAGATTTTTAAAAAGGAAACATAAATGAACTAGAGCTACGTGTGTCAATAAAGATGAATCTCAAAAACAATGTGAGGAAAAGCAAGTTACAGTTAAGAGTACAATACTCCTAATTTTAAGTTGAAAAGCCATACAAAACAATATATTATTTTAGTGACATATACACACACACACACACACACTATATACACAGATGATATATATACATATAATATAAGTATTAACATTTTTTCAATTCATTGCACACCAAATTCAGGACAGTAATAACCTCTGGGGTTGGAAGGAAGGAGAATGGGACCAGAGAAGAAGGTCACAGGAACCCCTCGCAGTAAATGAATTGTTTTACTTATTTGTTGGGTAATCCTCTAAGTTTTACACACCTGAAATATTTTTTTTCACCCAAAATATTTTTGTTATAAAAAAGTCAACAAGCAACTATTATACAAATGTCCCTCTTTAAACCACACAATGGTTTGGCTCTGGAATTTCCTATATCTATCTGCTGGCACTCTTTCTCTTTTACAAAAAAAAAAAGAGTACTATCTCAAACAGGATACATTCTTACTTGCTGTTTTAATATTCTGGCCTCTCTCCTTAAAGTGTATATTACAAAGGACTATGATATAAAGATGCAAAAATAGAAAACTGCTTTATTTGCATTTTTAAAAAATAGTTTTGGCTAATAATCTAACAATGATGAAAAGTTCACAAGAATTTTGTCTTGGGACCCCTGGGGGGCTCAGTGGTTGAGCATCTGCCTTTGGCTCAGGTAGTGATCCTGGGATCAAGTCTCACATTGGGCTCCCCATGAGGAGCCTGCTTCTCCTTCTGCCTATGTCTCTGCCCCTCTCTGTGTCTCTAATAAATAAAATCTTTATAAAAAAAAGAATTCTGTCTTTTACCTATAGTTTTCTTTAATGATTAAACAGTTGCTTCAATGAATTACAAGAAAATCTTTAAATAGGACTTCTTGGGACACCTGGGTGGCTCAGCAGTTGAGTGTCTGCCATTGGCTCAGGGCGTGATCCCGGGATCTGGGATGGAGTCCTGCATCAGGCTCCCTGCATGGAGCCTGCCTCTCCCTCTGCCTGTGTCTCTCCCTTTCTCTCTGTGTGTCTCTCATGAATAAATAAATAAATCTTTTTTAAAAAACAGATAGATAGATAGATAGATAGATAGATAGATAGATAGATAGATAGGACTTCTTCCCAAAGATGAGTCCATGCACAGGGCACCTGGGTGGCTCAGTCAGTTTAACATCTTTTTTTTTTTTTTTGAAAGAGAGAGAGAGTACACACACAAGCAGGAGGGGCATTAAGAAAGGGAGGGAGGGGATCCCTGGGTGGCGCAGCGGTTTAGCGCCTGCCTTTGGCCCAGGGCGTGATCCTGGAGACCCGGGATCGAATCCCACATCAGGCTCCCGGTGCATGGAGCCTGCTTCTCCCTCTGCCTATGTCTCTGCCTCTCTCTCTCTCTCTCTGTGACTATCATAAATAAATGAAAAAAAAAATTAAGAAAAAAAATAAAGAAAGGGAGGGAATCTCAAGTAGGCTCCGTGCTAAGTGGGGAGCCTGATGCAGGGCTCAATTTCACAACCCTGATATCACAACCTGAGCCAAATCCAAGAGTTGGGACACTTAACTGACTCTACCACCCAGATGCCCTGAGCAACTTTTTTTTTTTTTTAAGATTTACTTACTTAGCACAGAGAGGGGTGGAAGAAAAGGGAAAGAGAAACCTCAGCAGACTCCTCACGGAGTTCAAAGCCCCAGTCAGGGCCCAATATCATGATCCCCAAGATCATGACCTGAGCCAAAACCAAGAGTGGGACACCCAACCAACTGCACCACCTAGGGCTCCCCCACCAGTGTCCAAATCTTGATTTCGACTACAGTGATCTCAGGCTCATGGGATTGGGCCTCCACATCCTCTGTGCTCAGTAGGGAGTCTGCTTGAGATTCTCTGCCCACCCCCAACTCCTCCCACCCTGCACTCTCTAAAATAAATAAATCTTTTTTAAAAATCTGATTCCATGCACAGGAATTTTTATTTTTATTTTTTTTAAAGATTTTATTTATTTATTCATGAGAATACACAGAGAGGAGAGAGAGAGAGGCAGAGACACAGGGAGAGGGAGAAACAGGCTCCATCCAGGGAGCCCTGGGTCTCCAGGATCATGCCCTGGGCTGTAGGTGGTGCTAAACCGCTGCACCACGGGGGCTGCCCACACAGGAATTTTTAAAACATCCCCTACTTCTAGCAACTTTATTACTTCTTTACCTCAATCAAAGCTGCTTAAACAAGCAGACATTTATCAGCTTTTTTCCAATTCAGTGATTTCCCTTGATATTACACAATCAGTAGTGTTTTAGAGCTATTCCCCTTAATGTCTAAGAGTTAACTATCAAGTCAGAGAAAGACAAATACCATATAATCTCACTTACATGTGGAATCTAAAAACAAAGAACTTGAACTCATAAATACAGAGGAACAGATAGGTGGGGGGGGACAGATGAAAGTGATCAAAAGTTACAAACTTCCAGTTATAAAATAAGTCATGAAGATTTAATGTATAGCATGGTGACTGTAGTTAATAATATGGTACTATATATTTGAAAGTTGCCAAGAGAGTATATCATAAAAGTTCTGATCACACAAAAAATTTCTAACTATGTATGGTGATAGATGTAGACTTACTGTGGTGATCATTTCACAAAATATACAAATACTGAAAAAAAAAAACAAATACTGAATCATTATGTTGTATACCTGAAACTAATATAATGTTACATGTTAATTAGATCCCAATTAAAAAATACACCATTTCAAAACAAAAAGAGTTGACATCATAAAAATTAAAACAAATTATGACTACTTCAAATATACACAGCATTCCCAGAGACTAACATACCATCCTAAAAGATGAATATTATCAATAAGTCTACATAGTTTAATTCATTACAGCAAATATAAAACTTGCTAGTTCAAGATAGACACTTTATTTCTAGAGGTTATATTCCTTCTTTATTTTTTAAGTAAGCTCTATGCCCATCATGGGGCTTGAACTCACAACCCCTAGATCAAGAGTTGTGTGCTCTACCCAACTGAGCCAGCCAGATGCTCTAAAGGCTATATTTGAAACTGAATAAACTCAAACAAACTGAAGAATAAAAAACATTTGCATTGGAATGTAAACTCCATGAGGACAGGGATTTGTGTTTGATCCATTGATGTAATCTCAGTACCTAGAACTGTGCATTATGAGTAAAAGAAACTCAAATACATGTCAAACCCAAACCTGATTCCCACCACACCACCCTATGCCATCTAGTAAAATGCTGGTCTTTGAATACCAATGAAATACTTCACAACCTGGGAAACCAATCGCTCTAACATTTGTAGATCTTTGTCTTAAAAACCGTTTCTCAGACATTCATATTAACTTTTTCTAATTTATTTTTTTAATATATTTTATTTATTTATTCATGAGAGAGAGAGAGAGAGAGGCAGAGACACAGGCAGAGGGAAAAGCAGGCTCCATGCAGGGAGCCTGACGTGGGACTCGATCCCGTGTCTCCTGGATCAGGCCCAGGGCCGAAGGCAGCACTAAACCACTGAGCCATCCAGGCTGCCCAAATTTTTGTAATTTAAAAGGATATTGTCCTACCATTTTTCACCTAGTACTGAAATTTGGCTTTTAAATAAATCAGCACATGAAGATAAATACTCCAAAAATAGGACCAAAGATCTTTTTAAAATAGGCTATTATGGGGATCCCTGGGTGGCTCAGCGGTTTAGCGCCTGCCTTTGGCCCAGGGTGCAGTCCTGGAGTCCTGGGATCGAGTCCTGAGTGAGGCTCCTGGCATGGAGCCTGCTTCTCCCTCTGCCTGTGTCTCTGCCTCTCTTTCTATGTCTATCTTGAATAAATAAAAATCTTTTTAAAAATAAATAAATAAAATAGGCTATTATGATGCATTAAAATATAATTCAAGAGGGCAAATACACCACCTTCAGCCCAGGGCGTGATCCTGGAGACCCGGGATTGAGTCCCACATGGGCTCCCTGCATGGAGCCTGCTTCTCCCTCTGCCTATGTCTCTGCCTCTCTCTCTCTCTCTGTGTCTCTCATAAATAAATAAAATCTTAAAAAAAAAAGATGGCAAATAAGCATATGACATGATGCTCAACATCATGTCATTAGGGAATTGCAAATAGGAACAACAATGAGATATCACTACATTCCTTTGGTCAAAATCAAAAACACTGGTATTATTAAATACTGCTGAGAATATGGAGCAACATGAACTCTCATGCATGGCTGAGGGGATTGCAAAATGGCACAGCCACTTTGGAAGACAGTTTGGCAGTTTCCTATAAAACTAAAGATACTCTTACCATATGATCCAGCAATCATACTACTAGGTATTTACACAAAGGAGTTGAAAACTTAAGTCCACACAAAAACCTGCACACAGGTATTTATGCCAACTTGAGCCATAACTGCCAAAACTTGAAAGCAACCAAGACGTCCTCTAGTTCATGAATGGATAAACTTTGGTCCGTCCAGACAATGTAGTATTATTCAGCACTAAAAAGAAATAAGCCATTAAGCTATGAAAAGACATGGAGGAATCTCAAGTGCATATTATTAATGAAAGAGGCCAACTGAAACGATTACATACTGTGTTTTTCTAACTATATGACATTCTTTAAAAGTGCAAAAATATAAAGACAGTAAAAAGATCAGTGGTTGCCTGGGGTTGGGGGTTGGGGGTAAGAGGAAGGGATGACTGTGCGGAGCAGAGAGCATTTTTAGGGGCAGTGAAACTATTCTGTATGATATTTTAATGGTAAATACATGTTATTATACATTTGTCCAAACTCATACAATGCTCAACACCAAGAGTGAACCCTAATGTAAACTATGGACTCTGGGTAATTATGATATGTCAATGTAGGTTTATCAATTGTAAAAAATGTACCACTCTGGAGGGAAGTTTTCCTAATGGGAGAGACTGTGTATGTGTGTGATCAGGAGGCATTATGGGAACACTATGCACCTCTCCTTCAATTTTGCTCTGAACCTAAAACTGCTCTAAAAAATTAAGTCTTAATAAATATATATTTTTTAAAAAAACATAAGAACGTACAACACCAAGAGCAAGTCCTAATGCAAACTATAGACTTTGAGCAATAATGATATGTCAATGTCAACAAATGTACCAGTCTGGTGAGGGATGTTGATAATGATGGAGGCTGTACATGTGTGCTGGTAGGGTATGTATGGGAATTTTTGTACTTTCCCCATTACTTTGCTACAAATATAAAACTGCTCTGAAAAAAATAAAATTTATATATAATATTTCAACAGAAAAATTCTTTTTTTAATTTATTTTTTATTGGTGTTCAATTTGTCAACATACAGAATAACACCCAGTGGTCATCCTGTCAAGTGCCCACCTCAGTGCCCGCCACCCAGTCACCCCCACCCCCTGCCCACCTTCCCTTCCACCACCCCTAGTTCATTTCCCAGAGTTAGGAGTCAACAGAAAGAAATTCTTAACATAACTTTCATGACAAAGTAACAGGTATATTTTTACTGCAAGGAGGAGACAAAATTAAGTATTTTTGTAAAACATTTACTCCAGGTAAGATTTTCACTCTGCCTGAAACATTATGGTAATCTTAATTATATGCTTATTAAGATAAAAAATCTGGCTGTTACCATAGAAATTACCAGGGATGGTTAGTGCCTCCATGATTTGAGCAGTTATACCTGTTGGGCCACTTAATTCTGAACTTACAGGTTCATGTTTAACAGGGAAAGGCTAAAAATGTCTACATTTGTTTTAAAGAATGGCTAATACACTCATGGGGAAATGCAAATTGAGGTAAATGGAGCATGCACATACACATCAAGATACAACACACCACACCACACCATACCACACATCACCAAAACGGTTGGTAAAACAGGTGACTGCTGAGTGCTACCTTTGCTTGAATCTCTTCTGATTACATTTCCCTGTCCAGGATGCCTTTGATGTTCATTTTTACCTGCATGAAGAATACTGGACTATTGCAATTATATTAGGTTAATTGGGAAGGATGTATTTTATTTTGCTGGACTGAATAACAGAGCTTAAAGCTCTGAGAGATTTACTACAAGCAATCTTCTAGGCATGTCCCCCTTTGCCAACATCTGAAGCAGTCTTCTGCAAGCAGGTTTCAACTGGACATCAAGAGTATAACATCATTCATGCAAATGCACTGTGCCTTGGGTTCTTTCTAAATCATATATACTTCAAAGGAGCGTGTATTTTTTCTAACACCAGGAAAGTCCCCTCCCCAATTCCTTAGGAGTGGTGAACCAACACATTCACATTTAGCATGTCCGCTTTCTCTTATCACAGTACATGTATTACTGACTACAAAATAGGTCTTGGCAGGTGCCCAGCTGTCATTTACTTGCTGTGTGGCCTCAGTCACTCATTCCTTTTTCAGTTGAAAAGTTGCAAGAGCATTTAATAAATTTATATGGTTGGGAATATTCTGAGGGCCTCAAGTAATGGCCATGGTTTGTGTTTTAATACACTCACTTTTTTTTTAAGATTTTATTTATTTATTCATGAGAGAGACAAACAGACAGAAACACAGGCAGAAGGAGAAGCAGGCTCCCCGAAAGCAGCCGGATGCAGGACTCGATTCCAGATCCTGGGATCACGCTCTGAGCCAAAGGCAGACGCTCTACTGCTGAGCCACCCAGGCGTCCCAAGACACTGACTTTTTGTGTCTACCTAGTTCAGCTCAACCACAAACAGCAATTGCAGAACTTTCTACATAGAAAAGACTTCTTTAAAAAAAAAAAAAAAAAGGACTACTTAAGGGCTAAACAGCCATGCTAAGTTCTGTGAATACTAATTACATTTTCAGAAATCCTTTCTAAAAGGTGAAAGAGGGGATCCCTGGGTGGCTCAGCGGTTTAGTGCCTGCCTTTGGCTCAGGGCGAGATCCTGGAGTTCCAGGATCGAGTCCCACATCGGGCTCCCTGTATGGAGCCTGCTTCTCCCTCTGCCTGTGTCTCTGCCTCTCTTTCTGTGTGTCTTTCATGAATAAATAAATTAAATCTTTTTAAAAAATAAGATAAAAGGTGAAAGATTACAGAGTGGCTAAAGTTATGCTCACAGACATATAGGCATATGCATGCTCCAGCAGCATAAAGCAGTCTTAAATGGTAAGAAAAACGACCTACAAACACAGTGACATTGTAACTGAGCCATAAAATCCTCACTAATCCTCTGAAACTAGATTTTAAAATACCACTTCCCACTCCAAATATTCAATTGATGTTAACTTTTATACTACTGCTTTCAAGAAAAGCTTCATTTCCATGCACCCCTGTGTTTATATTTTATAGCAGCATTCTTACAACAGCCATGATATGGAAGCAGCCCAAGTGTCCATGTCCATCAATTGATGAATGATAAAGATGTGTGTATATGTTTATATATGTATATGTTTATACACACACACACAATGAAATTTTTTTTCGCACAATGAAATATTATTCAGGCATCAAAAAGAATGAAATCTTGCCATATGCAATGACATGGATGGAACTAGAGTACAACGCTTAGCAAAATAAGTCAGAGAAAGACAAGTACTATATGATCTCACTCATATGTGGAATTTAAGAAACAAACAAATGAGTAAGAGACAAATCAAGAAAGATACTATTAACTATAGAGAACAATCTGATGGTTACCAGAGGGGAGGAGTTGGGGGGATGGGTGAAACAGGCGATGGGGATTAAAGAGTGTGCTTGTCCTGATGAGCACAGGACGATGTATGAAGTACTGAATTACTATATAGTACACCTAGAACTAATATGACACTGTATGTTAACTGGAATCAAAATTAAAACTTAAAAAATAATTGAAAAAAGCTTCATTTCATGTTTTGGGCCTGATTTTAAGAATCTTATCAACATGGGATGCCTGGGTAGGTCAGCAGTTGAGCACCTGCCTTCAGCCCAGGGCATGATTGGGCTCCCTGCATGGAGCCTGCTTCTCCCTCTGCCTGTGTCTCTGCCGCTGTCTCTGTGTCTCTCATGAGTAAATAAAATCTTAAAAAAAAAAAGAATCTTATCAACATGAAAGCCTGGTGACATCAAAAGACGATGGTTATCAAATAGTCTTTCTCCAAGCTCCAAGGAAAGCACAAAACAAAAACAGCATGTGCTGTGGATCATCCCCTCCTCCTCTTCCAGGTATGGAGCAGCTAAAAGGAGGTAGCTGTGACACACATTACTTTCCAGTTCTGTTTCAAGTGCATGCAATAAGATGGGAAACTACAGCTGTCTCCTATGCTGGACCTCTGGGGTCTATCTCTGGCCCTAAACAGTAAGCTTGGCTTTGCATTGACTGACATCCTCTTACAGCCCTTTGTCCCTGCTCTGCAACGTGTTAAGGCTTTCCAGTTTAATATCAATATTCAGAAGTACATTAGTGAGCAAATACATATAGTAGATATATATATATATATTAATACGTACATGGGGCGGACAACATTGAGTTCTGGGCCCCGCTGTATACACACACACACTTACCTAAACACACACTTGGAAGTTCAAGTTCCAGCAAGGCACCCTGAGCACCTACCCCCTTCCACCCACCCAAGGGAGGGAAAGGCAGGAGCAGCGAGCAGAGGTTAAACCAGACACCAGCCAAAACAAACAGCACTTCCAGAACAAGGCAAACTTTGGGTCTGGGCGGCTGCAGAGCCCCAGCAATAGCCGGGGGAGGGGAGGGAGCGTCAGTCTGTCTCAGGGGAGGAAGACGGGGAGCGCACCCTCCAGAGCTGCGGAGGAGGCTGGTGCTCCCTGGGGGACAAGGGCGTCGCCGCCATCCCCGACTTCGACCTGGCCGAGGCCTCCAGGTCCTTGAGCAGCCCTATCGGCCCACCTCGCCCCCTGATCTCCACAGAAATGGTCCCCACAGACAGGCGCCGGCCGAGGGCGCGGGGACATACCTGGTGCAACGTCTCGGCGGGCAGCTGCGACGCCCGGAACAGGTCGGCCACGGGGCCCGCGGCTGCGGTGACGGTGCCGGGGACGGTCCTGGCGGCCTCAGGGGGCCCGGACCCGGGGCCCCCGCCTGCGGCGCCGGCGCAGCGCGCGAACAGCTCGGAGTAGCACTGCTGCTCGCCCTCGCTCAGCAGCAGCGGCGGCCCGGAGCCGCAGCCCCCGCCCGCCGCTGCCTCCATGGGGCCGGGAAGGGGGTCCGGCGAAGCACCGCCACCGGGTAGGGAACAGCTGCCTCCGCCTCAGCCTCCGACGCCTGGGTCTCGGCCTCGGCCGCCGCCACCGCCCCCACGCCCCGCAGCTGCCGCGCCGCCGCTTCCTCCCGGCGCGCGCCGGCCCCGCCCCCAGACTTGAATGTTGTGCCTCCGCCGCGCGGCACATGGAGACAGGCGCGGGGCGAACCAATCGCAGCCTGGGATCGTGCCCCGGCCCCGCCCCCGCCGTCCGCCCCGCCCCGCCTCGCCCCGCCCCGCGCCGCGCCAGGTAACTAACTCCGCCGGCCGCCCGCCCCGCCCGCGCTGCCCGGACCCGGAGGCCGGGGGCCAGCGCCTGACGCACCCCCGGAGCCCCGCAGGGGCGCCTCCGGCTCTCCGCCCTGGCTGGGAAGGGAGACGACTAGACCCACCTGGAGCATGGCGCTTTTCAGGGGGCGGAGAAAGCTGTGGTGGTTTTTCCCTAGAACTGGAGCAGGTGCGGCGCCCTTCGCAGAAGAGGGGGGAGACAGGAGAAATTAAGCTTCCCTTTTTGCATAGTGCGCTTCTGTCCTGAAAAGCTGGAGGACAGAGATCTCCAGAAGAACTGCTCGCAGTGACTCCGCTTAGCATTCATGGTGGAGATGAGGTTAGGCTACTTTCTCAGGTATGGCTCATACCTGGAGTTGTGCCTTAAAAAGGAATACCGTCAGTTAGTGTTAAATACTAGAGTGATAAGAGTGAAAAGGGGCCCTGGGAAGAAGAATTGCATATATATATATATATATATATATATATATATATATATCATATATCATATATATATCACAAAGAAAAAATGAGTCCAGAATTAAGCACTAATAAAAAATACAATTTCAAATTTAATAAACAGACATATATAAACCTTTCACCCCAAAATAATTTTACTTTAACTAAAAACAAACACTATCTCAAGAAATAGCACTGATGATAACAAATATACTTTGGTATGTTGGTCAAACTAAAATAAGGAGGAAGGACAAGACTGAGAAAAAAAATCAACAAATGGTGAAGGGGGAAGAAATACATAAGAAATAGATAACAAAAATGATTAGAGTGCCTGGCAGGTTGATTAGGTGGAGCATATGACTCTTGATCTTAGGATCATGAGTTCAAGCCCCACTTTGGAAATAAAGTTTACTTAAGTAAAACAGGGGGTTTTTTAACAAAAAAAAGAAGAAGAAGAAGAAGAAGAAGAAGAAGAAGAAGAAGAAGAAGAAGAAGAAGAAGAAGAAGAAGAAGAAGAAAAATTATGTCAATCCATAAATGGTGACCAGAGTAAGATTTCCCTTTTGGAATCTAAGGACATGAAATAGAGAAGAGGATCCACTCTAAAAGCAGGAAGTTCTCATCTCTTCACTAAGATTTCCTTATACCACATTTTGCTTTACAGCTACCAGGAGAGAATTAAGCTTGTGGACAAGAATACAGAGAGGATAGGTAAGTAAGGAACAGCAAAGACTATCTTAGCTGGGGAATTACCATTTTAAAATCTCACCACCTCCTGTATTTTCCAAACTGTGATAATTTCTAAGGAAAACTGGAAGCCAAGAGATCATGTTTACGCCCTTCCTACCTTTTTAGTTACATCCTTGGGATTCCCTGAGAATCACCCACTATTCTTTTTTTTTTATCACCCACTATTCTAACAGAGGTTAGAAAGGGACTCACCCTTTGTGATAAAAGCCAAAACCTACTTTCCCCTGTGACACCTGGAAAAAGAAATGTGAGATATAATAATCCCTAATATTCATACAGTTCAAAGCTACATTATCTCATTTAAGACTCACAGTAACTCTCTGAGGTAGATTGGGAAAACATTTTCATCTTCATTTTGCAGATGAGAAAATGGATGCAGAAATGGTGTGATTTACCCAACTGAATACTAGATTCGAAGCTGCTCTTCATTATTCAACTCAGTTTAATAAATTTGACAGATACTCATCAGCACTGCAGATCCTGCTGAAATGCATAGAAAGCCTTACATCTGTGCCTATCCATCAAGCAGCACTTATTGGTAGAACAGGAAGTATTAACTGTGTCCCTACGGGGGTACTGTGAGGGATTAAAAAAAAATACAAGACGTGTTCCTTTCAAGGAGTCTGCAGCTTCACTGGAAAAGACAAAACTAACACAACAAAGAAAAACAAACAATAAAAGACAATGTATAATTAAGTGCTAAATCGTGTACCCCAGGCTAAGCACTGTGGGAGTTTAGAGAAGAGAGAAAATCCAGGAGCCAGAGCCCAGCCAGGAAGGCTTAATGAAGAAGGCACCCAGATGGATTATTGACAAATCGGTGGGACTGGGGGAGGCAAAAGGAAGGACAAGAGAGGGAGGCTCACAGAAGAGGGAGGAGCCCCAGGGTTGAGGCGCCAAGACAGTGGTGAGTGTGAGACAGCAGACTGGCGTGGGGGGAGAGGGACAGCCTCTCTGGGGCTCTAGGATCCCAGAGGGAAGGTGCTCAAATGGAAGACAAGAGACAGAAGTGACCCAACAAGAGTTACATTTAAACCCAGGATGCAGGAGGGGAAAATGGCATTTTTTAAATGTTTTAATATCTAAGGAATGCCAAGTACTGTTCTTTATTTCAGTAGTTTTTTTGAGTAAAAGCAATAGTGATCACACTTTAGAGTTAACACAGATACGAATGTAAAAACTAGAAACACTCATATCCCTTAAGGCTGACGGTAAACAAGAATTTTTTTAAAGATTTTATTTATTTATTCATGAGAGACACAGAAAGAGAGGCAGAGACATAAGCAGAGGGAGAAACAGGCTCCCTACAGGGAGCCTGATATGGGAATTGATCCCAGGACCCTGGGATCACAACCTGAGCCAAAGGCAGATGCTCAACCACTGAGCCACCCAGGTGCCCCAAACAAGAACGTTTTAGAAGAGAATTTCTTTTTACTTTTTACAGTTCTAAATTTACACACTTGTTTGGGCTCCATCATAGCAAAAGGCCAGAATGATAATATAGTTGACCTTGAAACAAGGCAGGGATTGGGGCACTGAACACTGTGCAGTTGAAAATACACATATAGGGATCCCTGGGTGGTGCAGCGGTTTGGCGCCTGCCTTTGGCCCAGGGCGCGATCCTGGAGACCCAGGATCGAATCCCACATCAGGCTCCCGGTGCATGGAGCCTGCTTCTCCCTCTGCCTATGTCTCTGCCTCTCTCTCTCTCTCTGTGACTATCATAAATAAATAAAAATTAAAAAAAAAAAGAAAATACACATATAGGGCAGCCCTGGTGGCGCAGCGGCTTAGCGCCGCCTGCGGCCCAGGGCGTGATCCTGGAGACCCTGAATCGAGTCCCACATCAGGCTCTCTCTGTATGATGCCTGCTTCTCCTCTGCCTGTGTCTCTGCCTCTCTCTGTCTCTATGAATAAATAAATAAAATCTTAAAAAAAAAAGAAAATACACATATAACTTTTGACTCTCTAGGAACTTAACTAATAGCCTCCTGTTGACCAGAAGCGTTACCCGATAGCAAACACAGTTGATTAACATATATTTTGAGTATATATTACATACTATATTCTTACAATGAACTAAGCTAGAGAAAAGTGTTTTTAAGAAAATCATAAGAAGGGCACCTGGGTGGCTCAGTATGTTAAGCGTCTGCCATTTGGCTCAGGTCATGATTCCAGAGTCCTGGGATCAAAACTGGCATCTGGCTCTCTGCTCAGTGGGGAGTCTGCTTCTACCTCTCCTTCTGCAGCTCTCCCTGCTCGTGTGCGCTCGCTCTCAAATAAATAATCTGTGATCTTTTCTTAAAAAGAAAAGAAAATCATAAGAGAAAAAACATTTACAATACTGCACTGTATTAATGGGGAAAAATTCACAGATTAAGTGGACCGGCGCAGTTCAACCTGTGTTGTTCAAGGGTCAACTGTATATCAGGAATAGCCAAGAGACAGTCTTGAAGTTTTGCTTTTTCCTTTTAAATCCAGCATCAGTGCCCTGTATGAAGATGGCAACTAAACAAACTCAGAACAAAGTACTGTTTGCATGTAGGGAAGAGTTTCCTAAAGCAGGGGTTGCAAAACTAGGACCAGTTGCCTGGTTTTATTTTTATTTTATTTTAAGAGAGAGAGAGAGAGTGGAGAGAGAGGCAGGGGGAAAGAGAGAGATTCCTGAACAGGCTCCACGCTCAGCACAGAGCCCCATGCAGAGCTTGAGCCCACAGCCCTGAGAGAATGACCTGAGCTGAAATCAAGAGTTGAATGCTGGGATCCCTGGGTGGCGCAGCGGTTTGGCGCCTGCCTTTGGCCCAGGGCGCGATCCTGGAGACCCGGGATCTAGTCCCACGTCGGGCTCCCGGTGCATGGAGCCTGCTTCTCCCTCTGCCTGTGTCTCTGCCTCATTCTCTCTCTCTCTCTGTGACTATCACAAATAAATAAAAATTAAAAAAAAAAAGAGTTGAATGCTTAACTGACTGAGCCACCCAGGCACCCCAATTGTCTGGTTTTGTATGGCTCATAAGCTAAGAATGGATTGTACTTTTTTTAAGTAAACTCCACACCACACATGGGGCTTGAATTCATGACCCTGTGATCAAGAGTCTCGAATTAAAAAAAATAAAAATAAAAATAAAAAAGTCTTGAATTCTATCAACAGAGCCAGCCACATGTCCCAGGTTGTACTTTCTTTCTTTTTTTTTTTTTTAAGTAGGCTCCACTTTTTTTTAAGTAGGCTCCCAACCCAGGGCTTAAACTCACTGACCCTGAGATCAAGACCTGACCTGCGATCAGGAGTCAGACACTTAGGGCACCTGAGTGGCTCAGCCGATTCAACGACCCACTCTTGATTTCAGCTCAGGTCATGATCTCTGGGTCCTGGGATCAAGCCCCAGGTCAGGCTCTGCACTCAGCGGGAAGTCTACTTGAGATTCCCTCTGCCCCTCCTCACCTCTAAAATAAATAAATAAACCTTTTAAAAAAAGAGAGAGAGAGGCTTAACAGCTGAGCCACTCAGGCGCCCCTTGGGTTATACATTTTTTAACAGTTGAAAAATAGTGCTTTCTGTACACTGAATAGTATTTCAGGACATGTGAAAATTGTATGAGGTTCCCATTTCAGTATTTGTAAGCAAAGTTTTACTGGAACACAGCCAGGCCCCTTCATTCATGTGTTGTCTATGGCTGCTTCACACTAAAATGGCAGGGTTGAGTCATTGCTTAACGTCTCTGGACATTTACAGGAAAAATTTACTGATTCCTGTTTTATAGTATGGAGACCTAATCTTTTCTTTTCTTTTCTCTTCTCTTCTTTTCTGAGACCTAATATTTTCTGATACCTACAGCCAATTGATAGGATACCCGGGCAGGAGAACTATACAGAATTCTAGCCAGCTTCTCTGATTTTCATGAATGATATTGAGAGTCTTGAGACTGTATCTCAAAGACAGTGAACTTTAAGAATTACTTAGTGAGGGACTGACCATTGTAAATGCTAAATAATCACTTGTTTGACTGATTTTTTTTTCTGGAAGTGAAGAAAGATCTTTGACAGTGTGAGAGGGAATCTTATTCCCCTGGCCACATTTTTTCTTGAGAAATTTCCTCTCTACTCCCCAGGAGGGAGTATGATGAAGTAACATTGGCACTTCTCCCAGCTCCTCTCATTTTTTCGTCTCTAAGGAAGTGATGGAAGAGTGAAGAAACTGATCATTCCTGATTCTTAACAATGTTGTCTCTACCCCTGTCTGTCTCTATCTTTCTGTCTCGCTCTATCTCTGTTTCTCTTTCTCTCTTCCCCAACACCCCCCCTTCAACCTTTCTCTCTCTCTCCACCACCAACACCCTTGAATTCTGTTGCCCTCAGAGAGGACTCCATTCTACCCTATTTCACATAGAAAGCACCCCTAGTGTGGGGCCACTCTCCATTCCCATTTGTGGGACTTGATGGGTGTAAGACAGCAGTGTCCTTGCAGCTTGCCAGGTAAAGGTCTGTTTTGTAGACTCTCTCTCTGAAGTGGAGAAAGAAGAGGGTAGGGAAAGTAAGAAGCCTGATTGTGGCCACAAACCAATCTGAGTCTCCAATTCAATTCCAGAGACAGTAAAGCTGATGTGAGCCACATGGACGCACCCAATTCATTCTGCACTCATAGAGAAAGAGAGCAGCTGGAGTACTTGGCCCCGGTACACTCAGCAAACCTCTAATGACAATGAATCTTACAAGTTATTGTCTCCCATAAACCAGTTTTGAACATTAATGAAATTATATCCTATATCCACCCTAGTGTGTGTGTGTGTATGTGTGTGTGGAGAGAGAGAGAGAGAGAGAATGTGCCCTCTTCCTTCCTGTAGCAATTCCATCCTCTGAAGCAAAAGCTTAACAAATTGAGAAGGTGGCTGTTCCCAAGCAACAAACAGCTTATTGTCAGTAGCCCTGCTGGCCTCTTAGGTCAGGTATCAGATGGTTCACCTCTCTCCATGGTGGCCCTGAGAATGGCTGAACAGAAACATTAAAAAGCTTTCTGTGCACTGGGCAAGTCCAATGGTTATGTCAGACAAACTGTAGCCAACAGTTCTCACCACTTGTTGACAATAGCAAGCTGTCTAACCTTGAGAAGGCAGCTTCCTGCTTGGTTTCCCTGAACTGGATTTTGGATAATAATTATCCTAGCCAGGGACCCCTGAGTGGCTCAGTGGTTGGGCATCTGCCTTTGGCTGGGGTCGTGATCCCGCAGTCCCCCAATTAAGTCCCACATCGGGCTCCCTGCATGGAGCCTCCTTCTCTCTTTGCCTGTGTCTCTGCCTCTGTGTGTGTGTGTGTCTCATGAATAAATAAATAAAATCCTTAAAAATAATAAGAAGAATTATCCTAGCCATATATTTTCATAGTGCTTTTAAAATTCACCCATAAGGGGATCCCTGGGTGGCTCAGTGGTTTAGTGCCTGCCTTCGGCCCAGGGCGGAATCCTGGAGTCCCGGGATCAAGTCCCACGTCGGGCTCCCTGCCTGGAGCCTGCTTCTCCCTCCTCCTGTGTCTCTGCCTCTCTCTCTCTCTCTCTCTCTCTCTCTGTCTATCATAAATAAATAAATCTTTAAAAAAAATTTCACCCATAATACTCAAATATGCTGTCAGAGCTTTCTTCTATGTTTTTAAAGAATAAGAGGAAAATTCTTACATTAGTTCTTCAGCACTTTGGTCACCACAGATTTGAGCAAGGATTATTATTGATGAGACTGATAGAATTTGGAAAATAAAATTTTCAGAAGCTATTCAGGTTACTGAAAAATAGAGCGTTCACTAAATGAGTCATGGTAGGCTAACTACTGAAACAAACAACTTGAAAAATCTCAGTGGATTAACCTAGTAATGATTTATTTCTTGCTCCAGTCATAGTCCAACAAATGTCTGTGCAAAGGAGTGGTTCTCTTTGTGTTCATGCAAGGACACTGTCTAGTAGGTCCTCCATCCTGCGGGACCTCATAGTCTTCCACTAGATGCTCTGCATCTGGCAATTATAAAAAGAAAGAAAGAGCTCAACACAGCTGGAAACAGAGAGAGAGCATGGAAGATTGCTTGCACTGGGGTTTATGGGCCAGGGCCGAGGTGGCATGTATCATTGCTCCTTGCTTTCCATTGGTTAGAACTGAGTCATGAGGCTGCCACAAACTGCAAGGGAGTCTGGGAAATGTAGTCAACGTATATAGCCAGGAAGAAGAATGGGTTTGGGGGAACATCTATCTGGATTCTGACATAATGACCATATAAAAATTTCAAACCTATTGTAGATACTGTTGGTTCACTGCCAAGATTCCCGTCAGCAGGCAATGCACCCATCAGGGAGTGTTGTCTGCTAATGTCTCACAGCTGCTCCCTTCTTTGGAGACTTCCCCTCAGCCAAACTGGAGCCACCTCAGGGAGGTGACACTTCTACACCCTACACCCCCACGGACCAGCCCATAGCCAATGGCTGACTGAAATGAAATATAAAAGGCCAGCCTTTTGCCTCAAGGTGAGACCACCTCTGTGCTACAAATCATGCCCCACAGTGCCTGTGGGATCAGAATGAAGCAAGTCTTCAGCTGAGACTGCTTCCTCGCTTACCTCCCTCTCCAGTCCCACCCTGCTTCCTTCACTCCCCTTCTCCTGAGAGTATTCCCACAATGAGGCATTTACACAAGAATCCCCATCTCAGTCTCTGCACCCAGGGATCCCAACCTGAGCCAGGATTTTACATCAGAGAGTAATATGACTCACATCTCACGGAAAAAGCATGTGCAGCACAAGTCGATCTGTAAATATTTAAGTGCTCTCAGTAGAGTATGTATAGTCTTATATTCCATAAACAAAGACCACTTTTCCAGCACTGCAAACAGCATCCTTTTATGGTGAATATGGATTATAGCCTCATTCTTCATTTTTGTTTCCTACCCCCTCTACGTTGACTAAGTTAATGTGACTACTGGATCATCTAGGACCTGAGTCTCAGCCTTGCAAGGCCAGAAATGCATTTATCACTTTGTTGGAGGTATTGCAACCCTAGGAGACAGCAGGTACATAAATCACAATTCCAATTAACTGATTTACTACATCCACAGCAATATCTGTTCCGTGAAACATGACTCCCCTTCTCTCTAGAGATAAATTTTAAATAAAACTGTTTCTCAAATATAGAACCATAGAAACAAACAGAGGAAGTAAATAAAGACAATGAGCCCCGAACAACCTTTTTCACAGTCAAAAATGCTCCCAGTAGCATTTTGAGGACAAGGAGCACATCTTAATTATCTGGTGCTCAATAAATAATTGATTTATTTTTAAATTTATTTTAGAGAGAGAGAAACAGCACAAGCAGGAAGGGCAGAAGGAGAGGAAGCGAGAAATAGTGCCAAGCAGACTCCACACTGAGTGCAGAGCCCAACACGGAGCTCCGTCCCAGGACTCTGAGATCATGACCCGAACCAAAACCAAGAGTCGGACTCAACTCACTGCACCACCCAGGCACCCCTTGATTTTTTTCTTTTTAAGATTTATTTAGTTGAGAGCACGAGGGGGAGGAGAGGCAAACGGAGAAGCAGATTCCCACTGAACTCAGAGCCTGATTCAGGGCTCCAGCCCAGGACCGTGAGATCATGGCCTGAGCTGAAGTCAGATGCTTAACCAATGGAGCCATCCAGGCACCCCAGTAATTGATTTAAATCAAGGGAGAAATCAGAACTACCTGGAAAGTACTAGAAATACAATGGAAAAGTATCCTTCTAAGATGTCCTCTCATGAGAGGCTTATGTTTCCTTTGCTATTAAATCTCCTCCTAGTTTATTTATTTATTTTTAAGATTTTATTTATTTATTCATGAGCGACACAGAGAGAGACAGAGACAGAGACACAGGCAGAGCGAGAAGCAGGCTCCATGCAGGGAGCCCAACGTGGGACTCGATCCCAGGTCTCCAGGATCACACGCCGGGCTGCAGGCAGCACTAAACTGCTGCGCCACCCGGGCTACCCTCTCCTCCTAGTTTAAACCTATTTTCAGGGGCAGCCCCAGTGGCTCAGCGGTTTAGCGCCTGCCTTCGGCCCAGGGTGTGATCCTGGAGACCTGGAATCGGGTCCCACATTGGGCTCCCTGCATGGAGCCTGCTTCTCCCCCTGCCTGTGTCTCTGCCTCTTTCTGTCTCTTTGTGTGTCTCTCGTGAATAAATAAATAAAATCTTTTAAAAAAACCTACTTTCATGACATGATTTTATTCTCAACTTCATGTCTTACTTATATCTTAACTCATTTCTTTAATTCTCTTCTCTAGGAGTTCCAGCCTGTCACTAAAAACTTACATTTTAGTTCAGCTGTTTCCTCATGACTTCTGAATCAGTACCATAATCTCAATAATAGTTTCTAAGATAACAATGCAGATTTGGTTATGTCCTGGAAATGTTCCTTTCTGCATCTACTTTCATTTACAGATTATATCAGAATCTGGTAGAAAGGATCAGCTTTATATGTAAGCAGCTGTCCATGCAGCATGATTTCAAGGTGCTTAAGATATGGAATTGGGGGGGCGCCCCAGTGGCTCAGTTGGTTGAGCATCGGACTCCCAATTTTGGCTCAGGTAATGAGATCAAGCCCCATGTCAGGCTCCACACTCAGCAGGGAGTGTGCTTGGGATTCTCTCTCTCCCTCTCCCCCCTTCCCCCTGCCCTTTCTCTGTCAAATAAATAAATAAATCTTTTTTTTGAAAGATATGGAATTATACCAGTAATCCATTGCTGCATAACAGTAGCTTGATCAACAGACATTTATTACCTCATGGTTTCTGTGGGTCAGGAATGCAAGAGTGACTTAGCTGAGTGGTTCTGGCTCAGCCTCTCAGGAGATTGCAGTCAAGCTGTTGGCCAGGGCTGCAGTTATCCGAAGGCTGAAGTGGAGCTGGAGGACCCATTTCCAAGATGACACGCTCACGTGTTTGTTAACAGAAGGCCTCAGTTCCACCTATGTGGGCGTCTCCACAAGGCTGCCTGAGTAGTTCAGGACATGGCAGCTGGCTTCTTCCAGAGCTAGGGGTCCAAGGCAGTGTACTTCTGCAAGCACAACATCTTTTATGACCTGGTCTTAGAAGTGATGCACCACTTCTACCGTTCTATTTATTAGAAGCAAGTCACTAAGTCCAAGTCACACTGAAAAAGAGGGGAATTGACCTCCAACTCTTGAAAGCAATGTCAAAGAACTAATGGACACATTTTAAACCACTACACAACTCTTCTCGGAACTAGGTTTTATCTACTCTCTTGTTCTTCATACAGTCTCTCTCAAATTTGCAAAGTACTTTTTAGAATGGTTTTAAGTTCAGATTGATAGCAACCTATTTAGAATCTTACAATGAGAACAGATAGGACTTTTTCTAATTCATCGGCATTATTTTAGTTTATTAACTTTTTTTGCGGTAATTTCAGGTTCACAGAAAATTGCAAAAATAGTACAAAGAATTCCTGTGTATATCTCACTCAAATCCCTCAAATGTTTCTACAGTTGCTTTATCATTTCTTTCTCTCTATATATTTTTTCTTAATAATTTGAGAATTTGTTGCAGATATAATTTCCCTTTGCCCTTGTATAATTCAGCATACATTTCCTAAAAAAACAAAGCTATTCTCCTTGTAACCACTGTACAATCATCAAAATCAGAAAAGTAACTGTCATCTAGTCTACAAACTTTACTCAATTGTCACCAACTGTCCCTTTAGAGTAAAAGGGGAAAAAAAACTATTTTTTCTAATCCAGGATCCAGCCCAGGATCACAAGTTTCATTTAATTGCCATCTCTCTTTGGTCTCCCTTCTTCTGAAGCAGTCCCTCAGTCTTTGTCTTTCATGACCTTGACATTCTTGAAGACTTCCACTTATTATCTCAGTTTGGGATCAGATAGTATTCAATTTCCTTACAAACCTGCATCTTCATTCCTATGTAAGCTTTGTAAATCTCTCTAAGAAGCACATAAAAATAAGCACTGCCAAAAAAGTTTTTTGTATATTTTTTTAATTGCAGTTTGATTTGCCAACATATAGCATAACACCCAGTGCTCATCCCGTCCAGTGCCCCCCTCAGTGACCATCACCCAGTCACCCCAACCCCCCCCACCTCCCCTTCCACCACCCCTTGTTTGTTTCCCAGAGTTAGGAGTCTCTCATGTTCTGTCTCCCTCACTGATATTTCCCACTCATTTTCTCTCCTTTCCCCTTTATTCCCTTTCACTATTTTTTAAATTATTTATTTATTTATTTATTTATTTATTTATTTATTTATTCATGAGAGACACAGAGAGAGAGGCAGAGACACAGGCAGAGGGAGAAGCAGGCTCTATGCAGGGAGCCCGATGTGGGACTCGATCTGGGTCTCCAGGATCAGGCCCTGGCTGAAGGCGGTGCTAAACCGCTGAGCCACCCAAGGGATCCCCCCCTTTCACTATTTTTTATATTCCCGGAATACTGCCAAAAATTTTTAGTCTATCAATGGCTTGTTAGCCACCTGATAATTTTGAGAATTCATAAATAAAGGGAAAGAATCAAATATTGATATTGCCTTCCCTACTGAGCTGTACCACTAGGAAACCAAATAATGGATGAAGTAGAGTTACAGAAGAAATGACACAATAGGGGATCCCTGGGTGGCCCAGCGGTTTAGTGCCGCCTTCAGCCCAGGGCGTGGTCCTGGAGACCCGGGATCCAGTCCCACGTGGGGCTCCCTCCATGGAGCCTGCTTCTCCCTCTGCCTGTGTCTCTGTCCCCCGCTCTCTCTCTCTCTGTCTCATGAATAAATAAATAAAATCTTTTTTAAAAATGACAGAATTAAAATATCAGTGTTTTGTAGCCCCTAATTAACAAATAAATTCAAACATTGATCATCAACAACTGCTAACAACACAGAGTCCGCCATTATGTGCTTCTGGCTAAACATATGCAATACCACCTAAGACATAAATTTGCCAAAAAAGCAAAACTGAATTTCATCAAGTCTCTAATTCAGCACTGTCCAATAGAAATATAATGCAAGCCACTATGTATTTCAGATCTTCCAATTGCCACATTAAAAGCAACTAAAAAGAAATAAGTGAAATTAAGTTTACTAACATATTTATTTAACCCAATATAGCCAATATATTATCATGTCAACATGAAATTAATATAAAAATTATTAAAGAGAGAGTTTACATTTCTTTTTTGTACTAAGTCTTTGAAATCTGGCATGTAATTTACACTTACCACACATCCCAGTTTGGACTAGTGTTCAAGAAAATAATTACTCAGGCACTTGTAAAAATGGTAAGGCCCCTTACTCCAGAGGGGCTACCACAATGGGATTTTGCAGTAGGGGAGAGAGATTGGACTCAGCTCCAAATGCAAGAAAGACAAATAGAGATTGAAAGCCAAGGAGCAAAGTAGGAATCAGTGGATGGGAAATTACAAACAGGAAATATCAAGGCTAGGGCGATTCTCATAAGACGGACTCAACAGGATACTTGCTTAAGGTGGGCCAGCGTGATTAGATTTTGAGGGTAGCGGATGAGGAATTTGATCAGATATCAAGAGTGGGTGGGAGATTTTTATGAAACTCACCCAACAAGATTCTTGCTAAATTGGATTAAGCAAGCCAAGGACAAAGCCCAAAGCTGGAACCCAGTCAGAAAGAGGACTCAGAGGAGTCTGACCCAAGTTTGGTCAAGCAGAGAGTTTTGGTCACTGGTCACATCTCAAGGTCTCAATAACCGCACATGGCCAGTACCTACTGTATTAAACAGTGCTGCTCTAGACAGAACTACCAACATGGAGGAAACTCAGAAACCAGAGGAACATGTTAGACACCACCATAGAGAAGCAAGCAGCCAGAGCCAGACAACAGGATTCTCTACAAGGCAGTTCAGTTTCTTCAGCAAACAAATTGCCAGAATGGGGAGAAGATGGAGGAGGAATCTCTACATGAAAAGAGATTTGAGATACATATACAGATCCTGATTCAAACAAACTAAAACAAATACATAACACTCATAACGCAAATGGAAATTTAACCACGGGCTGGATATTTTGTAAGAGTAAGTAATTACTGTATAATTTTTTCAGATTATATAATAACCTTGTGATTTTGTTTTTTAAAGATTGTATTTATTTATTCATGAAAGACACAAAGAGAAGCAGAGACACAGGCAGAGGGAGAAGCAGGCTCCACGCAAGGAGCCCGATGCGGGACTCGATTCCAGATCTGGGGATCATGCCTTGAGCCAAAGACAGACGCTCAACCGCTGAGCCACCCAGGCGTCCCTTGTGATTATATTTTAAAAAAGGAAAAAAAAAAAATAAAAAAAAAAAAAGGAGTCCTTATCTTCTAAAGATACACACTAAACTATTTATGGATGAAATTATATGGCGTTTCAGATTCACTTCAAAATTATAAGGGGCGTCCATTTATATGAAATATCCACGATAAACATATCCTTAGAGACTGCAAGGAGATTAGTGTTAACCAGGACTGGGGAGATAGGGGAATGAGGAGTGACTGCTTAATGGGTACAGGGTTTCCTTTGTGGGGGGATTAGATAGTGGTGACGATTACACAAGATCATTAATTACTGCATGCCACTTAACTGTATAGTTCAAAATGGTGGAAGTGGGGGCACCTGGGTGGCTCAGTTGGTTAGGCGTCTGCCTTCCATGATCCCAGGGTCCTGGGATGGAGCCCCCTGGGCTGGCTCCCTGCTCAGGGGAGAGCCTGCTTCTCCCTTTCCCTCTCCTGCTCCACCTGCTGGTGCTGTCTCTCTGTCAAATAAATAAAAAAATTTTTAAATGGTTGAAACGATCAATTTTATGTTAAATCAATGTTATCACTTAATAAAAGAAAGAAAATATTTGAAGAAAAAACTGTGGGGGGGAAGTATGTGGGATTATGAAACAATGAGTTAGAGTTGATAATTGTTGAAAGTGGGTGGTAGGTACATGGAGGTCATTTATTATTCTCTTTATGTTTGTATATGTCTAAAATTTCCCATAATAAAAAAATTTTAGGGGATCCCTGGGTGGCTCGGCGGTTTAGCGCCTGCCTTTAGCCCAGGGCGCGATCCTGGAGTCCTGGGATCAAGTCCCACATCCAGCTCCCGGCATGGAGCCTGCTTCTCCCTCTGCCTGTGTCTCTGCCTCTCTCTCTCCCTCTATGTCTATCATAAATAAATAAATAAATAAATAAATAAATCTTTTTAAAAAAATTTAAAACAAAGTCTTTCAGATAAATAGGTAAAGAAGATGTGGTATATATATAGATGGAATATCACTCAGCCATCAGAAAGAATGAATACTTACCCTTTACATCAGCATAGATGGAACTGGAGGGTATTATGCTGAGTGAAATAAATCAATCAGAAAAAGACAATTATCATGTGGTTTCACTTATATGTGGAATATAAGTAGTGAAAGGGACCATAAGGGAAAGGAGGGAAACTGAGTGAGGAAAAATTAGAGAGGATGACAAACCATGAGAGTCTCCTAACTCTGGGAAACAAAGGATTGCAGAAGGGAGGTGGATAGAGGGATGGGGTAACTGGGTGACAGGCATTAAGGAGGGCACACGAAAAAAAAAAAAAAGGAGGGCACACGAGATGAGCACTGGGTATTATACAATATGTTGGCAAATGAATTTAAATTTAAAAAGAAAAGAAAACAAATTGACAGTTGAAGGAGGAAGATAGGTGGGGGATGGGCTAAGTGGGTGGTGGGTACTAAGGAGGGCACTTGTTGGGATGAGCACTGAGTGTTATACGTAAGTGATGAATCACTAAATTCTACACCAGAAACCAATTTTACTATATATATTAACTAACTAGAATTTATTTTTTTAAAGGTTATTTATTTATTTATTCTTAGAGACACAAAGAGAGAGAGGCAGAGACACAGGCAGAGGGAGAAGCAGGCTCCACGCAGAGAGCCTGACGTGGGACTCGATCCAAGGTCTCCAGGATTACACCCCAGGCTGCAGGCGGCGCTAAACCGCTGCGCCACCAAGGCTGCCCAACTAACTAGAATTTAAATAAAACTTGAAATCTAAAAAATAATAATAAAATGTTTAATAAAAAAAGTCTTTTAACCAAAAGGGAAATTTGAATATGAACTATTTGATGATGTTAAAAGCCATTGCTTATTTTTTAAGTGTGATAACAATGTAATGGCATAGTGGTTATGAGAAAAAAAAAGCCTAACATTTATGAATGCATTCTGTATTATCTACAGGTGAAATCCGAATCTGCACTAAAATCCTCAGACACAAAAGAAAAAAGTATGGAGGGGTTAGTTTTTTTTTTTTTCTTTTTCTTTTTCAGAGGGGTTAGTTTAAACAAGAATTGGTGGGGCACTGCCTTCGGCTCAGGTCATGATCTCAGAGTCCTGGGATCCAGCCCCACATCAGGCTTCCTGCTCATCGGGGAGCCTGCTTCTCCCTTTCCCTCTCCCTATGCCACTCACCCTGTTTGCGCTCTCTCACTCTCACAGTCTCTCAAATAAATAAATAAATAAATAAGTCTTTAAAAAAAAAGAATTGGACCATGTTGACAGGTATTTAAGCTGAGCAATGGATATGGGGGAGGGGGATGATATCAATTCCTCTAATATTTTATGTTTGAAATTTTCCAAAATAAAATATTTTAAAAGTATGTCAACCTGAGGCACCTGGCTGGTTCTGTTGGTAGAGCATGTGACTGTTGATCTCGGGGTCATGAGTTCGAGCCCCACATTGGGTGTGGAGATCACTAAAAAAACAAATTTTTAATAAAAAAAATTGAAGATATAAAAATAAAACTTTTTAAAAAATAAATAAAATAAAATGAAAGTATGTCAGTCCTTTTAGTACCTTTTAGCAGTCCCATCTTTCATCCCAATATGTAAGCTCTCACCTGGACTCCTGTATCTAAGTGGTTTAGAATCTTAATATTAAACAGAAGTATTAAACAAAATGACAATATTACATCATGCTTTTCTCTTTGAAAATAGTGAAATGTCTGGCAACTCCTCAGATTTTTTTCTTATTTTAGAGTGGTTACTGCATGAGGAAGTTCAACATGTCTGGCCTATAATGCCTGCCTTCTTTCTGCCCTGGAACAAAGAAGGTTATGTTCATTTTGAAGAGGATGTTTATTTTGCAGGTGGTATATTATCTTCACAAGACTCCACCCCTTAACTCAAAGAGGAGCCAGGAACAGGAGCACCCACTAATAAGCTGGATTTTTTTTTTAGCTTCGGAATCTCTTGGGGCAATACATATTTGCAAAGGGTTTCCATATTACTACTCATGCCAACTCAGTAACTATGAAAACAACAACAGTGGATTAAGAAAAAGAGCTTATCACCTCTGTAATGATTTCCATGTTGGAACCAGAGTACTGTACTTGCATTGATAGAAAAGGGCCTTAATGCACAATGAGGCTTTAATCCGTGGCCTTGTGCAACAGAAAAATTGGAAACGTTTTTGAGTTCATGAAATTCATTCTCAGTTTTGACCTAAGCCAGCTGTTTCATTTAATCCAACGAATATTTTTTAAAAACACAGAACTATTCTTTCAGGAGCCAGATCCCACCTACCAAAGCCTCAACAGTCTTCTGATCCCCTAGGAAAGCACTATTAGAGAACTTTCACAAGCCTGTTACATCCTCAGGGATGGTTCTTAACAACTGGCTTAAAATATATATTGAGCCAAGTGTATGAGAGCGTATCTAATACATAGCATGGCCCACTAGGATGGCTAGCATCAAAAAGACAGACAGTAACAAATGTTAGAGAAGATGCAGAAACCAGAACCCATTCTCAAACACTGCTCTTGAGATTGTAAAATGGAGCAGCCACTTTGAAATTAAGTCTGAGCTCCTCAAAAAATTAACCAGAGAATTATCACAGGACGGGTGGCTCAGTCAGTTAAGTGTCTGACTTCAGGGGCAGCCCGGGTGGCTCAGCGGTTTAGCACTGCCTTCAATCCAGGGCCTGATCCTGGAGACCCGGGATCGAGTCCTGCATCAGGCTCCCTGCATGGAGCCTGCTTCTCCCTCTGCCTCTCTCTCTCTCTCTCTCTCTCTCTGTGTGTGTGTCATGAATAAATAAATAAAAATAATTTTTTTTTATAAAAAGTGTCTGACTTCAACTCAGGTCATGGTCTCAGGATCCTGGGATGAGCGGAGTGTCTTTGGCTCCATGCTCAGCGGGGAGTCTGCCTGTCGCTCTCTTCAGCCCCTCTCCTGCTCATGCACACGACACACTCTCTCTCTCTCTCTCTCTCAAATAAATGAATAAAATCTTAAAAAAAAAGAATTATCATAGGACCTAGCAATGCCACTCCTAGGTATCATACCCAAGAGAAACAAAAATATATGTTCCTGTAAAACTTATGCACAAAGGTTGCATGAAGCAGCATGATTCATAATATCCATAAAGTGGAAACAACCCACTGATGCATGGAAAAATAAAATGTAGTATAGGCACATAATGAAATATTCTTTAATAATAAAAAAAAATGAAGTACTGACACATGCAATCACATGGATGAACCTGGAAAACATGATGCTAAGTGAAAGAAACCAGGCAAAGGCCACGTATTCTATGACTCTATTTATATGAAATGTCCAGAATGCACAAATAGAGACAGAGTGGTTGCCTGGGGCTGGGTGGAGTGAAGTTGCCAGGAAATAGGAAGGGGCTGTGAGTGAGTACAGGTTTCTTTTTGGAGTGAGGAAAATGTTCTGGAATTAGTAGTGATGTCTGCACAACCTAGTGAATATGCTAAAATCTGCTGAATAATACACTTTAAAGGGGTGAATTTTATGGTATGTGAAATATGGCTCAATAAAAAAAATGTTTATAAGTAATAGCATGGCACTACCACCTCATTATTTGCTCCTCGTATACTGACTGTAGGAGCAAATGAAGAACAATGTGTAGAGGATAAGTTAACAATCTCGTTCCTCTCCTTTGCCTAAATCATGCTTGGAATTTAGCCCCCACCCCATACCAGTCCACACTGACTCAAACAGGCAACACTTCACACTGGGAGCTGCTGCTCTTTTGCACTTGATTACATCATGCAAATTCCATGATTACCTTGGACTATGTCAGTTAAAAGCAAATGGAAAGACTTGGCAGTGAGGGTGGTGGCGTTGAGCCTTCTCCAATGGTGCCCTTTCTAAGTCTTACCTCTCCCTGCCTCTCTCTTATGGAGATCAGAGTCCCCAACAGATGTCCGTGGCTCTGGAGAGTAGAACCACACGAGGCAGCTCCGTCTGGGTGTCCAGTTGGAGAGGGCAGGTCTCCAGCCTTTTCCTAAGCTTCTGGAAAGAAATTTCTCTTTCTCACCTAGGGGAGTGGGTACAGTTTAATAACTCAGGCATGTCCCACGTGACATAGTGGGTATATATATTTTTTAAAGATTTTATTTATTTATTTATTCATGAGAGACACACAGAAAGAGAGGCAGAGATATAGGCAGAGGCAGAGGGAGAAGCAGGCTCCATGCAAGGGGCCCGACGTGGGATTCATCCGGGTCTGCAGGATCACACCCCGGGCTGAAGGCGGCGCTAAACCGCTGAGCCACCCCAGTGGTTTATATATATAAATATATATTATTTATATATATAACAATGGAATACTATTCAGCCATAAAAAGAAAAGAAATCCTGGGATCCCTGGGTGGCGCAGCAGTTTAGCACCTGCCTTTGGCCCAGGGCACGATCCTGGAGACCCGGGATCGAATCCCACGTCGGGCTCCCGGTGCATGGAGCCTGCTTCTCCCTCTGCCTGTGTCCCTGCCTCTCTCTCTCTCTCTCTGTGACTATCATACATAAATAAAAAATTTTAAAAAAAAGGAAAAGAAAAGAAATCCTGACATATACTACAGCATAGGTAGGTCATCCATAAAATAAGTCAGACAGTGGAAGACAAATACTGTATGATCTCACTTGTATGTGAAATCTAAAAACATTAAAACTTACAGAAACAGACAAGAATGGTAATTGCCAGGGGCTGAAGAGAGGGAGACATGGGGGAGATGTTGGTCAAAGGGTACAAACTTTCAGTTATAAAATGAATAAATTCTAGGGATATGAGGTACAGTATGGTGACTGTGGTTAACAATAATGTATTGTGTGCTTTAAAGTGGCTAAGAGAGTAGATCTTGAAAATTCCAACCTGTGCACTGCTGATATTCTGGCAAATTGTACTGTTGATGCCAGTGGTTCTCCCTCCTACTATTGAGGCTTTCCTGTTCCAATCACCACTTTGGTCATCCTCCAGCAAGTATTCTCTGAGGATTATTGGCTAAGTGTGGTACTCAGATCATTGATGATGCCTGGAATCCATAAAAGGGGTTCGCACACAGTTCAGGAGTCTCAGGGGAAAAAAAATAAAACAATTTTGTCCACTTACATTTAGTAAATTTGAATTTAAGATAAATTATGGGGTCACCTGAGTGGCTCAATCAGTTAAGCATCTGCCATTTACTCATGTCACAATCTCAGGGTCCTGGAATCAAGCCCCACATAGCATCGGGCTTCCTGCTCAGCAAGGAGTCTGCTTCTCCCTCTCCCCTGCTCAAGCTATCACTGTCTCTCGCTCGCTCACTCACTTGCTCACTCTCTGTCTCTCAAATAAATAAATAAAATCTTTTCTAAAAAAGAAAAAAATTATGATTTTCACAGAAACTTCCAGCATCGTTACAATCTTAAAGTTTGTGCATTCACCAAAAACACTAAATCAACCAGCTAACATTCATTTGCCAGGCTGCATTTGATCTCAACTAATGTATTTTTATGACATTTGCATATTATTACTTAAATTCATCCAATTTGCATTTTTGTTGTAACCACAGTGCTTCATCATATTCCCAATTTGTAAAAATGAATCAGTAGTCCATTGAAGCATGAAACCAGTTAAGAAAAAATTACCTAAATACCACAGTGCAGAATAACTTCATAATTGCAAACAGTGCCTAGAAAGTCAGTATGAATAGAGCTGACTCTGTATTGCTAGGGCAGGAGAATCTGTAAGTGTGATGGGCAGACAGAAAAGAATAGGAATAAGAAAATACAATCATTATATGAAAATTAGATTTTATCTCTAGATCCCTGTGCTTTTTGCCTGCTATGAAACTGTCAAATAGTGGCAGGAAGCCACCAAAGCCTTGAATACTTTTCATAAACAAAGCACAATGACCTCTCTGGTAAACCAACTGAGATTTTCCAGAATAAGCTAAAAATTGTGCTTTCCAGGATGCTAAAGGTTCAAGTTGTACCACTGCCAAGAAGTTTGTAAAACCACTCACAAAGTTAATGGAAATGTTATGCTGGGAAGGAAAATGGAATGGCCTGTTGGCAAAATTCTCTGATGAAACGATGGTGGTGTGCAGCCCCTCATATCCACGGCATTCTGTATGAACAAGCACTTATTATGGTGTTTATGTGAGCAGACATTTCACATTACAGCCTCAGTAAATTTGCTCTTGGTATATATAATGAGCATGTATGAGTGAGAAGTGCTCAGTGGTTTTTGCTGTTGTTGTTGATCTCTGAATACCCACATTACAAAGGCAATTTTTTGTGGAAGTAAAAATCATTGTGGAAACCTGTGCTGGGGTAGCACCAGCTAGCCAAACAGCAATGAGGGCTTTGCTAGGCGAGTCAGACTAGTGGAAGGTGACAGAAAAATAGTTGTAACTGCCTCAAGATGTAGAGCATTTATTTGGCTCACACAACTTAATTCAGGCAATACCATCCATCACAAGCTGTTTTGCCTCCATTCCTCCTCTCGGCCTTCTGCTCTTAGCTTCATTTTCAGGATCCGCAGTGTCTCCCAGCTGCTCCCATTGCACATGATCTCAGGTTGAAGTTCAGCTGGACACTCTTCCAATAGCCCCTACTAACGTCTGGTTGAATCTCATTGGCTAAGTCTAACCGGGTCACACACCCACTCATACATCAGGGTCTTTGGCCAAAGGAGTGAAATGCTTTGACTGGCCACACTTGAGTTACCATCCGTTTCTGGAACTGGGGATGAACAACAACGACTTCTCCTTCTCCTATCACCCAAGGACAGAGTCTGAGATGCAAGAAAATCTGGTCTTTCAAAAGAAAATCAGGATATTATACCAGGCAAAGGTTGAATGGAGGATGAGGAGGGGGATGACAATAGATGCGAACTATAGTATGTGACTAGCATGACAGTTTTTTCATGCTCCTTTTTCACCCAGGACAGCTGGAGGTCGGCAATATGCTTCTTGATTCAGGATGGAAGTAATCTGCCTAAACTGCCACCACCCAGTACATGTGTTTTCAGTATGCTGGGAAACATAATAGACAGTATGTAAGACAGCTCTTCCATACTAGAGTGCATTAAATTTCAAGAAAAAGATGCCCATATAAACATGACACTCATAAAGCCAGTAAAGGTCATTTCTGCATATTCAGTGCTTGCTGCTTTCCAAGGTGCAATTCATTGATGCGTTTAATATGCTGGGTAGTCTGAAGTTATCACTTGAGATCCAAAATACTGGGATTTCTAAGGTTCAGCATAAAATATTGGACTTGTATTTTTTAATTTTATTTATTTATTTATTTGAGAGAGAGCAAGCATGATTGAGGGGAGGACCAGAGGGGGAGGGAGAGAGAGAATCCCAAGCGGACTCCACACCAAGCATGGAGCCCAACGCAGGGCCTGATCCCACGACCCTAAGATCATGACCTGAGCTGCAACCAAGAGTCAGAGGCTCAACTGATTGAGCCACCCAAGAGCCCCTAAAATATTGGACTTTTAAAAATCAGCCTCAATCACTGAGACTTTCACTCTCTCTTAACCTTTCATAAGTTTGGGGCAGCCCCAGTGGTGCAGCGGTTTAGCACCGCCTGCAGCCCAGGGCGTGATCCTGGAGACCCGGGATCAGGTCCCACGATGGGCTTCCTGCGTGGAGCCTGCTTCTCACTCTGCCTCTCTCTCTCTCTCTGAATAAATAAATAAATAAATCTTTTTAAAAAAAAACTTTCATAAGTTTCTTCACTTGATAGAAAAAGAAATCACTGCCATATTTGAGGGTATATTTTAGAATCATATGCATTTAGTTAAACAAGGCAGATTGACCTCATTCATACATATATCTTGGGTCCCTCTTGAAATCTCACTAGAAAGACTGAAAGGAAACTTTTTTTAAGTAGACTCCACGCCCTGTGTGGAGCCCAACTCAGGGCTTAAACTCGTGACCCTGAGATCAAGAGTCAGATGCTTAACCAACTGAGCCAACCAGGAACCCTCAAAAGGAAATTTTTTAAGGCACAAACTCAAAAGGAAACAGAAAGCCCTAGAGATGACAACAGAAGATATGACAACAAAAAATGTTTTAAATGTATTGTTGAAGTAAAAAAAAATGTATTGTTGAAGTATAGTTGATTTTTTTTAAAACATTTTTATTATTGAAGTATAGTTGACATGGCAACAAAATTTTGAAAACTATAAGGTGGAGGGCCAAATGGCACATGATCTAATGAAGCAGAAAAAGCTAAGTGCCTGCAAGGCGGGAAAACAATAAAAAGTACACTGCTGCATGTCACAGAACCTGCAGAAAAGCTTAGGAACTAGAAGAAAGGCCTCTGAAGGTGGGATGCCAGAGCCAAGCCAAAAAACAGAGTGGGCGAAAATTCTTTTAAAGGAACAGCTAGATCCCAGTTCATCCTACCCCTGCATATTCCTAAAAATAGAATGAACATGTGTATATGGGGAATTTAAGAAACAAAACGAATGAGCAAAGGGAAAAAAGAGAAAAAGAGAGACGAACCAAGAAGCAGACTCTTTTTTTTTTAAGATTTTATTTATTTATTTTAGAGACAGTGAACGAGAGAGTGCAAGCAGGGGGAGGGGCAGAGGAAGAGCAAGAAGCAGACTCCCTGCTGAGCAGGAGCCTGATGTGGGGCTCAATCCCAGGATCCCGGGATCATGACCGGAGTCAAAGGCAGACACTCAACCACTGAGCCACGCAGGCGCCCTGAAACAGACTCTTAAGTACTGAACAAACTGAGAACAAACTGAAGGTCACCAGAGGGGGGTGGGGCGGGGGAATGGGTGAAACAGGTGATGCGGGTGAAGGAGGACACTTATCATGATGAGCACCGAGTGATGTATGGAAGTGTTGAATCACTGTGTTGTACACCTGAAACTAATATTACACTATCTCTTAACTGGAATTAAAATAAAAACTTAGAAAAAGAAAGAATGAATGTGTGTTTAAAATGTACTTAATTTATAATGAAGAAACCTTTGGTATAGCAAGGCTGGTTCAAAGATCATTTGAGAAAAAAAAAACAAAGATCATTTGGGAAATTGAATATACATACTCAAGCAGGAAAAACATGCTGAAATAAGTTGATTTAGCACCAAAACTGTTAATTACCTATAGGACAATAAAATCATAACCTCTGAGTTGTCATTTCTGCTAGGCGTCTCTATTGAACAAAAATCTACAAGCTTACATGTAAGTTTACAGAATATGAACCCTATTAGTAGAAACTAGTATGGCAAACAGAGGTACATACTCCTGGAGGATACAGTTATCCTTGGGCAGATCGGTTGGACAGTGCTGCCGTATGACATTAAAAATCCATTCTAGGGCACCTGGGTGGCTCAGAGAGTTAAGCATCTGATTTCGGCTCAGGTCATGACCTCAGGGTCCTGGGATCAGCCCCTAGTTGGGCTCCAAGCTCAGCAGCGAGTCTGCTTGTCCCTCTTCCTATCCCCCTGCCCCTCCCCTTGTGAGCTCTCCGTGTGTGCGTGTGTGTGTGTGTGTGTGTGTCTTTCTTTCAAGTAAATAAATGAAATCTTAAAAAAAATAAAGGAAAAATACATTTAGTCATCCTTTTGTCTTGTTTATTTGCTTTGGATAATTTTTCTTGTTAGAAATAAACATCCCTTTGAAAAGCCATAATTTAAATAAATACAAGCATTCTCCATATTACAACCGTAAGAATAATATTAAGATAGTTCTCACAGGGATGTCCAGGTGGCTCAGCGGTTGAGCATCTGCCTTCGGCCCAGTGCGTGATCCTGAGTCCTGGGATCGAGTCCCACGTTGGGCTCCCTGCATGGAGCCTGCTTCTCCCTCTGCCTATGTCTCCGCCTATCAATCTCTGTGACTATCATAAATAAATAAAAAAATTTAAAAAAATAGATAGTTCTCACAAATAATTTTAACCTTTTTCACTGTACTACTTCCTTCCCCTTAGGATAGTGGTTTTTGTTTTTGTTTTTTAAGATTTATTTATTTATTCACGAGAGACACACACAGAGAGAGGCAGAGACAGAGGCAGAGGGAAAAGCAGGCTTCTCACAGGGAGCCCGATGTGGGACTCGATCCCAGGACTCCAGGATCATACCCTGGGCGGAAGGCAGATGCTCAACTGCTGAGCTACCCGGGCTCCCAGGACACTGGTTCTTAAAAGCAAATGTGTAAAATATAACCTGAGATGGTTTTTTAAAAAAGATTTTATTTTATTTTATTTTATTTTATTTTTTTATTATTTTATTTTATTTTCTTTTGAGAGAGAGCGAGAGCAAGAGAGAGCACAAGCAGGAGGGAGGAGCAGGCTCCCCACTGAGCAGGGCCAGGACCCTGGGACCATGACCTGAGCCAAAGGCAGACACTTAACTGACTGAGCCACGTTTAAAAAAAAAAAAAAAGCCAGGAGGGGCACCTGGGTGGCTCAGTCAGTTAAGCATCCCACTCTTGGATTGGGCTCAGGTCCTGATCTCTTGGCCCGGGAGATTGAACCCTCAGTGCAGTCGGCTCCATGCTCAAGAGTCTGCTAGGATACTGTCTCCCTCTGCCCTTTCCCCCAGTCACACATGAGTGCTCTCTTGCTCTCACTCTTGCTCTCTGAAATAAATAAATAAATCTTAAAAAAAAAAAAGCCAGATTCAGACTCACCAGAGATTCTAACAACATTTTAAGAAAACATGCCTTAGTACATCAATGTAATAGGTGGACAGTCACAAGTAGGGGTGGGTTTTGCCCCTGGGCAGAGTCAAGCAACTCAAACAAAACAAGCACTGTGTCCATGAGGCTTGCTGTTTCTGTGTACAATGACACTCCGGACCTCTTCTCCAAGCATATCTCTAGGTCCTCAAAGTCCCACTGCCTATTTCTTGCTTCCTTTTTCTACTTCCACAAAACTCTCAGCCTGCCATCTCCCACACCAGGGCAATCCTTTTTTCTTTTTTAAGATTTTATTTATTTATTCATGAGAGACAGAGAGCGGGAGGCAGAGACACAGGCAGAGGGAGAAGCAGGCTCCCTGCGAGGAGCCTGATGTGGGACTGGATCCCAGGACCCTGGGATCACACCCTGAGCCCAAGGCAGATGCTCAACCACTGAGTCACCCAGGCCTCCCCAAACCAGTGCAATCCTAATCACATCATCATAATCATACAGGGTCATTCATTTCTTCCTCTTTTCTCTTTTGAAGTCACTCTTCATGAATAAAACTTATTCCCAACTCTTTTAAGGTTCTATACTTTGATTTACAAAAGGCTTACCTTTCCTCAAAAACCCTGGCTCATGCAAATCAAAGACGTTGGTTTTTACACTATATCCAATACCAGCTCTCCCAAAATGCCATCAGAGTAAACTGGTGATGAGCAAATTTGAGCTTATTGCTTATTGCAGTCAGGGAGATCACCACCTGGACAATCTTACAGGAGCTCTGAGGGACGAAAGCCAAATTGGCATTTGTATGAGGTTTTTTGGTAAGTCTGGTTTAAAGCTGGTCTTTTGATCCAGGGGCCTGATTAGAATTGAGTAAGGCTCAGTTCGGGCTGACGTGATATAGTAGGTTAGGCTTGATGGACACAGTGAAGTGAGAGTTTCAATCAAGTTTCAGAGAACGAGGAGTTGTTTGATGCTATCTATTAAGATGTTGAGGAGTCTGACATTGCTTCAAGTCAAATGGCTTCTGAACTGGGGCTCCTGACTGGCTCAGTCAGTGGAACATGCGACTCTTGATCTCGGGGTTGTGAGTTTGAGCCCCACATTAGGTGTAGGCATTACTTTAAAAAAATAAAATCTTAAAAAAAAAACAGATAGTTTCTGAACTAAACAATAAAATTATCTAACACTTTTATCTTCCTAAGATAAAGACTTTTCTCCAGTAGGTAAGTCATGTTGATGAAAACATTGGAATAGAAAAGGCATATTATTCTTTTTTATTTTTATTTTTGGCATATTAATATAGATAGTAAACTCTGTGGAAATAGATGGTTTTCATTCTCAACCACAACCTCTGAAACGGGTTTCAGAGACTATTTTGGTGATTAAAAGCTAAACATTGACTGTATCTTTCCAGGTATAATAATCTTTAAAATCTTCAAGACAATGGATGCCTCTGGCTTAATGTGGTGAGGTTCACTTTTAAAAAGTAAGGAGTGAAAGCACATTAACATAACTGTAGCTTTTATCTTCCCGTGTAAATATGTTAAAGCCTCTTGAATTTTTTTTCTCTTGAAATTTTTTTAAAGATTTTTATTTATCTGGAGGGAGAGAGTGCGTGGGCGAGAGTGGAGAGGGGCAGAGGGCAAGGGAGAGAGAGAATCTCAGACTCAGGCTGAGCAAGGAGCCTGACACAGGGCTCCATCTCCCAACCCTGACATCATGACCTGAGCCAAAATCAAGAGTTAGGCACTCAACCAACTGAGCCACCCAGGCACCCCCAAGTCTCTTGAATTTATTTATTTATTTATTTATTTATTTATTTATTTATTTATTATTTTTTAACCTCTTGAATTTTTAAAAATAAATCTCTCCAGATAACATGGGGACTTCATTATTTCCAGGGATTCCCACTGTTTCGGCTTGGTCTCATCTCAGATACCAGCCCCTAGGGGACAGGGAGGGTCCTTGCCACCTCTGCATCCCAGCAGCTCTGGGAATAGCTCTTGTGCATGGCAGATGTACACTAACTACTTAGAGAACTGCATTCATAAACTAGACAGGAGAGAGCAAAAAGCAAACAAGCACAAAATCCCCAAACTAAAAGTAACAAGCTGCAGGGTTTTTGAAATAGAGATCCAGTCACTGCCACTACTCTCCCTCCTCTGACCCTTCCCTCTGTCCTCTGCCTCCTGCCCTCCACTGCTTCTGCTAAAACAATGGATGACATAACTACTAACTCAATGGTCATTTTTTAAAATATTTTATTTATTTAAGAGAGAGGCAGAGACAGCAACAGAGATAGTGAGAGTGAGCATGAGCTGGGTGAGGAGGCAGAGGGAGAAGCAGGCTCCCTGGTGAGGGGCTCCATCCCAGGGCCCCAGGGTCATGACCCGAGCCGAAGGCAGACGCTTCACTGAGTCACCCAGGCGCCCCTCAGTGGTCATTTCTTATTCCTTATCTTGTTTGCTTGATCTCCCTGTCCATCTAGATTTGAGAAGTTATCAAAGACAATGAAAGATGACCTGGAAAGCACAGTATCCTGGAAGTCTACAGAAGAATTTTAAGGAAGAAGTGATCAACATTGTCAAATACTGCAGAGAGATGGGACCAAAAAAAAAAAGTCGTCCTGTGCTTTTTGGCAGGTAGGGGGTGATTTGTTGGGAGAGGGACTGCAGCCACTTGGGATTTAATGCTTCCCCAATGTTCTTCTCCAGCAGTTTCCATGGGTCCACCATGGATTGATTGCAAAGGGGAGCAGGGACCTATTCTCCCCAAATCAAGGATGAAGGATATTCCTGTTGATTCCTAACTAATTCCAAGAAGTCTGTACTACTAGAATCTTGCTTCAAATTGTATTTGGAGGAACACCTGGGTGGCTCAGCAGTTGAGCATCTGCCTCTGGCTCAGGGCATAATCCTACGGTCCAGGATCGAGTCCAGCATCAGGCTCCTTGTGGGGAGCCTGCTTCTTCTTCCACCTATGTCTCTGCCTCTCTCTCTCTCTCTCTCTCTCTGTCTCTTGTGAATAAATAAATAAAATCTTTAAAGAAAAAAAATTGTATTTGGAGGGTACCTGGGTTGCTCAGTGGTTGAGCCTTTGGCTCAGGGCATAATCCCGGGGTCCTGGGATCGAGTCCCCACAGACAGCCTGCTTCTCCCTGTGCTTATGTCTCTGCCTCTCTCTGTGTCTCTCACGAATAAATAAAATCTTTTTTAAAAATTTTTATTTGGGGAAGCCCAGGTGGCTCAGCGGTTTAGCGCCACCTTCAGCCCAGGGTGTGATCCTGGAGACCCAGGATCGGGTCCCACATTGGGTTCCCTGCATGGAGCCTGCTTCTCCCTCTGCCTGTGTCTCTGCCTCTGTGTGTGTGTGTATGTGTGTGTGTGTGTCTCTAATGAATGAATAAATAAAGTCTTTTTAAAAATTGTATTTGGAGATGTTCTTTGTTTTGTCCTTTTCTCCCACTCTTTATTTTTTATACAGCAATACTAAGTATATAGACTTTGTCAAAGCTCCCACCAAGACCACCAGAGCTACCCCTTGATCATATAAAGTGGGTTTATTAAACTTATTGAGAAAGGGAGAGCCCCAAGTTCACAAAGTTTCAGTAGTGATTTAAAAGAAGAAAGTTAGAGAAGCTATGTACATATAGGGCTTTGGGGGCTGGGCTCAGATAGTTCTAAGGCTGGTCTGCGCAAGGTGTGAGCTGAGCCTGTATCAAAATTTGTAAGCTACGCAGGTTGGTGAGCCTGGCAACACATGAGTTTGGCTTTTTATTTAAGATTTTATTTATTTATTCATGAGACACACACACACACACACAGAGAGGCAGAGACACAGGCAGAGCTCCATGCAGGGACTTGATCCCGGGTCTCCAGGATCACACCCTGGACTGAAGGTGGCGCTAAACCGCTGAGCCACCAGGGCTGCCCAACACCTGGGCTGAGTTTGAATGGGCTGATGTTAAAACAGTTTGAGCTTAACCAGTTTTTGTTGCACATTTGTGGTTTGCCTTTCTGGGACAGACAGTTATGTCATTCATTATAGGACATGATGCTGTAACCAGGGCTCCAATATGACTTTGAAAGGACATGCAGCCATCATTTTGTCTATTTCTAAGTTCTGCCTATTATTTTCCTTAACAAAAGTAAGAGCTGTGCATCATCAGTCTGGGAGCAATGTGATAAGGTACAGGGATGACCTGTAGATCTAACTCCACGCCATTGGTGGCATAGTCCTAAGCTGAGAAGGATTTTCAAGCCAAGTCTGGGATCTTAAAGACAGGGTCCTATGATCTATTACAACATTATTTTAGGGCGGCTTCCTGTTCCGTAGAAATTGGAAAATTAAAAACGGTATTTTCAAAAACAAAAAAACAAACAAAAAAACTTACACTTTCTGGATTCTCCTGAAACCATAGTTTCTTTTTTTTTTTTTTTATTTATTTATGATAGTCACAGAGAGAGAGAGAGAGAGAGGCAGAGACACAGGCAGAGGGAGAAGCAGGCTCCATGCACCAGGAGCCCGATGTGGGATTCGATCCCGGGTCTCCAGGATCACACCCTGGGCCAAAGGCAGGCGCCAAACCACTGCGCCACCCAGGGATCCCTGAAACCATAGTTTCAGATGTGCTTTGGGTTCTGCCACTGAGAGGTCCTTAGGCCAGAAGGGCATGAGGCATCTCTGTGCAGGCATGGATCATGACCCCAGATCCTGAACTTTCTGGGTTGTGCCTTTCTGGACCATGGTTGAGCTTATCTTCCTTGGATTTTGTAAGCCAAACAAGACTCTGACATTAAATCTTCCTTGTTACTTAAGTGAATCTTAGTTGAGTTTCTGCCAGTTGGAACCATGAGTCCTCAGTGAGATATGTATTTGCACACAAAATTTTGTATTCTATTTCAGGCCCTCACAAAATTTATCCACAAATCCTGGATGAAAAACCACTACTGTAAAGACTTCATAATTTATCATTTTATTCTAAGTGTGTCTACACAATACAGAAAATCTGGTACAGAGCTTATAAAATCCCTATCCATACACCTGTGGCCAAGTGATTATAAATAAGACCTTTGAAAATTTCAGAAAAATATTAAATCTTTTTATCCTCCCTTGACTTGCCATAATACCTAAAATCCACTCTTAAAAATGTATTCCTCAGCGTTAAACTATGACACCTTATTTATTATTATTTTTTCAACAAATAGGTACTGTATCTCTACTATAGTGGGCACTATGCTATATGAAGAAGATAGAAATGACTCATGCCCCCCATGGAGCCATAAGTCAAGTCGGGGAGAAAGACAAGCAAGTAGGAGGGCCTCTTATTTCAATGTCTCTGAAGTACCATTTGCTATTTATTAAATATGGAATTTATTTACAAAATGTTTGATCAGTTTGGCATTGTCCTCTAAAGCTAAGCATGTACCACCCCTTGACCCAAAAATCCCACTGCTAGATAGAGCCAAGAAAAATGGTGCTTAGGTCTCCCAAAAGACTTCCATGGGAATGTTTAAAGCAGCTTTATTCATAATAGCTCCAAACTGGAAACAGCCCAAATGTCTAGCAACAGGACAGTGGATAAACAAAGTAGAGTATACTCATACAGCAATAAAAAAGGGCAGATTCCTGTTACACACAACTACGTGGATGAATCTTGCCAACATAATAAGTGAAAGAAGCCAGACACTAAAAAGCACATGCCATATAACCCCATTTAAATGAAAGTCAAGAACATACAAAATTAATTGGTGGTGATAGAACTCTGTAGAGTGATATCTCTGGTTTTGGGAGTGGTATTGGCTAGGAAGAGGGTACAAGGGAACCTTTTGGGTTGCTGTAAATATTCTATATATTGATCTGAGTGATCTCTACATATGGGTTTACTTATTTTTTTTTAAGATTTTATTTATTTATTCATGAGAGACACACACAGAGAGAGAGAGAGAGAGAGGCAAAGACACAGGCAGAGGGAGAAGCAGGCTCCATGCAGCGAGCCCAATGTGGGACTCGATTCCAGGTCTCCAGGATCATGCCCTGGGCCGAAGGCAGGCGCTAAACCCTTGAGCCACCCAGGGATCTACATATGGGCTTACATATGCCAAAATTCATCCATCTCTATACATAAGATTAGTGCATTTCTTCGCTGTTCTTTTGGTTAGCTCTTGCTGCATAACAAACCACCCCAAAACTTAGTGGCTTAAACAATGACAATCTTTTATTATCACCCACAATGCTGTGGGTTGGTTGGGAGGCTTCCTCTATGGGAGTTTTGGTCAGATGGTGACCAAGGCTGAAGTCACATGGAGGCTCACCTGGGACCTGGGATACTGGGGTGACTGGACCTCACTCCTTCCCCACATAATCTTGGGATCTCTCCTCTTCACATGGCCTCTCCACAGGGTCTGTCCAGTAAGGTAGCTACATACAGCAGTCATGGGAGTGTACCACTCACACCTCCCTTCAGGAGACAACCTGCTGTGAGGAGTAGAGGTAGCTAACAGCCTCCGAGGGTTATACCGTCAAGACCCACTGCAACCTTCACATGGTGGCCTTGTGCACCCTGGGCCTTTCCTAGCCCATGATTGGGTCCAGTGAGGGTACTGGAGCCTGGCTCTTCCTGCCCATCAGCAATATCTCTAGTGAGCGATCTTTTCTCTGGGGCTCCCCATCAGCTTGGGCAAGGACTTCTCAGAGCTGCACTGCTTCCCACCCCATCTTCCTGTTTGCATTGCTCATTTCGCAACAGTCAGAGCCGCAGCACAATCTATCTGAAAGCTTGCCTGGCCAACTCCTGCTCTTTCCCTTTTCTCCTTCACTAGCATTTCCCCTAATCAGTCTCTTGCTTACCTAACTTGGTTTTGGTATTTGCTTCTTGGAGGATCCAAAATGAGAGGGTGCTCCAAAACAAATATTCTGAGAGGAAGGAAGTAGAACCTACCAGTGTTCCTAAAGCCAGGCCTAAAGAAGGCCCAGGGCCCCTTCTGCTATAGTCTGTTGTTCAATTCGAATCACAGACCAGTCAGATTCACTGTGGGAAGGGAACACCGGCTGGGGCTTGAATACTGGGACCATTTATGAAGACCGGCTACCACAACTGTGTGTATGTTATGCCTCAATTTAAAAAGCTTTTTTAAAAAAAAAGTTTTATCATTTGGAGAGGCTTTGAACTCTGGAGCTGGTGATGGATTGTATGCCAGGGAGATACAGCATCAGGGAGAGAGACCTCTCAAGGACACCACCCGTGTTCCTGCCATATGGCAGTGTTGAAAGAGAGATTTGGAAGTGCCACTGCCTGGGTTTTGCTTCTACGTAGGCTTAACTGTGACCTAGATGTATTCCATTAACAGGGGCCATTCATCTGTCAGCTGGGCCTCGTATACCTCCTGGTGACTGAAGCAGAATACACGAAGGATAGGTTAAGACAAGCACTGGTTGGTTTTGGCTGACTTCACCTACGAGCTCTTGTCATAAAATTTTTCAGTTTAATCATTATTCGAGTTTAATATAAACAGTAATCTGATCTAATTAAATAATTACATTGCATCAGACCTGGCAGTTACAAAAGCAAAACACACTATTGTGCTTCCTTTAAAAATAGAACGAAAGAAGCATAAGACTCCAACGAGATGACATAGTTTTCTTTCTTTTATTCATATATATTGTGCTTTACCACCAAATGCTTGTAGTCAAAGGGCCAAGAAAAGCTAGAGAGGGAAATTAAAGTTGAGGCACAAAAAGGCAGCTTTTACTGAAACACCAAAGTGAGATTGAAGTAAAAAAAAAAAAAAAACCAGGATCATCAGGTTCAGATAAGTAATCCATTTAAAAGAACTAGTTTAGAGCTCCAGTGTGGGTTCGTAAAGTACTACCTGGAGGATCCTAGGCTGAAAGAGAAACTTTTTTTTTTTTAATAATTTTTATTGGTGTTCAATTTACCAACATACTGAAAGAGAAACTTTTGCACTGTAGGTTGTCTGGACATTTTCTTGCAGTCTGGAAGTGGGAAGGGCTTTTACTTTTTTTGTTTTGTTTTGCTTTAAAGATTTTTGGGGGGACGCCTGGGTGGCTCAGTGGTTAAGTGTTTGCCTTCGGCTCAGAGCGTGATCCTGGGGTCCCGGGATCGAGTCCCATGTCAGGCTCCCTGCATGGAGCCTGCTTCTCCCTCTCCCTGTGTCTCTGCCTCTCTCTCTCTGTCTCTGTGTGTGTGTGTCTCATGAATACATAAATAAATAAATAAAATTTTAAAAAATTTTTTAAAGTAATCTCTATACCCAACACGGGGCTTGAACTCCCATCCCCGAAATCAAGAGTCACACTCTCCAACTGAGCTAGCCAGATGACCCAGCTTTTATTTTATTTTTTTATTATTTTATTTTTTTCACTTATTCATGAGAGACATAGAGAGAGAGGTAGAGACACAGGCAGAGGGAGAAGCAGGGTCCTTGCGGGGAGCCCAATGCAGGGCTTGATCCCAGGACCCCACGATCACGCCCTGAGTCAAAGGCAGACGCTCAACCACTGAGCCACCCAGGTGCGCCCAAGCTTTTATTTTTTAATTGAAGTACAAACAGTTGACACAAAACAAAGTGCACAGATCTTAAGTATACAGTTGAGTTGGCTTTTCACAATTATATACCCCTACAACCACCACCCTAATAAAGACATAGAATATATCCTTCATCCCAGAATGTTTTCTTGTGCCTCTTTCCAGCCCATCCCCATCCAATCCCCAATCCCCTGCAATCGCTTTCTGATTTTTTAAAAAGATTTTATTTATTCATGAGCGACAGAGAGAGAGAGAGAGAGAGAGAGGCAGAGACACAGGCAGAGGGAGAAGCAGGCTCCATGCAGGGAGCCCCATGCAGGACTCGATCCCGGGTCTCCAGGATCCGGCCCTGGGCTGAAGTTGGCGCTAAACCTCTGGGCCACCCGGGCTGCCCTCACTTTCTGATTTTAATCACTATTAGTTTCACTTGTTCTGGAATTTGTTTACATGGAATCCGACAGAATGACTTGTTTCATTCGGCGTAATGCTTTTGAGATTCCTCTAGGTTGCTGTGGCCCTATTTATTTCCTTTTTTTGATCAGTAGTATTCCATTGTATAAGCATACCATTTTCCTGGTGCTGGATATCTGAGATGTGTCCAATTTGGGGCTCCTATGAATAAAGTTACTACAAATAACTTTTTGTACAGTTGTTCTCTTTTTTTTTTTTTTGTGGACAAATGATCTCAGGACTCATGGGAAAATATGTTAAGAGTGGGATTTTTGGATCCTAGAGTAGCTGCATGTTTAACTTTTTAAAAAATTTTATTTAGGGACGCCTGGGTGGCTCAGCGGTTGGGCGCCTGCCTTCGGCTCAGGCTGTAATCCCCGGATCGGTGATGGAGTCCCCAGTCGGGCTCCCTGTGGGGAGCCTGCTTCTCCCTCTGCCTGTGTCTCTGCCTCTCTCTCAGTCTGTGTCTCTCATGAATAAATAAATAAATCTTTTTATGTATTTATTTGACAGAGAAAGTACACACAGGGGGAGCAGCAGGCAGAGGCAGAGGGAGAAGCAGACTCCCCACTGAGCAGAGAGCTCCAGCCGGGGCTCGATCCCAGGACCCTGGGATCACAAGCTGTGCCAAAGGCAGACGCTTAACCGACTGAGCCACCCAGGTGGCCCACATGTTTAACTTTAGAAGAAACTGACAAAAAGTTCTCCGAAGTTATACCATTTTATACTCCTACCAGCCATTTGAGAAGATTTCAGTTGCTCCACGTTCTTGCCAATAGTCAGTGTTATGGGTTTTCTTAAATTTTAGTTAGTGTATTAGGTTAGAATTCCGTTTCTGTGATGCCTACTGTTGTTGAGCACCGTTGTGTGCTTTTTGGACATTCCTCTATGTTCTTTGGTGAAGTGTCTGTTTGTAATGCCTTCGATCTGCGTTTTTTCACTGGCTGCTTTCTCCCCTTTAAAAAAGCAGTCCTCCCTAACTCTGGGAAACGAACTAGGGGTGGTAGAAAGGGGGTGGGCAGGGGGTGGGGGTGACTGGGTGACAGGCACTGAAGGGGGGCACTTGATGGGATGAGCACTGGGTGTTATTCTATATGTTGGCAAATTGAACACCAATAAAAACTATGCTTATTTAAAAAAAAAAAAGCAGTCCTCCAAGTTGGCTGTCTGAAAGAGCTCTGTGATGAGACAGATCAATCCAAGCAGTACATTTAGCCACTATAGCTTTTTAGACTGGCCCAGTTTCACTTTTAAAAAGCAAATACCCTAGTTCAAATAAATAGGTGTGACCCCTCCAAAGTAAAATGCTGACTCAAGTATTTTATTTCCAACTCTGGGGTTTATGTGTATTCTAAACAAACATCTTCACCACAAGCAAGAGAACTCGAGGCTATGGTCTATTATAAATAACTTATGTTTTTAAAAAAAAACCCAATCTATTTGCTTTAAATGAACTCTGGCTTTGGGGAGCATTGCAAATCTTAAGTAGTTCTATTCCTACAAAATGAGGCTGAGGCTGACATATATATATATTCATGGGTCTTAAAAGGCTTTAGGATGGTTGACATGAAATAAACTGTAGGGTCTCGTTAAAGAATGAACAGGAAAACTTCATTTTCACCCACAACAAAGTGTTTCAATGAAGAATCAAAATCTTAACAGAAAGGAAGCCTTGGATTTCTGAGGTAGGTTTACCCCAACTCACTGAACTTGAATGTTGGCTATCACCAACGACAGCAGATCTCTCTTTTTACTTATGGATTAATCAGTATGAAAGCTCGATTAGTCCATCTTTGTGAGTGAAGACTTACCATTTGGTACTTTCAAGTGCTGTAAGGAACTTAGTATTACTGAATATAATCATCAATGTGATAGTAGGATGTGCTACAACACCCATCAGTTATGTCTCATTCCACTTAAAGTTGAGCCCCCCCAAATCTCTCTTTTTCCCTGTTATGCTTTCCCAGCATTATGCTTACATTACAACATTCCAAAGTTTTTTGGGCTTTGTCTACTAGTCTTATATTTGGACTTGTCATTTTCTGCACTTATGAATCTTTTTTTTTAATTTTTATTTATTTATGATAGTCAGAGAGAGAGAGAGAGAGAGAGAGGCAGAGACATAGGCAGAGGGAGAAGCAGGCTCCATGCACCCGGAGCCCGACGTGGGATTCGATCCCGGGTCTCCAGGATCGCGCCCTGGGCTGCAGGCGCCAAACCACCGCGCCACCCAGGGATCCCTTATGCGCTTATGAGTAGCGATGCCAATTTGTTCCTGGCTTGTTTTGTCTTGAGTAGTTTAGTCACCTTCTACTGATTCACGTAGACCAATGCTTCTCAGACCTTAATGTGCATAGGAATCACCCAGTGGTCTTGTTAAAGTGCAGATTCTGATTCAGTAGGTCTGGGGTGGAGCTCAAAATTCTCCATCTCTAATGAGCTCTCAGGGGATGCCCTTTCTGCTTGCCCTATGATCCCACTTTAGTAGCCACAGAATAATCATCCTCTTGTCAGTGTTCTGCTTCACATTCAGCTGTAATTCAGCATTACAAATTTTTAGCTCTGCAAATACCACATTATGTCAGATGATGCGCTTTGCCTACCATCTCTCGTCCTCCAACCCTATGCACATTCTGTTTGTTAATAAAACTCCTGTTTTCTTTGGGGCAGTAATTTAACCTTGGTTATTCTACTCCCTTTGCTAAACATCCACTTTCCCAGGATCCCTTGCATCTAAGGGTGGTCATGTGACCCAATACTGGCCAATAGGATGGAAAGGAAAAGTCTTCTAAGAGGCTTCTGGGAAAGATTGTATTTTCCAGCTAAAAGAGGCTGTGAGGGGATCCCTGGGTGGCGCAGCGGTTCGGCGCCTGCCTTTGGCCCAGGGCGTGATCCTGGAGACCCGGGATCGAATCCCACATCAGGCTCCCTGTGCATGGAGCCTGCTTCTCCCTCTGCCTGTGTCTCTGCCTCTCTCTCTCTCTCTCACTGTGTGCCTATCATAAATAAATAAAAAAATTAAAAAAAAATTAAAAGAGGCTGTGACAACAAGAAAGTTCTCTACGTCTCGCAATCTTGAAAGGAGTGAAACACTTCTCTCCTCTCTAAATCAAGTTAAATCTCAACAACAAAGCATTTTGCTGACACAGTCTGTATTCGTTTCCTAAGGCTGCAGATAATGAATTATCAAAAAATTGGTAGCTTCAAATAATAGAATTTATTCTCTCACAGCCTGGAGGCCAGAAGTCCAAAATCAATGTGTTTCCAGGCTTGGTTTCTCTCTCCTAGCTTCTGGAGGCTACAAGCAGTCCTCGGCATTCCTTGGCTTGAAGATGCGTCACTTCAGTCTCTGAATCCAACTTCGTATGGCCTTCTGCTCTGTGTCTCTCTGTATGTCTTCTCCTTTTCTGACTTTTGTAAGGACGCCTGTCTTTGGATTTACACCCCATGCTAATCCGCAATCCTCCTGAGATCCTTACCTTAATTACATCTGCAAGGGCCCTCATTGCAAATAATGTCACATCTTGAAGCTCCAAGTAGACATATTTTTTGGACGGACCTTGTTCAACTCACTACACGGGCCTTATCTGTCTTTTGGAGGAAGACCCTCATTAAGCTTAGACGTGAACCCCGGGGGCTTGGGAAATCCATAGTCATTGTCCAAGTTTTTATGTCCCTACCAAAGCAGGGGGTTCCTCTAGTGGATCCATTCATCCCTCGCCTAGCTCAGCTTTGGGGATCCTCACAGTGACTGCTAAGGCACCCCATGATCTGTCCTCAAATATGCCTGTGGCTTCTCTATCAGAGAAAGAAAAAGTACCTACCACTGCAACTCTCCTCACTCCTTGGTCTTCACAGTAGATCTGGCCATGTAATTTGTGACCCAGTGCAAACTGAAAATACAGGATCCCTTGTTCAAAAAGTATAAAGAATTTCAAAAGAGTAATAGCAGAGCATTGAACCAAGCACAAGGCCCCGTGTGACTGCGTGGGTCACTCACAGGAAGCCAGCCGTGTTCCCCAGTCTCCAAGAAGCCAACAATACCTTTGGGTTTGGCCAAATCCATCAAACTTCTCGCTTCTATTATTCTCTGTCATTCTGGGAAGATGAATGAAACATAGAAACTCTCATCTCCTTTCTGAGGTCTGGAGGCTAGAGCTCAGGATGCAAGTACTGGCTGGATATAAGACATATAAGGAGAAGGTTTCGTAGTGGTCATCTTTCTGACAAGTCCACAGCATAAAAGTCAGATAAGATACAAATCAGTATACAAATTAATATGTCGATAACTCACTCTGTTACAAAAGAATGGTTAAACTGGCCACCTTTACATGTTCTGAGGATCCTGGAAAACATTAGGATGGGTCTAGAAGTTAAAAACAAACAATGTGGGGATCCCTGGGTGGCTCAGTGGTTTAGAGCCTGCCTTTGGCCCAGGGCGTGATCCTGGAGTCCTGGGATCGAGTCCCACATCAGGCTCCCTGCATGGAGCCTGCTTTTCCCTCTGCCTGTGTCTCTGTCTCTCTCTTTCTGTGTCTCTTGTGAATAAATAAATAAAATCTTAAAAAAAAAAGAATGTAACAAAATAAAACAAAAGGCAACCACCTACCAAAATATCACATTACTTTATCTTCTTAGTCCAATTGCGAGACTTTTTGAAAAGTTCTTAAATGTTCTATGGAATAGGGAAGTTACTGGCCAAATTCTTCTGGTTTGTTTTAAAAACTGTCACCAAAGAAAATGTTAGCCTTGCAAAGCCAACCACAAGCTGAAATGCAAAATGAAATGACAGCTAAGCAATTTAGGGTATTAAAAATAGAAATTATAACTAGTATAATAGTATCACCCTGTTTCCTGGGTTCTCCATTTTCATTTCTTTCAGAAACATGAGTATGAAAAATATGGAGGCTGTTAAAATTTTTTGAGATGATTGATTTTCTGGATTTAAGTGTTGTTATAACTTGTAATGGGTACCCATTCCAGAGGAAATTGACAAAGGTTTCCTTTTTTCCACCTAAGTAATTATTTCTACATTTCATATGTCATGTCAAGCTGAGTTTTGTTTCTGTGAGGGCCACGGCACTATAATTTCTGTGTTCAGAATAAGTAATAGCAGATTTTCCCTACATCGTTTGCTATGAAGTTTTTAGAATTTCAAGTTTGCTGTTTTACAAAGTAAATAAAACAAAACACATACAATTTGAAAGCATGTTTGAATTAGTCTCTTAATATGCACAATCCTGCAAACTGTGTAGAATTCAATGAAATGAAAATAAAGTTCTATCCCATGAAAAAATGTAAACGTAAATATTTATGTGAAAAATAATTAATTCTATTTGTGATTACATTATCGCTTGAAAAATATGTGTAGGTAGTAAATATATACGTATGAAAAATGCCTGATTTTACTCGTGATTTTAAAATACACTCTTTAAAAAATAAATAAATAAAATACACTCTTTTTTTTCTTTTTTTTTTTTCCCTTTACCAATCTCTCCCTATTTCCTCCACCCTCTGTACCCTGGCAACCACTGTTCTACTCACTGCTTGTATGAATTTTTTGTAAGATTCCACATACGAGTGATACCATGTGGTATCACTTCCTCTGGCTTTTATCACTCAGCATAATGTCCTCAAGCCACATCATGTTGTCACAAGTGGCAGGATTTCCTTCCTTCTCACAGCTGAATAATATTCCATTGTATGTATATACACCCCATCTTCTTTATCCATTCATCCACTAATGGACACTTAGGTTGTTTCGCATCTTAGCCATTGTAAATAATGCTGCAATGAACATGGGAGTGTAGATATTTCATCAATATCTTTTCACTTCCTTTGGATATGTACCCAAAAGCAGGATTGCTGGATCATATGATAGTACTATTTTTAATTTTAGGAGGAAATTTCATTCTGTTTTTTTACTGTGGCTGCACCAATTTACATTCCTAACAGTGCATAAGGATTCTCCTTTCTCCACACCCTTCCCAACTAAAATACAAAATACAACTAAAAACTTGTATTTTATTTTTAAATAAATACTTTTAAACATTTAAATATCTTATATTTAAATACTGTACTTATATATTTAAATAATATATCTATATTTTCTCATTTTTTTAAAGTAATCTCTATGCCCAACGTGGGGCTTAAACTCATGACTCTGAGATCAAGAGTCACACACTGTACTGACTAAGCCAGCCAGGTGCCCCTACATCTACATATTTAAATAATATATTTAAATACTATGTATAAAATATAAATATTTTCAACTTTTAAATATTAAATAAATACTTTTATTTTTTCTTTTCTTTTTTTAAGTAATCTCCATGCCCAAGGTGGGGCTGAACTCATGACCCTGAGATTAAGAGTTGCATGCTCCTCTGACTGAGCCATCCACATGCTCCAAAATAAATACTTTTTTTTTTAATTAGAAAGACAGAGAAGGAGGGAGGGAGAGGCACAGGGAGAAGGAGAGAGAAAATCTCAAGCAGGCTTCACATCCAGTGCAGAGCCCGATGTGGGGCTCAATCTCACAACCTTGAGATCATGACCTGAGCTGAAATCAAGAGTCCGATGCTTAACCAACTGAGCCACCCAGGCATCCTCCAAAATAAACACTTAAGTAAATATTTTAAAATAAATATTCTAAAAAAAAATAAAAATAAATATTCTCTTGTCTTTCAGGTGATAGCCATTCTAGCAAGTATGAGGTGATACCTCATTGTGATTTTAATTTGCATTTCCCTGATGATTAGTGATGTTGAATACCTTTTTGTGTATCTGTTGACCATTTGTATATGTCCTAAAAATGTACATTAAAACAATTTATCCAGGGGCACCTAAGCGGCTCAGTCCGTTAAGCACCTGCCTTTGGCTCAGGGCTCAGGTCGTGATCCCAGAGTCCTTGGATTGGGATCAAGCCACATGCTGCATCCTGCTCAGCGGGGAGTGCTTCTGCCCCTTCTCCTGCTCATCCTCTCTCTCTTTCTCTTGTTCTTGCTCTGGCTCTCTTTCTCTCAAATAAATAAAATCATAAAAAAAAAGCAAAACAAACCCAATTTATTCAAACATTTGTCAGTCAAGAAGAGGCTATAAAGCAACCAAAGCACTAATTTGAGGTTAGTAATCCAGAAGACACAGAATGGCCCCAAATCACTGAAAGTGTGCTCTGAATTGTGAGCAGAGAGTGCAGGTGTATAATGCAAAACTCACAAAGTTACATAACATGTTTTGAAAGAATTATAATCTGTGCTGGCAGAGTTTAAACTGACTGATGATACACGATTGGCTATTTAGCTAACAGGTGTTACATTATCTCTATTTCAGTCCAAAGTAGGAGGATGTGTTCTGGGGAGATGGAGAGTTGCAATTGATAAAAAGTCAAAAGTTTATAGTGTACTGAGAATTGAAACAGGAGAGGTATACAGGCCCTACTTGCTCAATCTCCTTTTGGTGCTATTTTGAATGGCGTTTTTAGTGATGCTTGCTTCATTTTGAATCTTTCTTCACACATTTATCACCCAATAATAGCTAAGAGATTCATGAGATAGAAATATGAGAAAGAGGGGCGCCTGAGTGCTCAGCGGTTGAGCGTCTGCCTTTGAGAGACTCCAAACTCTGGGAAACGAACAAGGGGTGGTAGAAAGGGAGGTGGGCGGGGGGTAGGGGTGACTGGGTGACGGGCACTGAGGGGGGCACTTGATGGGATGAGCACTGGGGGTTATTCTATATGTTGGCAAATTGAACACCAATAAAAAATAAATTAAAAAAAAGAAAAATGAGAAAAATATAATCTGTCTTTGAGGATCTTAGAGTCTACAAAAAGGGAGACAAGCATGCTAACAAATGAACACTAAAGTTACATAGATGCAAAATTAGAAAACTTCTTGTGATTCTAAGGGTTCCAAAGAGAGAACATGCAATTCTTTCTGAAGGGCAAGGTGGGCTTTGTTAAGGTGGTACACCTTGTTCTTGAAACATGTTCAAAAATCGGTGGCAGATTAGTGTCTCAGACTCAGGGTGGGTGCCTGTATTCCAGTTGTAGTAGCAGAAGCAATGATGTAGGGTGAGGAATAAGAAGGTATGCTCAGATAAGTATAAAAATCTCAGTTACCTGGTATCTGTGGCTATGAGTTGGGGAAAAGGAGTAGAGTGAGATAATGTGGGGCAGACAGTTATATGTAAGAGCTAAGGACTTTGAACTTTATCTCACAAGGACTCATAAACCATGGGCTGCTTATTTATATGTATTTCCTAGCCTAGGTCATCCTGATTCAGGGTGGTCATTATGGTCAATATTTACTTTTGTGAAAATTAATAAAAGAAACTTCACTAAGTAGGCCAAAGGGGGAGCTCTCACACCCTTGTCAATTGCAGACCAACAGGAAGAGCTGTACATTGCAAGTTAGTATTATTTTAGTTCTTTCTTCCTCCCAGGAAGAGAAAGATTCCCCCTCCTTCCCTCCCCAGCAACAGCCCAGCCCAATGATCACAGTCACAACTCAATGAGATGTCACTATACTTCTAGCTCCCAATTTACTGCAATGGACTTTTCTCCTTTCTTCTATAAAAGAGCATTCCTCTCCTTTGTTCTTTGGACTTGCCCATGGTTTTGCCATAGCTTGCTTCTCCTGAATTGCAATTCTCTGCTATCCCCGACTAAACCCATTTTTGCTAGTAAAATAACTGACAGTTTTATTTTTAAGGTAAACACTGTGGCAGATTGTTTGCGAAATGGTTGCCATCATTCTCCTCTCTTTATCCATTCCTTTGGTGGTCCCCTTCCACTCTGACTCAAGGCTTGGCCGTGTGGCTTGCTTTAGACAATGGGACAACAATAAACACGAGATTTGAAGTGTTTGTGCTTTTCCTGTTCCTGGGAAACATGTAGCCATCACCACGTGAATAAGTTCAGGCTAGTCTGTTGAGACATGTGAGTGGCCACCCTCGTCACTCCAGCCAACATGAGCACCTAGTCCATATATGGGAGTGATGTTGTACTAGAGCAATAGTTCCTATTAATATGCACTCATCAGAGAAAATCAGATAGAAGGAAACATGTTATTGTTTTTTTATTTTTATTTATTTTTTTATTTTTATTTATTTTTATTTAGAGAGAGAGAGGCAGAGACATAGGCAGAGGGAGAAGCAGGCTCCATGCACCGGGAGCCCGACGTGAGACTCGATCCCGGGTCTCCAGGATCGTGCCCTGGGCCAAAGGCAGGTGCTAAACCGCTGCGCCACTCAGGGATCCCAGGAAACATGTTACCCATAGATGTACTACCTAAATAAAACCATTATAAGCTTTTTTAGTATTTTTATTCCAATCTTTTTCTCTACACAGGCTTGTTTTCTATATGGTTATAACAATTCTATATGGACAATTTTGCATCTTGCTCTTTAAATTGTATTAAACAAGTATATTAGTAAATTTTTTTAATCTTCAAAAATACTGTATTTAATGGCTAAATAATATTCTATCCAGTGAATGAATCCTAATTTCTTTTTTTTTTTTTTTTTAAATTTTTATTTATTTATGATAGTCACACAGAGAGAGAGAGAGGCAGAGACACAGGCAGAGGGAGAAGCAGGCTCCATGCACCGGGAGCCTGATGTGGGATTCGATCCCGGGTCTCCAGGATCGCACCCTGGGCCAAAGGCAGGCGCTAAACCGCTGCGCCACCCAGGGATCCCTGAATCCTAATTTCTTAGTTCTTTGGGGGCAATTAGGTAAATGCTACAATGATCCTTCATAAGCATACAGCTTTCTGAAAATTGAGGAATCTCAATCTCAGAATATTCCCATTAAGTAGGGCAATTGGATCAATTGATATCTTTTAGAACCAACGCATACTGACAACTTTCACAAACGATTTCATACCAATTTACACACCCATCAACACTAAGTACCCGTTTCACCAAAGCCTCAAAAGCCCATGGGTTTTTGCTGTTTGTTTGTTTTCTCTCTTTGTTAATTTGGGTAAGAAGTCAATTCTGGTTTCTTAATTTTAATTATTTTAATTTTTAAAATAATTAATTTTAATTTTAATTATTTCTTTGAAAATTAATAAAGTTGAAGAGTTGGAAAGTCTTATTTTCTCAGTGCCTAACAAAGCACTGGGATAGTTGATTTCTCAAAATAATTTCTTCAAATAATCCACACAACAACTGTTTCAAAAATTTTTTTTCTGCTTCAAAATTTGTATATGGGAAATGTCCAGAAGTAGCTATCTGTTTGAATCTATGTTTGCACAGCAATTTACAAATACTGAGAAGGTATCAGTTGTCCATATTTCAGAATGGGCCTACCACATGAAGATTATTGATGGGAGGCCTAAAGTCCTGGAAGACTACCCCTGGGCATTCGTAAAGAAAAAAACAGAGCTGGACAGTATTTAAAGTGGTAAAAAAAGATTTTAGTCAAGACTATTGCAATAGGGAAAAGATACCTAAGTATAGGACCAGGCTCAATTCCAAATACAGCATGGCCTAGTGAGAATTTATAGCAGGATGGCAGTCAGTGGACAGAAAATTTCAAAGAGGAAACATCAGGGGTAAGGGAAACTCTGGCTAAACCTACCCTAACAGGATTCTCACTGAAGGCCGGCCAGAGTGATCAGACATCAGATGGAGGAGATAAACTGACTTAGAGGATCTTGCTAAAACTGGATTTTACAAGGAAGTGCACAGATGGGCCTAGGAGAAGGTTCAAAAGCCTGACTAAAGTTTGATCTAGCAAAAATTCTTCATCAGCATCACCAGGGAATTTTTGCCGCAATATTGTTCCAATCTACAGATGAGTACCTTAAGTCTTGGAGATTTTAAGAAACTTGCTCAAGAGTTTCATGGATATTGGGGGCCTCTGCCTGGCTCACTTGAAAGGGCATGTGACTCTTGATCTCAAGGATATGAGTTCGAGCCCCACGTTGGGTGCAGAGACTACTTAAATGAATAAATAAATAAACTTTAAAGAGTTTCATGGATATAAAAACAACAGAGAGTGTAAATAGAATATCAGGGCAGGGTGACTTGGGTTCATAGAACAGTTCATAGAACAAAAATCAAATGAAATAGCAACAAGCCAGGGATCCTGGGTGGCTCATCGGTTTAGCCACTGCCTTGGGCCCAGGGCGTGATCCTGGAGTCCTGGGATCGAGTCCCGCATCGAGCTCCCTGCATGGAGCCTGCTCCTCCCTCTGCCTGTGTCTCTGCCTCTCTCTGTGTTTGTCTTTCATGAACAAATAAATAAAATCTTAAAGAAAAAAGAAATAGTAAGAAGTCTAGTTAATACCTCATCACAAAATCTTTCTTGTATTTTTCAAATACAACCACTTCTTACATCTGCTGCCACCCCAGTCCAAACCACAGTCACACTCACCTGGACTGCTGCAGCATTCTGCTAAGTAGTTCCCCTGATCTTGCCCATGCTCCTCTACAGGCTATGTTCTGCAGGTCTCCTACTTATTTCAGCAATCTTCACATTCCTCTTCTTCATTTGACAGATAAGGAAACTTGCATAGATAATTCTAGTTGATCTCACCTCACAACACTTTGGTCCTCCTAACCTCCAAACAAGGGGGAAAAAAACTAAAAGTGCGTAAGCCCAAGTTGACCCATTCCCACCCATTCCGCACCTGTAGAACTCAGACCTTGCCCATGCCTAGATAGTAAAGTCAGCCTGACCATTGTCTCAGCCACCTTAAGGAGTCTCATCCACTTTCTTTGCTCATTTCCCAGCCTTCCAGGTGGAAAACAAAAGCTTCATTTTTTTTTAAGATTGTATTTATTTATTCATGAGAAACATGGGGGGTGGGGTGCAGAGACACAGGCAGAGGGAGAAGCAGGCTCCACGCAGGAAGCCCGATGTGGGACTCCATCCCGGGACCCCAGGATCATGCCCTGGGCCGAAGGCAGGTGCTAAACCTCTGAGCCACCCAGGCGTCCCTTCATTTTATTTTTTAGTCCATAAATCTTGAGTATCTTTTTTAGGGACAAGTGCTGTCCTATTTACTAGAGACAGGACAGTGAACAAGACAAAAATGGTCCTCATATTCTGGAGCTTGCAGTCTAATGAAGGATACTGACAAAACAAATAAATAAACAAGAAAAGAGAAAGTTCACACAGTGCAATAAGCACTAGGAAGAAAGCAGAGTGTCACATTGGATTAGAAAATAATAGGGAGGGGGCCAATTTAGATTGAATGGTTGGCAAAGGTCTCCCTGGGCAAATGACATAAAAGCTCAACTCAAAGGAAGAGGAGTGGTGGAGATGGTGTGTAAAGAGGCAGAAAGAGAACAGTAAGTTCAAAGGCCCTGAGGTGGAACAAAAAATTGGCAAGTTCAGTAAACTGAAAGAAGAGCAGAATGTTCTTCATACATATTGAGCATGAAATGTGCCTGAGAGGTAGTCAGGAGTCCAAATATGTAAGGTCTTAATGACTAGGGTAAGAAGTTTGTATTTTATTCAAAGCATGATGGGAAGGTATTGAAGAGTTAAGCAGGAAAAAGAAATAATCAAATATCTCTTGATTGTTGGAAGTGGATTAGAATGATTAGGGTTGATAGTGAGAGAATCAGGTAGGAGCGCTGGTCAGGTGAGTGATAATGGTGGTTGGGAGTAGGCTGGTGGCTATGAAGATGGAAAGGACTGGAGAGATCTGAAGACATATTTTGGAGGTAGAACCAAATCAAATGAAAATGTTAAAAAATCCACTTATCAAATAGTTTCACTTGTTTCATTAATAATAAAAAACCAGGGATGCCTGGGTGGGTCAGCGGTTGAGCGTCTGCCTTCGGCTTCAGGGTGTGATCCTGGGGTCCCAGGATCGAGTCCCGCATCGGGCTCCTTGCGTTGAGTCTGCTTCTCCTTCTGCCTGTGTCTCTGCCTCTCTCTGTTTTTCATGAATAAATAAATAAAATAAAAAAAATAATAATAAACCATGAAATATCCCTAGATCAAAATGGCAAAAAATATATGTAAAGAGTTTCTACAAAGGAAAATTATATTGCTATTTGTATTTAAACCTAAAAAAATTATTCTAAAGTGTTTAATTAAATGTGGTATGAAAAATCTGTATGAACCCTTATATAATTGCCATCAGATTTGGAAAAACACATCATTCTAATTCATCTGAAATGAGAAAAAAAAAGTTATACTCAGGGGCTTACAATTATAAAACTGATGAATCACAAAATTAGTTAAATGTTTAATCACTTAAAACATTTTTTCGGGACACCTGGGTGGCTCAGTGGTTCCTGGAGTCCCAGGATCGAGTCCCACGCAGGGAGCCTGCTTCTCTGTCTGTGTCTCTGCTTCTCTCTCTCTGTGTCTCATGAATAAAATAAAATCTTTGAAAAAAAAATTTTTCATTGAAAACACTTTTTGTAGGTAAACTCTATCCCCCCACCACCAATGTGGGGCTTGAACTCATGACCCCCAGATCAAGAACTGCATGCTGTACTGACTGAGCCAGCCAGGTGCCCCCATTTAAAACATATTTAAAAGAAATTGCTGATGGATCAGATGTAGAAAGTAGAATCACAAATGACTTTAAGGTTTCTGGTCGGACAATCCGTTGGTATGGAATTTTAATGAGATCAAGACAACTGAACAGGGCACGAGGTAAAGGTTCTACACGAGGATCAAAAGTTCAGTTCTGGTGGCATCTGGGGGGCTCAGCGGTTGAGCGTCTGCTTTTGGCTCAGGTCGTGATCCCAGGTCCCGGGATTGAGTCTCGCATGGGGCCCCTACCGCAGGGAGTCTGCTTCTCCCTCCGCCTGTGTCTCTGCCTCTCTGTGTCTCATGGATAAATAGAATCTTTAAAAACAAAACAAAAGTTCAGTTCTGGACACATTAAGTTTCAGATGGGCTTAGTCCTCTTGACTCTGGACAAGGTAAACACAAGATGCTTCTCGGTGAAAACAGATGTGACCTAAATTGGCACAACAACAAATTGGGAACTAATTAGGAGGGACGGGATTTTTAAGACTTTCAGAAAATGCAACTACCCAGAACTGTTGTGCTTCTTAGAGAATTTATCTGAAACTTTCAAATAATAACACTAAGAGGTAGGTACAGAATTATTGCTCTTATAGATCAGTAAACAAACGGAATGGAAGCTTAAGAAAACTCATCCAAACTACACAGCTGATAGGGGAAGGGTTAGGATTATAGAAATTGTAATAATTTATGGCAAATTTAAGAAAGTACTACCTTATTTTTCTATGACCTTGTATCAAAGAGTAGGTTCTGGTCCCCAGCTCCAAACCAGTCCTATATTCTTTCTGGCTGATGATGCTTGGGCTTGGGACTCTGTAAACAACATATCTGCCAGCAGGGGGAGTAACAGAGACAGAGACAGAGACAGAGACAGAGACAGAGACTGAAAGGCTGGGAAAAGGAGAAAGAGACTTGCTCCTCCCTATCTGCTCCTTGCACTTTGGCAGCCACAGTTCTTTCCCACAGAAATATCTGAATCCAGTTGGCAGCTCCTCCAACATTTGCAGAGCTAGCGTCCTTGGTGCTGCATCTCAACAGCAGAGATAGCAGCACCAGTTGGCAGCACCACCCCCCAAAGTCTGGGTCTCAGTCCCCTCCTCCAATTTTCTCAGGGTTTTTTTTTAAAGATTTAATTTACTTACTTATTTTACATAAACTCTAGACTCAATGTGGGGCTCAAACTCGTGACCCAGAGATCAAAAGTCACATGCTACACAGACTGAGCCAGCCAGGCACCCCTCTAGGTTTTAATAATTCCAATTTCTTCCTTTTGTTCATTCATCCATGACTCCTTAGAGTTCTCTCTTTATCCTTTCAAAGATAACATTTGTTTATGTTAAATTCTTTTTTCAAATTATAACCTATTATTTATTTTAGAATGGAATATAGAATTAGAAGATGTCCATTTAACAGTGATTTTCCTGGGTTCTCTTAAAGCTAAAGAGGTAATTACAAGTTTTCAAGAAAATGTATTAGGTAAAAGCTTTTTTTTTTCCCAATTGATATAATTCAACTCAATTTGGATTCCATACATAACGAGAGCCTTCTTCCAGGACACTGTTTTTTTTTTTCCTCCAGAACTTATTTATTTTGCATGACTGCTTTGTATCCTTTGACCAACATCTTCCCATTTCCCCCTCCTCCTAGCCCCTGGCAACCACCCTTTTGCTCTCTGCTTCTACGTGTTTGACTATATTAGTTGCACATATAAGTGAGATCATGCTATATTTTGTTTGAACAACTGGTGGGGTTTCTGTCTCCTAACTGACCTTGGTTGATACAGACTTGAAAAATGAAAATTACCAGCTGATGTCACTTATGAATACAGCTGCTAAATCATAAATAAAATTTTAGTAAACTCAGAAGCAAAATGGTTAGAGCAACAGCCTGTGGCCATGAAATGGATCAACTTGGTGGAGCAGGCCTAGTTAGCTAAACCGTTCCTTTGATATATATACTCTTATGGAGTACCATCCATAGGCAAGATGCACGAGTCTGGGAGAAAATGTTTGCAAATCAGGTATCAGGTAAAGAGGCCACGAGTCTGGGAGAAAATGTTTGCAAATCAGGTATCAGGTAAAGAACTGGTATCCAGAATATATAAGTAACTCTTACAATTCAGTAATAAATCTAATAACCCAATTTTTAAAATGGGTGGGGTGCTCAGCTGGTGCAGTGGGTTAAGCGTCTGACTCTTAGTTTCTGCCTGGGTCGTGATCTCAGGGTCATGAGATTGAGTCCCATGATGGGCTCCGTGCTTAACATGGAGTCTGCCTGAGATCCTCCTCTTCCTCTGCCCCTCTCACTGGTGCTCTTTCTCTCTCTCAGTCTCTCTCAAATAAATAAATAAATCTTTAAAAATAATAATAATAATAAATGGGCAGAGGATCTGAATACACATCTCACCAAAGCATATGAATGAATGACCAATAAGCACATGAGAAGATGCTTAACATCATTAGGGAAACAGAAATTAAAACCATAGGGATAGATCACGTCACACCCATAAGAATGGCTATAATCAAAAAGACAGACAACAACAAAAGTTGGCAAGATTGTGGAAAATTTGGAACTCTCATAGAATCCTGGTGGGAATGTAAAATGGTGCAGCTGCTCTGGAAAACAATTTGGCAGTTTATTAAAAAGTTAAACATAAATTTACCATATGACCCAGCGATTCCACTCCTAGATGTGTACCCAAGAGAAATTAAACTATGTCTATACCAAAACCTGTATTCATCTGTTCAGAGGAGTGTTCTTTAAAAGATTTTATTTTTAAGTAATCTCTACACCCAACATGAGGCTCGAACTCACCACCCCAAGGTCACGAGTCACATGCTCCTCTGCCTGAATCAACCAGGTGCCTACATAGCAGCATTGTTAAAATAGCCCCAAATTGGAAATAACCCAAATGTTCACCAACCAGTGAATAAATAGACAAAATGTAGTACAGTTCATTCTGAGGTAGAGTGCATTGAAGAAAGCTGGATAAATGGTTGGTTCTTTCCCTTCATTTACCAGCTTTATTTGTTTGTTTGTTTGTTTGTTTATTTATTTATTTAAGATTCTATTTTTGGGCAGCCCGGGTGGCTCAGCAGTTTAGCACCGCCTTCAGCCCAGGGCCTGATCCTGGAGTCCCGGGATCGAGTCCCACGTCGGGCTCCCTGCATGGAGCTTCCTTCTCCCTCTGCTTGTGTCTCTGCCTCCCTCTCTCTCTCTGTGTCTCCTATGAATAAATAAATAAAATCTTAAAAAAAAAGATTCTATCTTTAAATAACCTCTATGCTCAACAGGAGGCTCAAACTCACAACCCTGAGATCAAGAATCATATGCTCCACCACCTGAGCCAGCCGGGCTTTTTACCAGCTTTAAAAATAACCATTTGATTTTGTAAAATGCACCAAAGATGACCAATGAATTTTTCAGCATTAGATTTGTTCAAGTAATCATGATGAATTTATTGATTGATGAATATTTGATGTGTTTAGTTTCTATTGATAACTTTCAAGTCGATGCATACTCGTGTAAAATACAGAAAAGAAAAAAAAAAGTCATCCGTAATTATATGCACCAGAGGCAACTGCTGTTAACATTTTGATTTGTTGCACTGGATGTTACACTATATGTTGGCAAGTCGAACTCCAATAAAAAAATTTTTAAAAATATTTTTATTTACTTCCTTTCAGTCTTTTTTCTATACATGTAATTTTACTGGGTGTCAAAGTACTAGATTCTGAATATTTTGGCATTTCTTCATCACACAGATGAACACTGTCCCATGTCAGTAGCACTAAAGAAAGGGCTAAAGACTGGTTTCTGGCCTCCTAAGAGATCAGAACAGTGTCCTACTGTCTTTTTTTTTATGATAGTCACAGAGAGAGAGAGATTGAGGCAGAGACACAGGCAGAGGGAGAAGCAGGCTCCATGCACTGGGAGCCCGACGTGGGATTCGATCCTGGGTCTCCAGGATCACGCCCTGGGCCAAAGGCAGGCGCCAAACCGCTGTGCCACCCAGGGATCCCTGTCTTTTTATTTTTAAGATTTATTTATTTTAGCAAGAGAGTGTGCGAGTGGGGGGAAAGGTAGAGGGAGAGAGAAAGAATCTCAAGCAGACTCCCCACAGAGCCCAGAGCCCCATGCAGGGCTCCATCCCAGGACCCTGAGATCAGGACCTGAGCCAAAATCAAGAGTGAGACGTTTAAACCACTGATGGGCAGCCCGGGTGGCTCAGCGGTTTAGCACTGCCTTTGACCCAGGGTGTGATCCTGGAGACCCAAGATCGAGTCCCGCATCGGGCTCCCTACGTGGAGCCTGTTTCTCCCTCTGCCTGCGTCTCTACCTCTCTCTGTGTGTCTCTCATGAATAAATAAATAAATAATCTTTAAAAAAAAAACACTGAGCCACCCAGACGCCCCAATGGTCCTATTGTCTTAACCTGACAATAGCACACAGTCATTTTCCCATGAATCCTGTGATCCAGGAGTCTGCAGTCTAGCAAGGAAGAAAATATAAATACAAATAACTATAACCCAAAGTAAAAAAAAAAAAGTAAAAAAAAAAAAACCTATTAAGTGGCATGGAATGAAAATTGTATGGGAGTTGAGAGGAAGGAGAGATGTGTTGTACTGATCCTGTCTGCTTTTCATGACACTGCCTTCCCAAGTGGAGTTACCTCTGCTCTGTGGCCAGCATCTCTTACGCTACTACAATTGTCCAGAAAAGAAGTGAAGGACACTAGGTCAGTTCCTCCCCGTAGCCACATGTTAGAATCACCTGGGATACTTTTAAAGCTCTTAGGCTGCACCACAGAACCAATTATGTCAAATTTGGGAGGAGGGGGGCAGACCCAAGCATCGATATTTTTTTAATAACTCCCCAGATGATATGTGCAGCCAAGGTTGAGAACTGACAGGCTATTATTGTATCCAAAGCCCTATGCCAAATTCCGCCCAGTGCTGCAGAAAAATGTAAAATACATGCCTGTACGTGAAGGCACTTCACTTTCTAATAACAGGCTATTGTTGCATAAAGTAATTTTTCCTTGTGCATTTCTGTCCAGTCAAGCAATTAAAGAGAATCATTTTAGTCATTTGAACTCATAACTATTTGTGCCTTGATTAAGTGCCCACTCTGACAGAACTAGTGGACTTAGGATGCAAATGGGAACTGCGAGTTCAAAGCTATCAAAAAGTTAATGATTTATCCTCCCCCGCGTTGTTGCAGAAAGATGACTCTTTGATAACACTTGTGTTTATTTTGAAAGCCAAGGATTGATAGCTGCTATAAAGAATAATTGCCATCTCCATTCCATTCCTCTAGGAGTCTAAAATTGGAGCCGCCTTTTAAAAATTGTTTTCTTGTGAAATAATTTCAAACTTACAGAATAGTTGCAAAAGTAGTACAAAGAAATCCCATATTCACCCAAATTCATCAATTGTTAACATTTGGCCACACTTCCTTTATCAATTTCTCAATAGATAGGTAGCAGTTAGATTGTAGATAGATGCAGATACGTACAGGTACATAACGTTGATCCTTAGTAGAGTGTTTCATGCCCCTTTACCCCCTAAATACTTCATAGTGTATTTCTCAGTAATAAAAAGCATTCTCTCATATAACCACAGTTCAATCACAAGAATCAGGAAATCTAATGTTGATATACTATTACCCAAGCTACAATTCATGTTCAGATTCTCCCCCACTGTCCCGATAATGTCCTTTGAAGCACTTTTCCCCGTCCGGGGCCCAATCCAGGAGTACCTCGGACATCTCTCCAGTCAGTTCCTCGGCCTTCCTCGCCTTTTTTGACATTGACAGCTGTAAAGAGGCCCGGTCACTTCTGGCATGGAAGGTCCCCTGATCTAGGTTTGTCCGATGTTTTCTCATGATTAGATGGAGTTACCCATTTTTGGATGGGGAGGCCACATAAAAGGTCTTGTGTCAGGGCGCCCGGGTGGCTTAGTGGTTGAGCGTCTGCCATCGGGCCAGGGCGTGATCCCAGGGTCCCAGGATCAAGTCCCGCATTGGGGTCCCCTCAGGGGGCCTGCTTCTGCCTCTGCCTGTCTCTCTCTCTGTGTGTCTCTCATGCATAAATAAATAAATAAATAAATAAATAAATAAATAAATAAATAAAAAAGAAGACAAAAAAGATCTTGTGTCTTTCTTGGGGTACCACATATGGTCAGCTTGTCCCGTTACTGGTGAGGTGTGTGCCAGGTTTCTCTGCCTTAAAGTTACTAATTTTCCCTTTCTAGTGTCATTTGGGGGGACTTGCGGGGCCAGGACTAGGATGAGGTGAGTGGGGCATTTGGGGGGCACCCCCTTTCAGGGGCACGCGAGCCCTAGCCCAGCCCCCCATCATGAGATCTTGTTCTTCCGTTCTGAAAACATCTCACTTTAGCGATCCCCCTCCCTCTCCTACCGGGTTTGGGAGGAAATCTTGCAAACTTATCAGTTTTGAAAAATGAAATCGAAGTAAAATCCTGCCTTCGAATTCAGCCTACACGCCAAGAGGAAGCAGGAAGCACAATCTGGGTGGATGCGGATAAACACAACAAAAAGCAGAGCAGGTGGGCAAGGGGTTGCTGGGCTAAATGTCCCTGGCGCCCAGGGCAGTGAGCGGCTCCCGATTACGTGCAGGTCTCCTAACTGGAGCCCCACGTCGTCTCTGCCCCCCTTGGCCGGCTCTGGCCCTCCAGGCAGCCCCCGTCCTCCTTTCTTTTTTCCTAAATTTCTTATTTAAATTCAATTTAGTTGGGGCACCTGGCTGGCTCAGCGGTTGAGCGTCTGCCTTGGGCTCCGGCGGGATCCCGGGGTCACGGGATCGAGTCCCCGAGTCCCGCATCCGGCTACCCCGGGGGGCCTGCTTCTCCCTCTGCCTGTGTCTCTGCCTGTGTCTCTGCCTCTCTCTCTCTCTCTCTCATGAATAAATAAAATCTTTTCTAATTAAATAAATTCAATTTAATGAACACATACTGTATTATTAGTTCCGGGGCTAGAATTTTGTGATTCACCAGTTGCATATAATACCCAGGGCTCCTCGGTCAGGTGCCCTCCTCCACGCCCCCCCCAGTTACCCCATCCCGCCCCCTCCCTCCCCTCCAGCGACCCTCAGCTTGTTTCTTGGAGTTAAGAGTCTCATGGTTTGCCTCCCTCTCTGATTTTATCTTATTTTTTTTCCTTCCCTTCCCCTATGTTCATCTGTTTTGTTTCTGAAATTCCACACGTGAGTGAGGTCACAGGGCAGCTGTCTCTCCGACTGACTGCCTTCGCTCAGCACAACACGCTCTCCTCCAGCCCGCCCCGCCCGCCTCTCCTCTTCTCCCACCTTTGCCAGAGCTGCGGGAGCTGCTCTGCTAGAACAAAGCAAGCTCACTCCGCTTGGCCTCGGGCACTTGGCGCCCGTTCCCTGGCCAGGGACACCGTGTCCCAGATAGCCATGTGGCTCCCTCTGTCCCCTCATTCAGATTTCTGCTTAATCTCCTCAGCGAGGCCTTCTCTGACCCCCCCCATTTCCTCCCTGCCCAATCCCACTCCCACTCCTTCGAGGCCTTCTCTGACCCCCCCAGTTCTTCCCTGCCCAGTCCCACTCCCACTCCCTCAAGGCCTTCTCTGACCCCCCCCAGTTCCTCCCTGCCCAATCCCACTCCCACTCCTTCGAGGCCTTCTCTGACCCCCCCCAGTTCCTCCCTGCCCAATCCCACTCCCACTCCCTCGAGGCCTTCTCTGACCCCCCAGTTCCTCCCTGCCCAATCCCACTCCCACTCCCTCGAGGCCTTCTCTGACCCCCCCAGTTCCTCCCTGCCCAATCCCACTCCCACTCCCTCGAGGCCTTCTCTGACCCCCCCAGTTCCTCCCTGCCCAATCCCACTCCCACTCCCTCGAGGCCTTCTCTGACCCCCTCAGTTCTTCCCTGCCCACTCCCACCCCCACTCCCTCAAGGCCTTCCCTGCTTTAGTTTTCCCCAGAGCAAGCCTTAGGACCATCTGATGTGCAAATACCTTTCTTTGTTCTGGCCAGTGGAGCTCATTAGAATGTGAGCTCCACCAGGGTCCAGAGTTTTGCCAGCTTTGCTCACTGCTAGATCCCCGAAGCCTAGAACATGCCTGGTGCATAAGAGCTCAGTGAATACGAGACAGACAGAGGGAGGGACAGACACAGAGACAGACAGGGAAAGGGAAAGGAGTCTGGTGAAGTTGAAACTGGTAGGAGTCTGGTAGGTTGGAACCCCATGCTACTCTTCTAACAGGATGGGTTTCTCATGAAGCTAACGAAGCTTAAAGGCCTAGCAACGTGGCCATATGTTTAAGTTTGCAAAACTAAAGTGCGTAAGCTGAAATCAACTTATTTATTTACTTTTAAAGATTTTGTTTATTTATTCATGAGACACACAGAGAGAAAGAGGCAGAGACACAGGCAGAGGGAGAAGCAGGCTCCATGCAAGGAGCCCGACACCGGACTCGATCCCGGGACTCCAGGATCACGCCCTGGGCTGACGGTGGCGCCAAACCGCTGAGCCACCTGGGCTGCCCCTGAAATCAATTTAAAACACTGTGTCCTTCCATTCCATTTCCCCTCTCTCACACTTCCTGTGGTGGCTTTGTCCAGCATCAACTTAGCTAGGCTGGAACTATGTTCTCTCCCGCTGTATGGTTCCAGGTTAGCACGGCCACTAGAGACGTGTTGTGGGAGTCAGGTGTGAATTAGCAGCCACAGCTTCAAAGCTCTGAAGGTTAGTCCAGGGCGCCAGGCACTGTGGCAGCTTGCACATGGGGTCGCTGCTCTGAGCTCCCCACACTTAGATGGGCCTGGGCAGCACTCGGGCCCACAGCTCCTTCAGGGGCTACCAGATGTCCTCCTACTTTCAGCTCTCCTTCCCGACTGCTGGTCTCGATGATCTATAGCGATTTCGGTTGGACCACAGACACAGCGCAGCAGCCCACACAGCCTTGTCCACTGGCTTCCACAGCTGCCAAAGATCTGAGCCTATAATGAGTCCGTTACTATATATCACCCATGGCAGTTCTGCTTCCTCCACGAACCCTGACTGATGCACTTCCCATCATGCTCGGTGGCACTGGAGTGGCCACAGGCTTTGGAGGCCCAGCTAAGGGGAAGTTGAGTTGGAGACACATTTTGGTAGGATTCAGAGAGATGTACTTACATGGTTTACAATTGCTTCCATGAATGGTTGGATCATTGATAACCACCCCACATGGGAATGGCTCCCAAGAATACTCCCATGGCCTACGGCGGAGGGTCCAGAGGGCATATGGCAATATGACCATGTGTACAGTACCCAGTGGGCAGGGAGGGTAGTAGATAAGAAACAAGATTTATTTTTTTTAAAGATTGTATTTATTTGTTCATGAGAGACATAAAGAGAGAGAGAGAGAGAGAGAGAGAGAGAGAGAGTCAGAGACACAAGGCAGAGGGAGAAGCAGGCTCCATGAAGGGAGCCCGACGTGGGACTTGATCTGGGTCTCCAGGATCAGGCCCTGGGCCGAAGACAGGCACCAAACCGCTGAGCCACCCAGGGATCCCCAAGAAACAAGAGTCCAAGAAATAAGAAAAAAGGTCCAGAGCTGGGTGCCTCTGGCTGGGTCAGTCTGTAGAGCATGTGACTCTTGATGTCAGGATTGTGAGTTCAAGCCACACACTGGATGTGGAGCCTACTTAAAAAAAAAAAAAAAAAAGATAAAATGTCCAGAGCCAGAAGCATGTCAGTGGAAAGTTCTTCCAATCATATCATGTGATTCTTTTTTCATATTTTGTGGTGTTTCTGGTCTTTGTCAGCTTTTTAACATTTGTAATTTGCTATATGATTTCTTTTCTCATTCCAAATAATTAATTGCTTTTGTGCCTAATATTATACTATTAAATTTGTTATTGTTCTTGAATTGTTCTTGGGCCTCCAAACTGCATAATCTTCAGGACCCGCAAGACCTGAATCCTCTCTTGTTCTTAAATATCAAGCTGGAGTAGTCAGTTAGCTTTTATCCTGGAGGCAATCAGGAACCATCACAGGATTGTGGCAGATGAAGGGAATAATCAGATCTATACCAAGCACTGGTATGCTGGGGCAGGGTCATATTGACTCATGAGAGGGAACTGTTAAGTTTTCAGAATTTTTACAAAATGGTTGATGTCATATCAGTATCTTAAAATCAGCAGCAGCAGTCATCGTAGGGGTATTTATCCACAGAAATTGGCAAATGCTACAAATCAGGCCCTCCTCCACTCCCACCCCCAGAGAGCTGGTTGTTAAACATGGTACCAAGCGATTTCCTTGGTCATAAATCCTTATGAGAAAATATACCGGGATCCCTGGGTGGCGCAGCGGTTTGGCGCCTGCCTTTGGCCCAGGGCGCGATCCTGGAGACCTGGGATCGAATCCCACATCAGGCTCCTGGTGCATGGAGCCTGCTTCTCCCTCTGCCTGTGTCTCTGCCTCTCTCTCTCTCTCTGTGACTATCATAAATAAATGAAAGTTAAAAAAAAAAAAAGAAAATATACCTATGATTTATTGACTCTCAAGTGTAATTGGTAGAGATGGGGGTTGAGGCAGAAGAAAGGGAAGAAGGCATCACAGAGGATAAGTACTTAAGAGCTTTGAGTACCTGAAGAAGAGAAAGAAAGGAAAAGAATGGGAAACCCTTAAAACAAAACCGCACCCACTCCCAACTTTGCCCAAGATGAATCCTGCTGATCTTCAATTCTATGGGGTGTGAGTCATAACTGCACTGGAGATTTTTGAGTTTGCGTGTTGCATGCCATGTCTTAGTCACTTGGAGGAGCACTGATTATGACATGCAGTTTAATATTCTAAACTGTACTTAGAATCACTGTAGAATGTCATTGTCTTTGCCTCGGGGGGATTTAAAAATGTATATTAAAATAAATGTAAAGATAAATATTTTTACTGATATTCTAAAATCACACAGAACATATTTCATCTAGTCTAATGTGTCACGATTATAAGATATACCATTATTTTGTATAAGAAAAATTGCTGCCAACTGTATTGTGAAGTGCCATCGATCATTAGATAAAATCTGGTGAAAATAATGTGAGTTTCAGAATCAATGAAATGCAAAATAGCCCTTGGAGATCTCCTAGGCTAACAGTGTTGTTTGGGAAATGAGGAAATTCTAACCCTGGAAGGGCAAACTATCTACTTAAGGTCATAGGCCTAGTTAGTGACAGATTTGAAAATGGAAAACCCAGTTAGCCCTTGACCTAGGTCAGAGCTCATAGTGATAGTTTCATACACCAGAGATAGTGCTAACGGTTAGTCTGGAAGTTTCTTCCAACTCTGAGAACATGATATGCAAAAATATACAAGTGATTCTCCGATAAATCAGGAAATATTATATAGCATTTACTGAAAAGGCCCCCATAGCAAACATTGGTTCTTATTGCAGATTTCTAGTGTCTACGATAGTGCCTAGCTGATTTATTTATTGACACACTGTAGGCACTCAAAATATTAGATGGATATATCTGGCAAGCCTTTCACTTTGGACCATTTACTCTAACTCTCTGGACTCTGTTTCTTCATTCATCAAATGGACATAATAGCCATCTCTTAGGTGCATAGTAAGTCAAGCAAGGTAGGTGTGCAAGTATACCTGGCACATTAGCTGGCCAATGACTAGAACATCAATGTGAGTTTCCTCTATGCCTCAAGTTAGTGTTGTTAGATCCAAAATTACTTAAATGTCAACACATAAAGCCAGTCAGAAAAACCAACATTCCTATGGAGTCTAGTGCTGTAGACTTGCGTGGTCCAATATGGTAGCCACTAGTCACATGTGACTATTTAAATTTATAATTAAAATAAAAATTCATTTCCTCAGTCACATTAGCCACATTTCGAGGGTTCAGTATCCACATGTGGCTAGTGGCTGATGGACTGGACAGCACAGATACAGAACACTTCCATCACCGCAGAAAGTTCTGTCGGGCTGCGTGGCTCTACACTAACAAGTGTGCCATGCTCTGCATGGGTTTTTTTCTCAACCGGAGGTAGTATTGTCCCAAATTTTTTAGACCGAACTTCACTTGATTAATGTATTTGTGCGCCCTCCTGTGGCTAGAGATGAAAACTAGTCTGTGTTTGAGGTGGAGCTGCACATTTCTAAGAGGGATTGTTCAGAAAGCTTTAGTAATCTGAGTGCTAGAAAGAAAAATAACATAAAACAGCACACGCATTTTGACATCTCTAGAGACTACTAAAGAAAATCTGGTTGAGAAGGTCTGATCGCCTAATGATATTATTCTCAAATCTCAGTATTTTGTGAACCCTTGTGAGAGAGACACTCCCTGCCCAAACAAAGGCCAGTACACTATAACTGTTTAAAAGTGAGGAGAGACAAGCAGGAATATTCGATGAATGATCCCAAGAACTCTCTACAGGGCAGCTGGCAACAAACTGGAACCTAAGGCTCCTCCTGTGTGGATGGGGGGGAGGTGCACTGGACGAGGGGGCTGGGGGTACGAAACCCAGACTCACTTCCCACTGGATGGAGGGGACTTCTGTTTCTGGGAGCCAGCCAGGTGGCCCTTCCCCACACTCCCTTACACAGCTGGCACCTAGGCTCAGCCTGCTTAGTGTCTGATCCCAAAAGTTTAGTCTCCACCTCTTCGGATTCTCCATGCCAGACTGTTCTCACGCTTACACAATGAAAAGTGAGAACTGTGGCAGCGGGGTGGGGCCTCCCCTGGAACAGTGGGTGCCAGAGTTCAGCAGCCCCACCCAAGCACCCTCTCTGCAGGATACGCAGAATGGTGGTGGTGGGGGGGTTGCTGAGCAGCCACTGACTCCTCTGCCCAGGGTTACAGCCTCACTAGCAAATCTCCTGATGTGGAAAAAAAACTAAACTCTTTGTAAAGGTTTATTTCTTCTTTTCTTTTTTTTTTCAAAGATTTTTTTAAAGATATTTGTTTATTCATGAGAGACACAGAGAGAGAGAGAGAGGCAGAAACACAGGCAGAGGGAGAAGCAGGCTCCATGCAGGGAGCCCGACGTAGGACTCGATCCCAGGTCTCCAGGATCACGCCCTGGGCCGAAGGCAGCACTAAACCACTGAGCCACCAGGGCTGCCCTTTCAAAAATCTTTTTAAGTGTAATATCTAAACCCAACATGGGACTCGAATTCACAAACCCAAGATCAAGAGTCGCAGGCTCTACTGACTGACCCAGCGGGCGCCCCAAGGCTTGTTTTTTCTGAAGAGCATTAATATATCATTTCCACCGAAAAACAAAAAAATCAGAGAGCTTCTGGGTTGGTGAACAGGAGGAAGTGCTGTGAGGGTTGCCCACTGGAAACCCCACATCCCTTTCCCCCATATTTTGCATTATGCACATCTTCTATCTGGTTGTTCCTGAGTTATATCCTCTTATAATAAAGCACCAATCTATAACGTATTCTTTTTTAAGATTTAATTTATTTATTCATGAGAGACACAGAGAGAGAGAGAGGCAGAGACACAGGCAGAGGGAGAAGCAGGCGCCACGCAGGGAGCCCCACGCGGGACTCGATCCTGGCACTCGAGGATCATACCCTGGGCCAAAGGCAGGCGCTAAACCGCTGAGCCACCCGGGGATCTCCTAAATAAAGTCTTAAAAAAAAAAAGAATCTGGGCAGCCCGGGTGGTTCAGCGGTTTAGTGCCTGCCTTCGGCCCAGGGTATGATCCTCGAGTGCCAGGATCGAGTCCCGCGTGGGGCTCCCTGCGTGGCGCCTGCTTCTCCCTCTGCCTGTGTCTCTGCCCTCTCCTCCCCCCCTCCGTGTCTCTCATGAATCAATAAAATCTTTAAAAAATATATTTTATTTCTATAACAGATTCTTTCTATACTCAACCAACAGTTCCAGGTTATAGAGAAGCATGGAAAACTCTCTAATTCATTGTATGAGAACGCTACAAACCCTGAAACCCAATCTTGAAGAATGTAGTGGGGAAAAAGAAAACAGAAGGCGCTGGATGAAAAACTATAAATAAAATAATAGCAAATGAAATTCAATCAGACATTAACAGACTCACCATGACCACGTAGGCTTTAGCCAAGGAATGCAAAGACTTTTGTTTTTCAACTCATTTTATGAAAAAAATAAGTAAAATCTTATAGATTAAAAAAAAATCAGAAAGTGCAGAGAAGTATACAGAAATTCAGGATCATCTGGAATTTGGACACCCAAAGTGAATCACTCACTAGTACAGCTAAATACACGATTGCACTACACTTTGTGGTATTTCTCCCCACACGCTAGTATACAGAGCTTTACCAGACACGCAGCAAGCGATGCACGTGCCAAAGAGCAGCTGCCTCCTGGGCCGGGGCCACGCAGCTCCAGTGGCTTCCCGGTCGCCCCAGACACTGAGCATGCTCAGCGGGGAGCGTTCCGTTGAACCAGCCGCCCAGCGCTTGGGCTCAGGGCAGCCAGCCCTGCGATTGAGCAGCTACGTGCACACTCTGCGTGGTGCACTGTCTCCGAGAGTAAGTGCCAAGTCACATCCCTCCTAGTGCAGCTGCAACTCATCAATCAGGGTGTTCACAAACAAACGTTTTTGAAAACCAGGTACAAGCTGACCCGCTAGCATTCCACATTTATCTTAGCAAGCTACTTGCTAGGGAGCAAATACACGTTGTGTTGCTTTTGCTTTTCTTTTTCAAAAATAGCTTTATGGAGATATAATTAACACACTGTGGGAGTCATTTAAAATGAACAACTGACTGGGCTTTAATATATCTAAAGGTTAAAAAAATATAGAGATATATATATACTTACAGGTTGGTGTAATTATCGCTACAGTCTTGTTTGTTTATTTTAAAAAAGATTTTATTTATTTATTAGAGACACACACAGAGAGAGAGAGGCAGAGGGAGAAGCAGGTTCCATGTAAGGAGCCCGACACCGGACTCGATCCCGGGACTCCAGGATCACACCCTGGGCTGAAGGCGGCCCTAAACCGCCGAGCCACCCGGGCTGCCCTGTTTATTTATTTTTAAAGACTTTTTTTTTTTAAGTAATCTGTACACCCAACCTGGGGCTCAAACTTAACAACCCGGAGATCAAGAGTCTCATGCTCTGCCCACTGAGCCAAACAGGTGCCCCTTCAATCTAATTTTAGAACATCTTTATAGTCCATAAAAATCTTTCCCATTTCCCCCCAAACCTTCCAAATTTAGGCCATCAATAACCTACTTTGTGTGTCTAATGGATTTGCCTAATCTGGATTTTTCATATAAGCAGAATCCTACAATAGGTGGCTTTCTATGCTTGGTTTCTTATACTTAGCATAATGTTTTCAGGGTTCATCCATGGTGTAAGATACAGAGATACTTCATTTGGTTTTATTGCCAAATAATATACTATTGCATAGATATATCATATTTAATGTATCCATTCATCAACTGATGGACATTTGGGTTGTTTCCATGTTTTTGGCTAGTATGAACAAGGCTGCTATGAATATTTGTGTACAACTTTTTGTGTAAATATGTTTTCTTTACTCTCCCAGACATATCTAGGAGTGGAAATGCTGGGTCATATAGTAACTATGTTTAATTTTCGGAGAAACTGGGCAGCCCAGGTGGCTCAGCGGTTTATTTAGCTCTGCTTACAGTCCAGGGCGTGATCCTGAGGACCCGAGATCGACTCTCACGTCTGGCTCCCTGCATGGAGCCTGCTTCTCCCTCTGCTTGTGTCTCTGCCTCCCTCTCTCTCTCTCTGTGTCTCTCATAACTAAATAAATAAAATCTTAAAAAAAATTTTCTGAGAAACTGCCAAACTTTTCCAAAGCAGCTGCACCAACAATGTATATACATTCTAGTTTCTCTATGTCCTTACCAACACTTGTTACTACCCCTCTTTTTTATTACAGCCATTCTTGTGGGTGTGGAGTAGCATCTCATTGTGGTTTTATTTCTATTTTCCTCTTCATGTACTTGTTGGTGAGGGGGCTCAGAACATGCCACCTCCGTTTACTTATTCATATCCTTTTTGCCTTATCACGTTTTCCCAGGATTGTCCATTCTTCATCAAACCGAGCATAAAAGCATTTTGCTTTAACCACTTCATCAGGTCTTCATTTCCTTATGCAAGCATTCGTGTGACATAAAACTTGTATTAGATAAATTTGTATGTTTTTTCTTGTTAATCTGTCTTTTGTTACAGAGGCCCTGATAGAAAATCTAGAAAGGCAGATGGACAATTTTTCTCTTCTCCTACATCAGCTATTTGTACACTTTTTAAAAATTATTTGTTTGTTTGTTTATAGAGAAGGGGAGGGATAGAGGAATAGGGAGACGAAGAAAGAATCTCAAGCACACTCCCCACTGAGCACGGACCTCCACATGGGGCTCCATTCCAGGACCCTGAGATCTTGACCTGAGCTGACGTCAAATTCTTAACCACTGAGCCACCCAGGTGCTTCTCTTTTGCCCGTTTTTAAGTTGGATTTTCTTTTATTATTGAGTTGTAAGGGTTAGGGTTAGGATACATGATTTCCAAAATTTTTTTTTCGCATTCTGTGGGTTGTCTTTTGGCTGTCTTTGTGATATCATTAGCAGCACAGAAGTTTATTTAAGATTTTATTTATCTATTCATGAGAGATACAGAGAGAGAGAGAGAGCCAGAGACACAGGCAGAGGGAGAAGCAGGCTCCCCGCAAGGAGCCCGATGCGGGACTTGATCCCGGATCCCAGGATCACTCCCTGGGCCAAAGGCAGACACTCAAATGCTGAGCCACCTAGGCATCCCATCAGCACAGAAGTTTTGATTTTAATGAAGCCCAGTTAATCTTTTGTCACTTTTTTTTTTTTTGGTATCATATCCAAGAAATTGCCTAACTCAAGGTCACAAAGATTTAGTCCTAGAATTTATTCTGAGAGTTCTGTAGTGTGAGTCCTCCAACTTTGTTCAGGATTGTTTTGGCTTTTGCATGTCCCTTGACCTTCCTTCTGAATTAGAGGGTTAGCTTACCAATTTCTGCAAAGAAGTTAGCTGAGATTGGGATAGGAATTGCACTGAATCTGGAGATTCAAAACCTGTTTTTTTCCCCAGTTAAATATATTGAGAGCATCTTTCTATTTCAATAATTACAGAATGGCATATTTTTTCTTATGCAATAATTCAACAGATGTTTATTAAACAATTACACGACACAAAGTGGTCTGGTTGCTGGTTATACTGAGATGAATCAGACACTTATCCCATCTGTGAAAAGGAGTTTTCTACCTAGAAAATAAGACATGAACATAAATAACTCTATTCCAAGTATGAGAGTGAGAGAGAGAGAGAGAGAGAGAAAGCTTCAAAAAAAAGTTATTTACAGATATGAGGAGGGAGGTAAAGCTTTCACGTAGATATAGTCATTTGGTTAGACTAGGGTCTCTCAACCTTAGCACTATTGATATTTGGGGATTATTCTTTGTTGGGGGGGGGCTGTCTTGTACATTGTAGGATGTGCAGCAGCAGCCCTGGCCTGTACCCACCACATGTCAGTAGCACTCCCTTCCCCCAGTTGTGACAATGCAAAAGGTCTCTGGACATTGCCAAATGTCCCTTGGGAGGCAAAATCACCCCCAGTTGAGAACCACTGAGCTAGAACTTACATAATCATTTTTCATGGTGGTGTAGCACATCCATGGACTATCTATAATGTATGCAACTAATACCCTATGATTATACATTCTTGTTGTGTTCAACTTCCTATTACTTTTTATTTTTATTTTTTTAAAGAATTTTTTGTTTATTAATGAGAGATGGAGAGAAAGGAAGAAGCAAAGGGACATGCAGGCTCCCTTCAGGACTCAATCCCAGGACACTGGGATTACAACCTGAGCTCAAGGCAGTTGCTTAACTGACTGAACCATCTGGGTGCCCCCACTATTTTTTTTTAAAAAACATAACTTTTAGGATCTATTACATAAGCCCCTTAGGATAAATAGGTACATCATGCTAGGGTTTTGGGGGTTTTTTTACTATGAAAGTTATACATGTTAAAATTATTTTTTCAGGGGCAGCCTGGATGGCTCAGCGGTTTACCGCCAACTTCAGCCCAGGGCATGATCCTGGAGACCGAGATCGAGTCCCACGTCGGGCTCCCTGCATGGAGCCTGCTTCTCCCTCTGCCTGTGTCTCTGCCTCTCTCTCTCTGTATCTCTCATGAATAAATACATAAAATCTTTTTAAAAAATTATTTTTCAAAAAATTTATTTTTTCAAACAATTGGCAGATAAAAGGTGTTTTCTCTCTCTCAGTCCCACTCCCCAGAAATATAGTCTGTGGCATATCAATTTTAAATTTTTATATTTATTCAGAAGTGAAGTGGTAAAAACCTCTTTTTAAAAAAAGATTTTATTTATTTATTTGATAGAGTAAGTGCAGGCGTGCAGGGGGGCGGGGGCAGAGGGAGGAGGAGAAGCAGGCTCTGCTGGGAGGCTGCTGTGGGGCTCCATCTCAGGACTCTGGAATCCTGACCTGAGCGGGAGGTAGATGCTTAGCCGATTGAGCCACCCAGACGCCCCTAAAAGCCTCTTTCAATGCATTTTTATCATTATATATGATATTTGGTCTATTCGTTATACATTTCTCTGGAGCTTTTTAAGCTATGTTTTTGAAACTGTGTGTCTTGGTCCATTAGTGAAATCAAATTAGAGTCATGATGGGTATTTTTTTAATGAAATAGAACAGAATAGAATAGATCAGAGTATTACCACACAGTAAGGGTAGGTACTACTTTGTGAGAAATTCGTTTCAGTATCATGGAAAGACACATAGATGATAGGTAAATGTAAAATGTATATGTTACTGTGAGTTGCAGCCAAGAAAAAATTTAAAGCCACTGCTTTAAAGCAATCTAAATATATATTCAACATTCCTTTCTATAATGAGAGTGAAGTGGTGAATGTGGGAAGCCTGTTTTTTCTTGACTAAAAGAGAACAATTAATATAACATAAGCAAAAATGCTTACTCCCCAGAACAGTAACAATGCTAATTCCCATACTAAATATTGGTTTTAATGTAAATTTAAAGTCAACTCAAGTTTCCTTAGGAATTAAATTATTCAGTAAGAGTCATCTACAATGCTTTTACCATTTTTTTTAAGATTCTATTTTTAAGTAATCTCCACACCCAACATGGGGCTCAAACTCACAACCACAAGATCAAGAGCTGTGCTCTACCAACTGAGCCAGGCTGGTGCCCTTATAATACTATTATATGTTTGCAATTTAAACTGCATTGTTGTATATATTAAGAGTGTTGCTGATGGGGCGCCTGGGTGGCTCAGTAGGTTAAGAGTCTGCCTTGGCTCAGGTCATGATCTCAGGGTCCTGGGGCTCCCTGCTCACCGGGGAGCCCGCTTCTCTCTTCCACTCCCTCTCCTCCTGCTTGTGCTCTCTCTCTCTCAAATAAATAAATAAAATTTTTATTTAAAAAAGAGGGTTGTTGACATTTTTCAGTCTAGGTCTCTGGTACCTCTTTCTTCATTCAGTTGAATCATTAAACATCATTATTGAATATTTATAACTACCTGTAGGGAACATGGGATGCAGTGGCTTATATACATGTTGTAACTCCCTTCTGCTTGAGTGGTGGTTTGTATGGCCTGGATGCTCTTGAATGCCTTTCTTTCTTTCTTTCTTTCTTTCTTTCTTTCTTTCTTTCTTCTTTCTTTCTTTCTTTCTTTCTTTCTTTCTTTCTTTCTTTCTTTCTTCTTTTTTTTTTGAATGCCTTTATTTCATACTAGGATAGCACAGTAAAGTCCATGTGACCAATTGATTCTACATTATCATATAAATTTTTGTGTTAAGACTGAACTACTAAAAAAAAAAAAAAAGACTGAACTACTGTAGGGGCATCTGGGTGGCTCAGTACTTGAGCGTCTGCCTTTGGCTTGGGTCATGGTCCTGGGGTCCTGGGGTCTAGTTCTGCATCAGGCTCCCTGCAGGGAGCCTGCTTCTCCCTCTGCCTGTGTCTTTGCCTCTCTGTGTGTGTGTGTCTCTCATCAATAAATAAATAAAATCTTTAAAAAAAAAAAGGCTGAACTACTGTGGTATTTAGCTACAAGGCATGGTTAACAAAGGATTTCACTGAATTTTTAATATAACTAAGATTTCCCCCCAAAGCTAGAATATTTACCCTAACTTGAAATGATCATATTTTCAAGGTCGCTGAAGCCAAAATTGTAGCTGAAAACACAAAATGGCTTTCAAAGAAACATGGAGAGGAAACATTTAATAAACATAGAAATAAATTTTCCCTAAAGTTCTGTTTAAAATATCACCAAAAAAACCTGATAAAGAAAACTTTCCTGTGTGAGTCTATTCTTTGCCAGAACACGCACAGCCAAGTGATGCCAGCTCTGTTGATCTATCAATGAAATCACTGAAAGCTACATGGTGGGGATAGATAACAATCATAAACACTTGGAAATGCAAGGAGGGATAATTCATCTCTACTTCTAAGGACAAAATTTCACTCTAAAATCTAAAATCTAGTCCAACTCCTCACTTCTGAGATAAGGAAACCCAGGCTTGCAGAGGATAAGACTTTAATTAATAGATTTTTTAAAAAGATTTTTATTTTTATTTATGAGAGAGAGAGAGAGAGAGGCAGAGAGAGAAGCAGGCTGCATGCAGGGAGCCCGATGTGGGACTCGATCCCAAGTCTCCAGGATCACGCCCTGGGCTGAAGGCAGCGCTAAACAGCTGAGCCACCCGGGCTGCCCAATAGATTATTTTTTAAAAACAGTTTTAGGCTTACGGAACAATTGAGTGGCAAGTAGAGTTCCCATACAGATCCTCCTCCCACCAGTCCACAGTTTCCCGAGTTAGTCACACATGATAATCCTTATTGATTCAATTTCACACATTAATCTTACATTAGTGTGGTACATTTGTTATAATTGAAAAGCCAACATAGGTACGTTATTGCCATTAACTAAAATCCATCTTTTTTTTTTTTTTAATCCATCGTTTACATTAGGGTTCACTCTCTGGGTTGTACATTCTTTGACTTTTGTCAAACGCAGGGCAAGATGCATTTACCATTATGGAATCATACAAATTAGTTTTGCTCCCCTCATGCACCCCAATGTTTATAGCAGCAATGTCCACAGTAGCCAAAATATGGAAAAAGCCCAGCTGTCCATCAACAGATGAAGGGATAAAGAAGATACGGCATACATATACAATGGAAAGTTACTCGGCCAATCAGAAAGGGTGAAATCTTGCCATTTGTGTTGACCTGGATGTAACTAGAGGGCATTATGCTAAGTGAAATCAGTCAGTTAGAAAAGAACAAATACCATACGATTTCACTCATATGGAATTTAAGAAATGAAACAGATGAACATAGGGAAAGGGAAGGTAACATAAATAAGATAAAAACAGAGAGGGAGGCAAACCATAAGAGGCTCTTAACTCCGGGAAACAAACTGAGGGTTGCTGGAGGGGAGGGGGTGAGGGAAAGGGGTAACTGGGGAGTGGGCATGAAGGGGTCACGTGATACAATGAGCCCTGGGTGTTATATGCCACTGGTGAATCACTAAATTCTAACCCCAAAACTAATATATACTATATGTTAACTAACTTGAATTTAAATTAAAAAAAAAAACAGTTTTGCTGCCCTAAAAATTCCATCTGTTCATCCCTTCCTCCCTCCCTCCTCCTGAACCCCTGGTATCCTTTTAGCTGTCTCCATAGTTTTTTTTTTTTCTCCATAGTTTTTAGCCATTCTAGTAGGTGTGTAGTAACATCCCATTGTTTTAATTTGCAATTCTGTAATGATATATGGTATCGAGCATCTTTTCATGAGCTTACTTGCCATCCGGTGTATCTTTTTGGTGAGATGTCTATTCAGATTCTTTGCTCATTTTAAAATTGGGTTGTTTTCTTACTTTTGAATTTTAAGAGGTCTTTGTATATTGGATACCAGTCTTTAGTTCGATAGGTATTTTGCAAATATTTTCTCCAAGTTTGTGGCTTGTCTTTTCATTCTCTTAACAGAACAGTCATTTTTAATTTTAATGAAGTCCAAATCACCAGTTTTTTTCTTTCATGGATCATGCTTCTGGTATCACATCCAAGAAGTAATCACCAAATCCAAAATCACCTAGATTTTCTCAATGTTATCTTCTAGGAGGATTTTTTTTCCAGCATTTTCCCCCAAACTTTATTGAGGCATAATTGATAAAATTGTAAGACATTTAAAGGGTCCCAGGGCACCTGGGTGGCTCAGTTGGTTAAGTGTCCAACTCTTGATTTTGGCTCACTTTATGATGTCAGGGTTTTGAGGCTCAGAGATTGAGCCTCCCTCCACCCCTTCCCCGGGCTCTGCACTCAGTGCAGACTCGGCTTGGGATTCTCTTGCTCCTTCTCCTGCTGCCCTCTCCCTGCTCTCACACATGTGCTCTCTCTTTCTAAAATAAATAAATAAATAAATCTTTAAAAAAATTAAAGTGTACAATGTGGTGATTTGATATATACTGCAAAAGGATTCCCCTCACCAAGTTAACACATCCATCAGATACTTACCTTTTTAATTTTTCTGGTAAGAACATTTAAATTCTACTCTTTTAGCAAATTTCAAATAAACAATATAGTATTTTTAACTATAGTGACCATGTTGTACATTAGATCCTCAGACCTTATTCATCTCATATCTGAAAGTTTGTGCCCTTTGACCAACTTCTTCCTGTTACTCCCACTCCCAGTTCACTGCAACTACTTTTCTACTCTGTTTCTATGGGGTCAACTTTTTTTTTTATTATTTCTTTTTTTAGAAAAGAAAAGATAGAAGAGATGCCATGAGATATTTGTCTTTCTCTAGCATAATGACTTCCAGGTTCATCCATGTTGTTCTAAATGAGGGATTTCCTTTTCTAAGGCTGAAAAACATTCCATTGTACATACATTCCACAACTTCTTTATCCATTCACCTGTCAACTGACTCTTACATTGTTCCCATACTTTAGCTATTGTGAATAATGCTGCAATGAACATGGAAGTGCAAATATCTCTTTAAGGTAATGAATGATTCAGTAAAAAAAAAGAAAAAAAAAAAGAAAAAGGTAACAATTTGGTTTCCTTTGGATATATACCCAGAAGTGGAATGGTTGGATCATATGATACTTCTATTGATTTTTTTTTTGAGGAAGCTCCATGCTGTTTTCCATAATGGCTACAGCAGTTTGCATTCCCACCAACGGTGCACAAGGGTTCCCTTTTCTCCAGCGTTTATCTCTCATCTTTTTGACAACAGGCATCCTGACAGGTGTGAAGTGATAGCTCATTGTGGTTTTAATTTGCATTTCTCCAATGATGAGTGATGTTGAGCACCTTTTTGTGTATCTGTTGGCCATCTGGATGTCTTCTTTGGGAAAATGTCTGTTTAGGTCCTCTGCCCATTTTTAAATTCTTCTAGGAGTTTTATAGTTTCACAGTTACTTCTATTCTGAGGTAATTGTTGTAAAAGGTGTAAGGTCTGTGTCTAGATTCCATTTTTTGCACAGAGATGTCCTGTTGTTCCAGCACCATTTGTTGAACAGACTATCCTCTATCCATTGAATTGCCTTTGCTCCTTTGACCAAAAAACAGGTAAGACTTTTGAGCAACACATCCAGGTGTTCGTCTCATGTCGGTTCTTCTGGCTGATAAACTGACTACAGCTGTGTTTAAGGGAATTGCTCTAGAGTCAAAGACGTCGTTTTGTAATCTAGGCTCCTTCGGTTACAAGTTGTGAGACCATGGGTAAGTAACCTCTCTGTGCCTCAGTCTCTTCAATGTATGAGTTTGATAATAACAGGATTGATAATAACATAAGGTTATCATGAGACAAATTAGATAATATATGTAAAATATCTGGCATATACTAAGTGCTCAATAAATGTTAGCTGTTATTATTATTGTATTCTAAGTTTAACTTGCTTTCTGCCACAGGGGCTCACCATCAAAATATACAAAAGAAGAATATGCATATATTTTTCTTTATTCTCTACATTCCCTTCTAATGTTTATAAAATCACATACCATTTATGTTGCTGCTGTTTTCAAAACCACATTCTCTGTAAACTAGTTTTATTTTTATTTATTTTTTTTTAAAGATTTATTTATTTATTCATGATAGACATAGAGAGAGAGAAAGAGGCAGAGACACAGGAGGAGGGAGAAGCAGGCTCCATGCACCGGGAGCCTGACGTGGGATTCGATCCCGGGTCTCCAGGATCGCGCCCTGGGCCAAAGGCAGGCGCCAAACCGCTGCGCCACCCAGGGATCCCTGTAAACTAGTTTTAGTGACAAAAAGCAGATCAGTGGTTGCTTTGTGGCCATAGATGGAGGAAGGGGCACAAGGAAACTCTGGGGCATGATTGAAATGTTCTGTTTTTTTTTTTTTTATTGTAGTGTTGTTTTCATAGGTGTTTACATCTATCAAAACTTACTGAATTGTATACTTTAAATAGGTGCTGTTTATTGTACATGAATTATACCTCATCAAAGCTAAAGCATACACCTTTATTAAGAGACAAGCTAGTAAATATAAATGTTTCCTGGATTTTGAAGGGATTGTTAGGGTTTTTTTGTACGTGTAAATGTATTATTTTGAACTTTTTAAAAAAGGAACTTGGGGTGCCTGGCTGCCCAGCTGGCTCAGTCAGTAGAGCATATGATTCTTGATCTCGAGTTCGTGAATTTGAGCCCCACATTGGGTGAAGAAGCTGTGGTCTATGTATACAATGGAATATTACTCAGCCATTAGAAAGGACGAATACCCACCATTTGCTTCAACGTGGATGGAACTGGAAGGTATTATGCTGAGTGAAGTAAGTCAGTTGGAGAAGGACAATCATTATATGGTTTCACTCATATGGGGAATATAAAAAATAGTGAAAGGGATTATAAGGGAAAGGAGAGAAAATGAGTGGGAAAAATCAGAGAGGGTGACAAAACAAGAGAGACTCCTAACTCTGGGAAATGAACAAGGGTTAGTGGAAGGGGAGGTGGGCAGGATGGGGTGACGGGCACTGAGGAGGACACTTGACGGGATGAGCACTGGGTGTTGGAAAATCTAACTTCAATTAAAATATATTTAAAAAAATAAAAAATAAAAACTCGGGATCCCTGGGTGGCACAGCGGTTTGGTGCCTGCCTTTGGCCCAGGGCGCGATCCTGGAGACACGGGATCGAATCCCACATCGGGCTCCCGGTGCATGGAGCCTGCTTCTCCCTCTGCCTACATCTCTGTCCCCCCCCCGTGTGACTATCATAAATAAATAAAAATTAATAAAATAAAATAAAAACTCTAACCCCCCCAATAACATCTTCAATAAAAAAAATTAAAAATATTCTTCAGAGAGTTAGAACAAATTATTTTAAGATTTGTGTGGAATCAGGGATCCCTGGGTGGCGCTGTGGTTTGGCGCCTGCCTTTGGCCTAGGGCGCGATCCTGGAGACCCGGGATCGAATCCCACATCGGGCTCCCGGTGCATGGAGCCTGCTTCTCTCTCTGCCTGTGTCTCTGCCTCTCTCTCTCTCTGTCTGTGACTTAAATAAATAAATAATAAATAAAATATTAAAAAAAAAAAAAAAGATTTGTGTGGAATCAGAAAAGACCCCGAATAGCCAGGGGAATTTTAAAAAAGAAAACCATATCTGGGGGCATCACAATGCCAGATTTCAGGTTGTACTACAAAGCTGTGGTCATCAAGACAGTGTGGTAGTGGCACAAAAACAGACGCATAGATCAGTGGAACAGAATAGAGAATCCAGAAGTGGACCCTGAACTTTATGGTCAACTAATATTCGATAAAGGAGGAAAGACTATCCATTGGAAGAAAGACAGTCTCTTCAATAGATGGTGCTGGGAAAATTGGACATCCACATGCAGAAGAATGAAACTAGACCACTCTCTTGCACCATACACAAAGATAAACTCAAAATGGATGAAAGATCTCAATGTGAGACAAGATTCCATCAAAATCCTAGAGAAGAACACAGGCAACACCCTTTTTGAACTCGGCCATAGTAACTTCTTGCAAGATACATCCACGAAGGCAAAAGAAACAAAAGCAAAAATGAACTATTGGGACTTCATCAAGATAAGAAGCTTTTGCACAGCAAAGGATACAGTCAACAAAACTCAAAGACAACCTACAGAATGGGAGAAGATATTTGCAAATGACATATCAGATAAAGGGCTAGTTTCCAAGATCTATAAAGAACTTATTAAACTCAACACCAAAGAAACAATCCAATCATGAAATGGGCAAAAGACATGAAGAGAAATCTCACAGAGGAAGACATAGACATGGCCAACACGCACATGAGAAAATGCTCTGCATCACTTGCCATCAGGGAAATACAAATCAAAACCACAATGAGATACCACCTCACACCGGTGAGAATGGGGAAAATTAACAAGGCAGGAAACAACAAATGTTGGAGGGGATGCGGAGAAAAGGGAACCCTCTTACACTGTTGGTGGGAATGTGAACTGGTGCAGCCACTCTGGAAAACTGTGTGGAGGTTCCTCAAAGAGTTAAAAATATACCTGCCCTACGACCCAGCAATTGCACTGCTGGGGATTTACCCCAAAGATACAAATGCAATGAAACGCCGGGACACCTGCACCCCGATGTTTATAGCAGCAATGGCCACGATAGCCAAACTGTGGAAGGAGCCTCAGTGTCCAACGAAAGATGAATGGATAAAGAAGATGTGGTTTATGTATACAATGGAATATTACTCAGCTATTAGAAATGACAAATACCCACCATTTGCTTCAACGTGGATGGAACTGGAGGGTATTATGCTGAGTGAAGTAAGTCAGTCGGAGAAGGACAAACATTATATGTTCTCATTCATTTGGGGAATATAAATAATAGTGAAAGGGAATATAAGGGAAGGGAGAAGAAATGTGTGGGAAATATCAGAAAGGGAGACAGAACGTAAAGACTGCTAACTCTGGGAAACGAACTAGGGGTGGTGGAAGGGGAGAAGGGCGGGGGGTGGGAGTGATTGGGTGACGGGCACTGGGGGTTATTCTGTATGTTAGTAAATTGAACACCAATAAAAAATAAATAAAAAAAATTAAAAATAAAAAAAGAGATCTCTCATGTTTTAAAGATGCATCTAGAAATTTTTACAGATAGAGGCACCTAGGTAACTCAGTGGTTGAGCGTCTGCCTTTATCTGGGGTCGTGGTCCCAGGGTCGTGAGATCGAATCCCGCATCGGGCTCCCCATAGGGAGCCTGCTTCCCCCTCTGCCTGTGTCTCTGCCTCTGTCTCTCTATGTCTCTCATGAATAAATAAATAAAATATTTTTTAAAAAAGAGAAATATTTACAGATAACATAAGATGTGAAATATGCATCAAAATAATAATGAGGGATGGCAGGATGGATAGGGGCATAGATGAAACATACTTGACGATGAGCTGATAATTATCTAACCTGGGTGGTGTGTACATGGGGGTTCATCCCACTACTCTCTTTTCTTTTGTATTTGTTCGAAATTGTCCATAATTAAAAAAAATAAAAAAAAACACCCACATATGTTGTGGGGGGGCGCCTGGGTGGTGCAGGCTGTTAAGCATCCAACTCTTGATTTTGGCTCAGGTTGTTAGTTATCTCAGGGTCCTAAGATCCAGCCCTTCCCTGTTCGGACCTGAGTGGCTCAGTTGGTTAAGCATCTGGCTTCAGCTCAGGTCATGATTCCCAGGTCCTAGGATCCCTACATTGGGCTCCCTGCTCAGTGGGGAGCTTGCTTCTCCCTCTCCCTCTGCCTGCTGCTCCCTGTCCCCCGCGCTTGTGCTCTCAATCTTTCTCTCTCTGTCAAATAAATTTTAAAAATCTTTCAAAAATAAATCTTTAAAAAAAAAATCACACATGGGGTTACCTGGGTGGCTTGGTCAGTTAACCATCTGCCTTTGGCTCAGGTCATGATCTCTGGGTCCTGGGATGGAGTCCTGACCCGCACAGTGGGGAACCTGCCTCTTCCTCTGCCCCTCCCCTCCACTCATACTCCCTCTCTCACTCTCTCAAACAAATAAAATCTTTTTAAGAAAACCACACATGTAGGAACTATTTTTACTTCAGTTAACAAATGAAACAAGACTGAAAGCATTGCTAAGGGTTTTTTTTATTGTTACTGCACACCACTTTTAATTTTAATTTTTGACTAAATTTTTTGAGGTAATTGTAGATTCATCCTGCATATACTTTGCCCAATTTTCCCCAAAGGTAACGTCTTGCAAAACTAAAGTATAATATTACAACCAGGATACTGACATTGACACAATGCACTAATCTTACATTTCCCCAGTTTGACTTGTACTCACTTGTGTGTGTTTGTGTATTAAGTGCTACACAATTTTATGGCCTATGTAGGTTTGTATATCCACCACCCCTATCAAGATACCAGAAAGTTCCAGTACCACAAGCATAAGGATTCCTCACTTTGTCCTTTTATAACCACATTTCACATTCCTGAACCCCTACCCCCAATCCCTGACCCCCAACAACTAGTAATCTCTTCTTAATTTCTAAAACTTTGTCACTTCAAAAATGCTATATGAATGGAATCATAAAGTATGTAATCTTTTGGGATTGGTTTTTTTCACTCAATATAACTCCCTAGAGATTCATCCAAGCCTTGTATACCAATAGTTTCTTTCCTTTTATTGCTGATTAGAATTCTGTGGTATGGATCTACCATAGTTTAATTATTTACCCACTGAGGAACATCTAGGTTGATTTCAGTTTTTGGTTATTACAAATAAAGTTGCCACGCACATTCATGGACTCATTTTCCATCTAACATTTTGTTTTGCTACTAGTATAATAATTTCCCCCTCTATTCATTAATTGTAGTAGACTAGTAATTTTGCACACTTTCAAAATAAAATCTGTTGGCTTAATCAGTCTATACTTTTGAAGCATGTGTAATTTCCCTTAAGTGAGATTATGAAGTATTTTCTCAACGATATAATGAATTTTTCTGGCTTTTCTCCTAGTGTATTTTGAAAAGCAAATCTCAATAGGAATTCGTAAATGACCTTACAAATACAAACCTTTTGATGACTAAGATAGGTCTACATCAAAGCTGGTTTCCTATTTGTAATAATCAAAGGGAACAATCTTGCCGCACCTCCTTGCACCTTATAAATATGTATTAGGAGACAAAATTTCCAACTGATACATCCATATGCCATCACTAAGGGCCAGAGAACATGTTACAGGTTTGAAATTTGAGCCCTTGGGTCTTTCAGCATAAAGAACAATAACGATGCAATTTATACTTAGCCACAGATAATACTGAAAATTTCCAACTTACTTGGGAATTCTATTTTCAAAAACCACTACTGATCCTTTTAAAAGCAAAACATGCTTTTTGTCGTGGTTATTTACTTGCCACTGTCTCTTAGCTCTAAGCTAACCCTTTTTTACTCTGCTCTGATGCCAGGGCTGGGACTCTGCGAACTCCCATGCCCACTGCCTCCCTTTTAGATTCTGTCAATGGAAGGTTCTGATGGGAGACTGAAAGAAAGAAGGGACCTCTGGATGCCAGCTTCTATCAACAGCCTCCCCCACCATGGTTCCAGTCTCCAGCTTCTTTCAACCTTCCCAGCATACAACACCAGATCCCAATAGACGCACCAACACTCACTGGCCATACCTTCCTTGGTGGTCTGCCCTTGCTGAGTAGTACAGCCTCAGACAACTGAGCAGGGGTGCGTGGGGAGGGCCTCCGCAGAGGTCCAAGAGCCAGCCAGCTCGAGACCTCTCCTTCACGCTCCCAGGTTCTGGGAACCCCACTTCTTTCCTTGTGTTCTCCCAGCCCTAAGCATGGTGACTGCTTGCAATTACTAATATTAGCCCTAGGGGCACAGGAAGCAGTGATAAATATCTGAGTTACCTTGTTGTCATGTGCATCCATGTACTCAATTCTCCGTATTTGAATCCGCTCTATTAGAAATGCATGGCTGTTTTCCTGTAGCAAACAAAATGCTGTCATCCCCACCCCCCCCGGCTTTTTAGTATATTTTCTATTTCCTTTCCAACTACAAGGGTCATGTTCCTTCTTCAGGAGAATCTGTGGTTGAATTAAGACTTGGAGCTGCAAGGGGACAGGGTTAGATGACTATCAAATTCTGTTGTACTCAACAAATGAACTCAGGAAGGGAATCTATGGAAAGATATGAGCAACTCACAGAATCAAAGGAGCCAATTTGTAAAGGGTGGGAACCAGAGCCATTCCAGAGATGTAGGAAGTGGGAACCAATGGAAGGCATCTTGGGGTGCTTTACCAGCATGAGCCTATGGAATCCACATTCCGAGAAGGGTGTGGCTTACTGGCCCCACTGGGGTTAAGTGCCTACCCTGTGGCTGGTAGAAGGTGGGGTATCTTTTGTTATTTTATTTTACTTTATTTTATTATTTTATTTTATTTGTTTAAAGATTTTTATTTTTTTATTTTTTTATTTTTTTTATTTTTTTAAAATTTTATTTATTTATGATAGTCACAGAGAGAGAGAGAGAGAGGCAGAGACACAGGCAGAGGGAGAAGCAGGCTCTATGCACCGGGAGCCTGATGTGGGATTCGATGCCAGGTCTCCAGGATCGCGCCCTGGGCCAAAGGCAGGCACCAAACCACTGCGCCACCCAGGGATCCCCTGTTTAAAGATTTTTAAAGTACTCTCTATAGCCAAAGTGGGGCTTAAACCTACAACCTCGACATCAAGAGTCACACACTCCACTGACTGAGCCAGCCAGGTGCCCTGAGGGTGGTGTATCTTGATCCAACCAACCTATAAAACCTATAAAAAGTTCAAAGAAGGAGGGCAGCCCGGGTGGCTCAGCGGTTTAGTGCTGCCTTCAGCCCAGGGCCTGGTTCTGGAGACCTTGGATCGAGTCCCGCCTCGGGCTCCCTGCAGGGAGCCTGCTTCTCCCTCTGCCTGTGTCTCTGCCCCCTCTTTCTCTCTCTCTCTTTGTGTCTCTCATGAATAAATAAAAATAAAACAGTCTTTAAAAAAAAGAAGCTTTAAGAAGGAAGAGGAGCTCAACCAAAATAAATTTAGCATGCTGTTTCCTGGAGAAGGAAGAATGGATGATAGCCAGCAATTAACAAATTTTCACTATATTGAACTTCAGAAGTGATCTTTTGTTGTAAATTACAATGCATTGTGTACTAAAACTTTGAATAAAAGAACACTGATCCTGCGGTGCTCAGAGCAATTTTTCCAAAATAAGGTTCTACATGTGAAGCCTTGTTATCACTACTTATGGATTGGGACAGACCAGGAGGAGTTTCCTACTTAATATTTTTCGTTTGACAAATATTTATTTACTCTGCCCCAGTGATTCTAAGTCTAAGCCCCAGGGATTCTGGTCTAGGTTATTTCCTTCATTCACTGTCACCAATACAGAGCTCATGTTGCTTAACATTAACAGTAAGCACAACGGGATAAGTTGGTCTCTCAGAAATCCAGAGGGACGCCCACAAAGGTTAAATATTAACACACATATAAGGGTAAAACAATGACTTCACTCTACCTAATATCACAATAGTAAATGAAAACAAAGTACAAGTTCAAACAAGTACAGTATTTTCTACTTTACAATAATTTTCCTACAACTCCGTCTTTCACAAGTGCATTAAACAATATTTTAAGAGAAATGACTTAGAATTCTATCGCACCTGGGCACCTGGGTGGCTCAGTGGTTGAGGTCTGCCTTTGGCTCAGGTTGTGATCCCAGACTCCCAGGATCTGGTCCCACATCAGGCTCCCTGCAGGGAGCCTGCTTCTCCCTCTGCCTGTGTCTCTGCCTCTGTCTCTCATGAATAAATAAATAAAATCTTTAAAAAAAAAAAGAATTCTATCACACCAAGACAATTCATTTGGGTGCATTACTCTTCTACCATACTTTATACTTTTTTCTAAAGTATGTGGGGGTTTTTTCTGCTTAGAAGAGTAATGTCTGTCCACCGGAGTATTTTTTAAAATAGAGCAATGTATGAATAAAAAGATGACCATCATTCTTAATACCAGTAACCAAGAGACAACAGCTATTAATGTTTTCTGTAGCTTCCTCCACTCCTAACAATTTGGATGAAAATAATTTGGTCAGAAACAAAATTGGTATTCTTTATGCTCCTTTCTGTTTCTGTAATTTTCAGATTTTTCTGCGATGAGCTCTGCTTTTAATAAGAAAATAAAAAATAAAAGAACGTATAAAATGGAAGGAATGTATGTACAGACAATAAAGGAATGTACAGAGTTGGGGCCCTATATGTCTTGTTCATTCCAGGTATCTTGAGTTCCCGGAACAATGCATGGCACAGAGTAGGTACTCTAAAATTTTTTTGAACATCTAAGATTTTCACCAAAAACGAGTAAGGGCTGCTTGCAAATACAGAATGTCTGTGTATTATTTCCCTCTCTCATTTCTTTTGGTAAACAGTTCAATCTATCACACAGGTCACTTTTGCTGTCTTAATATAAGACTGATCGAATTCAAATTCCAAGTCTAACACTCACTAGCTATGTGACCTTGGCAAGAAACCACCATTCTTTGCCTGAGCTTCCTCATGTGGTAAGCACTGGTCCAGGAACTGGGGATATAACAGAACAAAAATCCTGTAACTTCCATTTTAGTGTAGGGAGAAAAGCTTATGAACAAGCATTTGTCAGGTGGTGAAAAGCACTATGAGAAAAAAGAAAATGGGAGTAAAGGGGATAGAATGCAATTAGCTGTGGGGGAGGAGAGATGAGGGCATGTTGCTACTTTTTAAAAGATTTTATGTACTCACTTGAGAGAGAGATGGGTGAGGGAGCATGAGCACCAGGAAGGACAGAAGGATAAGCAGTCTCCTCCCTCAGTGGTGAGGCTCCAACCCAGGATCCCAGATCGTGGCTGGAGCTGAAGTCAGGGGCTTGATCCCAGGACTCAAGATTGTGCTGGAGCTGAAACCAGGCACTTACCTGATTGAGCCACACAGGCGCCCCGTTATGTTGCTATTCTGTAAAAGATAGTCAGGGACTGGCCAGCTGCTTCAAAAATAACCTAGCTGTCTGTGTTTTCCAAACTTTAAGCTGTAACTAAGTGTGATTGCAAAAATGCAATGTACAGGGTAATCTGCATATTTTTTAAATGAAATAAAATACCAGACTGTGTCACACATATTAAAGGTCAGCAGAGTTCAGTGTAACTTGTTTCAGTTTTTTTTTTATTTTTTTTTATTTTTTAAAGATTTTACTTATTTATTCATGAGACACAGAAAGAGAGAGGCAGAGACACAGGCAGAGAGAGACGCAGGCTCCCCACAGGCAGCCTGATGCGGACTCCATCCCAGGACCCTGGGATCACACCCTGAGCCAAAGGCAGATGCTCACCACTAAGCCACCCAGGCGTCCCTCTTTCGGTTTATAATACAAGTATACTAGCCTGTAAAACACAGTCCCATGGACAAAGTGGTGGGTAATAATATAGTAACTTTGATGTAAACAGTCTTAGAGAAAGGTACCTAAACAGGACTCTTTATGCATGCACCTGCTGGTGTCTTACTCATTTAGCAGACCTACCCGAGTGCAAGAGAGACAAAAACACAGAGAAAGTGGGAGAAAAGATTGGGACCAGAGCTAAATCGTTGGGGTGAACAACAAAAGTAAAATTGAAAAGTTTAGCAATTTGAAGGAAAATGTATTACCTTCTGGAGGCAAAAAAGTACCTGATTTGAAAAAAAAAAAAAAAGACCAAAAATATTAGAGAAAAGGATAGGCAGATTCTACCTAAAAGCTAATAAAATATGTTGTAATGATACTTTTGGATGAAGTATATGACAGTGCCTGCATATTTTCAGAAACTCCCAAAACATCTGCTTCACACTTCCACCTCTGACCCTCAGTGAGGTGGACAATATAAAGATTATAAAGCCATAATGTCTGGGAAGATTTCTTTCAACCCTTTACACATGTAATAGGTTTTGGAAATCATGCATACCCATCAAATATAAATAAAATGAATTAAAGGGAGCCTCAAACCTGTCTGCCAAGCCTTCTCTTGCCATGCACATGAGGATGTTCCCGCTGAAGCAAAGCCATTAAGGCAATTATTCTAGAACAAGGTGGTCAAACTAGAGTCCTCTGGGTATATAATCACCACCAGTTTTTGTATGACCCACGAGATAAAAATGTTTTTTCTATTTTAAAGTAGTTGAAAAACAAATCAGATTATTTTGTGGCACGTGAAATTTATATGAAAATTCAGTGAAAATTATTTATATGAAATTTCAGTGTCTATTATAAAGTTTTATTGTAGTACAGCCAGGCTCATCCATATTGTCTGAGGTTGCTTTCTCACTGTAAGGTGGCAAAGCTGAGTAGTTGTTCCCATCACCTAAAATATTTACTCTCTGGCCCCCATCAGAAAAACGTTTGCCACCCAGTGTTCTAGAATATGAGAGCTGTGCTATTTAAACACCCTTCCAACCCTCCTCCCTCTGCAGCCGAGACCCCCACTGCCCTGCCCCGCCACAGCTTTAGTCCCTAACAAGATTCCTGGGCCTAACATGAAGGCAGAGCGTTACAATAATGAACTGTAACCTACTGTAAAGCAGACACATCAGACAGTAAATTTCTATATAAGGTAATATTACTGGTTTTGCCACCAAGTAGAGTAAGGGCTGAGTTTGTTTTCTGATCGGAAAAGTGGGCATCACAGCGGCAACTGAACAATTTCGTTTGAGGATCACCATGGTCACTCTTGTGAAAGCACTTGGAAAATATCAAGGTACCAAATGTTCTCGGGTGCTTTTGCAGAGGGAGCCTCTCTCCTAATCTGGATGTACACTGAGGTTCTCTTTGTGCGCAGGCATCTCGGCCACGTCCTCCCACCCGGTACCCTCTGGCCCTCACAGCCCTCCTGGCCTTGCAGCTCACTTTCTCCTCACCCCCACGCACTCCTCAGGGGCTACCAAGTTTCAAGGCAGGCAGGGCTCAAGCAAGCCATCCCGGGTCCGCATAGGGCAGCTGTCCCCAGCTAAGCCATCGCGGAGTGGGGTCGCCCTGGGACCCCCACGGGTGACGAGAATGACTCAGCAGGGGCCAGCACGGAGACAAGAACGTAGGGACAAAATTCTCTGCAGTTCGAGAGGCCGCAAATCATTTTAAGGACCCAAATGTGCAAACAAACAGTGTAATTCAAGTCAGCTTCGGGCCGTCGGAGGCCTTGTGCCAGTAACAGGCCGCAAGTTTAGCCTAACAGGGAGGCCCCTCGGCTTTAGCAGTCAAAAAACGCCCGCGGCCTCTGTAAAAGGTTTCCTCAGCCTGCAACGAACCCCACCTCAGCTCGACCGGACCCCGGGAAAAGCCAGTCGACTAGAGGGAAGCCTTTCAGGGTACACAGCATTGCATGCCCGTGATTATCCGGGAGACGTTGAGGGCACAGTAATCTCTCGAGACTAGAAACCATTTTCCTCTCTCGCTCTGAGATTTTGCTTGGCTAAGCCGCGTCAACCTCCCTGCCCCCCTCCCACCCCACCGCCACGGCCGCTGCAAGCAGCCACGCCCCGCGGCCCCGGGGCTCACAGCCCCCGCGCAGCCCGCACGCCGCGCCCCCATCCGCCCCACCCCCGCGCGCCCCCATCCGCCCCCGCGCCCGGCCCTGGGAGCGCTGGGCGAGCCCTCGCGCCTGCGCCTCGCCAACTTCCTGCCGCGGAACGCCCCGCCCACCCCCAGAAGCCCGCCCACAAATGCCGCGTGAAACCTGCGTGCCGCACCTCATTGGTTGAAACAACCGAGCCGTTGGCTCCCAGGCCCGCCTCTCCACCGCCTCTCACTTTTCCCAGGGCGGATGCGCCTGCGCTCAGCTGCCTGGGCGGGCTGGGAGGCGCGGGTTGAAAAGTCTCGTTCCAAGTTTGGAGAGAGAGAGAAGAGCGCCTCAGACCTCGGTACCCGCGAGCGGGGAGGAGGCAGGAGAGAAGGACGCAGCGTTTGGGGAGCACCCAGGCCGTAAGACGGAGCTCACGCTTCGAGAGCTAGAAGTGTGTGACGCGCCTGGGCGAGGCAGGAACGCCTGCGGTTGGGCTGCTCTTGGCTAGCGAGGGGAGTCCGAGGCGGCGGCGAGGGGCGAACGACCCGACGCAAGATGGCGAGTAAAGAGAGTAAGAGGCCCTGCGGGGCGGCGCGCGCCGGGACCGCGGGGGGCGGCGGGCGCGCGAGGCCGCGGCACGCGCCGGCGAAAGGCGCGAATTGGCGTGAGGAGCAGGGGGCGGGGCCGGGCGCGAGGCTAGGCGCGCGCCTCGAGGGGCCTACAGCGGGACGGGACCGCGGCGCGGAGGGCTCCGAGCACTTCCGGAGCCGGGCGCGGGGCCGCGGGTTGGGCCCCCTTCCCCCTCTGCCCCCCCCCGCTCCCCTCCCCCCCCTCTGGCGGCGGCGCTCCCTCCGGCGCCCTTGGCTCTCGGGCGGAGGCGGCCTCCGCCACCGGAAAGCGGACACGGCTGCTCCTTCCACGCGCGCGCGTCGACCGCTTCGGGGTCGCGGCCCTTGTCCGGGGGATTCTGGCACACGCCGGCCTATGGCTGCTGACGCGGGCTTCGTGGGAGCGGAGGCCGCTCCTGGTGGGGGATGGAGGGAGCGGGCCGAGGGGTTTCTGCTACACGTGGATTCGTCTCCCGGGGTGGGTCGTGGAGCCCCTGCACAGATGGGTCGTCATCTTAGAACAGGTGCGAACAGCTGTAACTGGTGAAACAAAATCGTCGTCTGTGTAATTGCCCAATTCTGTATACGCAAGCAGTATCGATTTCTAAGTGCAAAAAATAAGCTTCCTGGTGTTAATATTCTCCTCACGTTCTGGAAGAGCAGTTAGTTCGTGTCCAAATTAAACGTAAAGCTGAGGAGTAGATTAGGTGTGGCCATCTCGAGGTGACCTCCACTATCTGTACAGATTCTAACTCGATTTCTCTCAGCCACTTAATTGTGTGGGATTTCTCCAAATTTCAGTGTTTGAAGATACTGTGGAGGAGCGTGTCATCAATGAAGAATATAAAATCTGGAAGAAGAATACACCGTTTCTGTATGACCTGGTTATGACCCATGCTCTTCAGTGGCCGAGTCTTACCGTTCAGTGGCTTCCTGAAGTGACTAAGTAAGGGTTTCTGGCAACTTTTACTTTGCATAAATTTGACTATTATCCCGAAATTCCTAGTTTTGGCATTTTACACATAGAACATGAGCGTGTAATCAATTTAGCCCTTGCATGAGGTGGCAGGTGATTTTTATTTTCAAAACAAGTGATTTATGGGATGGTTTTTGATATGTAAGCATGGGGACAAAGTGCGATTAATGATATTTGTGGGGAGCATCTAACGTATTTAACAGTTCTTGGGATTAAATATAGAGCAGCATTTTGGGGGCCCAGACTAATGGATTTCTTTAAAACTTTATTGAAAAAGAGCACACGTACAGAAAAATGCACAAATCATAAGCATATGGCTGGATGGATTTTTACGAAGGGAGCACATCCATGTAACCAGCCACCACTATATGAATAGGTTTTAATTGACAAAGGGAAAAAAGAATTTAGCAGCAGTTCACTGAAGAAAAGACGTTACTAGCTGATAGTGTGGAATACACTTGGAGGTTGCTGTTGGTTCTTTTCAGCCGTTTCTAAAATTTCTCTGGTAATAATTGCTGGTATTATTGAACACTTAAAATAGGGCCTGGCACATCTCAACAGTTTTGTGTCCAGTTGTTTAATATTCAGAATTATACTATGAAAAAGTATACTATGATTATTCTTTATCATCTTTGTCTTACTGTTGTGGAAACTGGGGTGGGGATGTTAAAATACCCAGGATCATCCAGCAAGTGGTGGAGTGGGATTTTGAACCCAAACCGGGTACCCCAGAGTTGAGGCAACTCCTGTATTATTAGACTTTCTTAAGCGCTTGCACTTTTTCTAGTAGGAACTTGGCTGTGTACTTTAAAAGTATTTAATTTGGGTATTGTGAACATATATTTTTAATGAGGATTAACAAAACTAACGTAGGAAGGGGATTTTGAGACAATTTCTGAAAATAAGAGCAAGTTAATTTTCTATGAGGTTACTCCTTTAATGGCCGAATTCTCCATATGCAGACATTGTCTTCCATATAGGTAGAGGCTTTTATTAGGATTCCTCAAAATCAGTGTAAATACACAGATGTGGTAAGAATAGCCAAAAAATAAAAAACAGACTTCAAAACACTGACATAACAATTTTGAACATCAAATACTTAAGGGTATTCAGGTTCTCCTTTGAGCACCATGTACTTTTGATTCTTTGTGCACTCCTGTTAAGTAAATTAAAACCTTTAACAGCTTAATTTACATTATTTTGGATCTTTTTGATCTACCTTAACAGCAGAACACAGCGGAGGTGTTTAGGACTCTAAGGTTAGAAACCTGAGTTTGAATCCTGCCGCCTGCTTCTTAATAGCTAAATTAGGGCACATTGGTCAGTCTCTATTCCCAAGCTGTCTGATCTGTAAGTGGAGGTGCTGGTGCTTCTGACTGCCTACTTTTGAGGAAATGAAATAAGATCATGCACTTTTAAAGTGCTGGCACAGAAGAAGTCCGCAATAAGTGGTGACTGATGCTGATTTTCTCCCCCTTTGTATTCAGAAATAATTAGACTGTAGTAACTGTGTTTCTCCATTTGGATTCCAGTGAAAACTGCTTATTCAAGTCTTCTGAAAATGTTATCTGTGTTTTGTGTAACAATTTTAAGGATGTTAAATGTGTATGTTCTTAGCCCGGATACTGCTTTTGAAAAGATTTTTATTTTTAAGTAATCTCTACACCCAACGTGGAGCTCAGATTTACAGCCCTGAGATCAAGAGTCACATGTTCCACCTACTGAGCCCGCCAGCCCCCCGCCAATACTGCTTTTATGTTAACACTTAAGAACTTAACAAAAAATACTTTAAATGATGTATTCCGTGGTGTTCTTTGCATACAAAGAAGTGGGATCTGGTTGTGGGATGTGCAGTTGCTCTGGGAATGCAAGAAAATGCCAGCCAGCCTGCATTCTTGGATGTTGAGGATGGCTGTGTGGTACTTTTGCAGGATTCTACTTGGAGTATGAAGGGACTGTGATTGTGTTTTGTTACTATACGGAACACTGGAGATGTTGGCTACTCTTATTCCCAGGGTCTTTGAGGAATGTGATGCTAGTCAACCTCATGAGGCTTTTACCTACATACTACATAGAGCATACCTCCCAATAATTACTTGCACTTTCTGAACTGTTGTCCTTAAACTAAATTAGGTAATTGTCCACATGGTGGATTTGCCTTGTAAAAATTTTTATTTAGGGGGGATCCCTGGGTGGCTTGGCGGTTTAATGCCTGCCTCTGGCCCAGGGTGCGATCCTGGAGTCCCGGGATCGAGTCCCGCGTCGGGCTCCTGGCATGGAGCCTGTTTCTCCCTCTGCTTGTGTCTCTGCCTCTCTCTCTCTCTCTCTCTATCATGAATAAATAAAATCTTAAAAATTTTTTATTTAGGTATTTCTAATCTGTAATTCCGTTATTCCATATTTTTTATTAAATAATTTCTTAAACATCTTGAGACTAACTTATTCTGTACTTAGAAACCTTTGTAATCCTTCAAATTCAGATGGTACAAAGTACATAGAGAAAATAATAAGTCTCCCTTCCATGTTCCCTGTTCTCCTGGTTTATTACCCAGAGTTGAGTCATTTTTGGCTGGCTTTTTTAACTGATCCTGCCAGAAATAAGTGTATATACACATTACACACACCTACCCTCCATCTCTCTCTCTCTCTCTTCCCCCCTCCCCCCCTTTGGGTGAACTGGTTGTGCATGAGCAGGGGGAGGGGCAGAGGGCAAGGGAGAGAGAGAAACTTAAGCAGACTCCCTGCTGAGTGCAGAGCTTGACACAGGGCTTGATCTCAGGACCATGAGATCATGACCTGAGCGGAAACCAAGAATTAAACACTTAACTGACTGAGCCACCTAGGCACCCCTCCCCTAAATCTTTTTTTAATGATAGCAAGTTACTCACTTGACTTTACAGTTTGTAGTTTATGTTGGAGACTTCCTATCAGCATGCTTAGATATGCTCTTTTGCTTTAAGGGCTCCATAGAATTTCCTTTATGAATATACTATTATGTATATCACCAGTTCTTTTTAAAATTTTTTAGAGATTTTTTAAAAAGATTTTATTTATTCGTGAGAGAGGCAGAGACCTAGGCAGAGGGACAAGCATACTCCATGCAGGGAACCCGATGTGGGACTCGATCCCGGGACTCCAGGATCACGCCCTGAGCCAAAGGTGGACACTCAACCGCTGAGCCACCCAGGTGTCCCACCATTTCTTTATTAATAGATATTTAAAGGTTGTCATCAGTCTTTTTCCACTAAGACAATGCTACTGAGAATAATCTTGTGATAATCTGTGATTGTTAGGTGACTTTCTTAGCAGTGGAGTCTTAAGTGATTGATCAAAGGATGCTGGCACTGAAAAATGGACAAGGTCTTTTAACATTAGTGCTCCTGCAGCTTTAGGTGCATTCAGCATTGGAGGAAAATACTGTAATATTGTTGGTTCAGGAAAATAAGTTTGTATTTTAATGATGGACTTGAAAGGATTGCCAGTAAAAAAGAAAAAAAAAATCCTTACATGATTATTGTGACGGGGGATACCTGAATTGAATTTTAGAGTCAAGGAATTTTTCAGATCCTCCATCCATGTTGGGACCGGGCTTCTTAGAAAGGTCCTATTTTTTTCTGTTTAACCCCCTAATAAAATACTTCTTCCTTTTATGTTAGCCTTAACCTTGCTTTGTGGTGCTTCCTTTCTCGCAAGCATTCCTTTTTCTTTTCTTTTTTTTTTTTAAGATTCTATTTATTTATGAGACAGAGAGGCAGAGACACAGGCAGAGGGAGAAGCAGGCTCCATGCAGGGAGCCTGACGTGGGACTCGACCCCCAGTCTCCAGGATCAGGCCCTGGACTGAAGGTGGCGCTAAACCCCTGAGCCACCCGGGCTGCCCCCTTTTTCTTTTCTTTTCTTTTCTTTTTTTTTTTTAATATTTTATTTATTTATTCATGAGAGACACACAGAGAGAGACAGAGACACAGGCAGAGGGAGAAGCAGGCGCCATGCAAGGAGCCCGACGTGGGCCTCGATCCCGGGTCTCCAGAATCACGCCCTGGGCTGAAGGCGGCGCTAAACCGCCGAGCCACCCGGGCTGCCCCCTTTTTCTTTTCAAATGGTTCTTTTTTTTTTTTTTTTTTTTTTTTTTTTAGGATTTTGTTTTTAATATTTATTTATGAGAAACAGATAGGCAGAGGGAGAAGCAGGGATCCCAGGTCTCCAGGATCACGCCCCAGGCTGAAGGCAGCGCTAAACCTCTGAGCCACCCGGGCTGCCCCCTTTTCAAGTGGTTTTTTTTTTTTTTTTTTTTTAAATTTTCAAATGGTTCTAATGAGATGTGTTTAAGTTCCCTTTCATTTTGAGCTACAGAGATTTCATTTTGTCTAAGTCCTCCTCAGTTACATTGCTTAGAGCCTAATTTTCTGTTATTTTTCCATTTAAAAATAAGTTGGGATCCCTGGGTTTAGTGTCTGCTATTGGCTCGGTGTGATCCTGGAGTCCCGGGATCAAGTCCCGTGTCAGGCTCCCTGCAGGGAGCCTGCTTCTCCCTCTGCCTGTGTCTCTGTGCCTCTCTCTCTCTCTCTCTCTCTCTCTCTCTCTCTCTCTCATTAATAAATAAATAAAATAAATAAAAATAAGTGGGTGAGTACTCACATGCATTGCCTCCCCCTCTCTCATCTAAGATGGAATTAACTGTTTAGGTAACCATATCCTGTTCTTGACCACTGAACATACATTGACTAAGACTCATGTATTTTTTTTTAAATAAGCTATTGCTTAGACACGGGTGCCTTATTCTGTTCTTGGAGTTGTATACATATTTATTCTTTTTTACATTAAGCCTAATTTTGGCAAAATTTCATCTTGTATTTTTTTTCAGTTACTACTAAATTATATTCGTAGAAGCAACCCTCAAGCCTTTTTTAAAAACCACTGAATCCTTTGTACAACCAAACTTTAGAAACTGGGCAGTCCCGGTGGCCCAGCGGTTTAGCGCTGCCTTCAGCCCAGGATGTGATCCTGGAGTCAGGGGATCGAGTCCCATGTCAGGCTTCCTGCATGGAGCCTGCTTCTCCCTCTGCCTGTGTTTCTGCCAATCTCTCTCTCAGTCTGTCATAAATAAAATCTTAAAAAAAAAAAAAAGAAAAGAGAAATTTGTAAAACAAACTTTAGAAACAGATAAATAGCCTAACTTGTCTGATGTTGGGGCTCAGAGCCCTACATCTTGGCCCTCACTGAGGTGGGACCATACAGCACAGGTGGAAATTGCTATTCTAAATAATACAAATGGGAAAATGTCGTTAAAAGATAAGAGGCAAGGGATACCTGGGTGGCTCATCGGTTGAGCGTCTGCCTTCATTCAGCTCAGGGAGTGATCCCAGGTCCGGGATTGAGTTCCGCATCCGGCTCCTGCAGGGAGCCTGCTTCTCCCTCTGCCTTTCTCTCTGTGTCTCTCATGAATAAATAAATTTTACAGATCTTTTTAAAAAAAATAGATGAGGCAAAACCAGGGTGTCAAGAAGCATCAGTGGGTTCTTTAGCCTCAAAATAAGGTCCATAGAAAAAGGTAACAACAAAGACCCCTCTCCCCCGATAAAAATGAGAATCTCCATTTCATAAACTTTAAGCTCTATGAACATCAATAAAAAGTTTTCACAGGCTATTTGCACACATAACCTGTTTTTTAGGTGAAGAAACTAGGCCTCACAGGAAATTGTGTTTTAAGGAATTGCATATTTTGGGACACCCTGGGTGGCTCAAAGGTTTAGCTCCTCCCTTTGGCCCAAGGTGTGATCCTAGAGTCCCTGGGATTGGGCTCCATGCCTGGAGCCTGTTTCTCTCTCTGCCTGTATCTCTGCCTCTCTGTCTCTCATGAATAAGTAAATAAAATCTTAAAAAAAAAAAAGGGAATTGCATATTGTTAATTTTAGTTTGAGCCAGGATTTGAACCCAGTTTTTCTGGCTCAGTGCTTAAACTTGTTGCCTCTTACTGGGAAATTAGAAATGTCTAGTGTAAAAAAAAAAAAAAAGAAATGTCTAGTGTATTACAATGGAAGATATTTTTTAGGTGAGAAGTCGTGATTTTGAGTATGGAGATTGGTGATGAATTTGTTAGCAACTGATTTCTTGTAGGGTTAGTGTGACTTATTTTCTTTCCTAAACAGACCGGAAGGAAAGGATTATGCCCTTCATTGGCTAGTGCTGGGGACTCACACGTCTGATGAGCAGAATCATCTCGTGGTTGCTCGAGTCCATATTCCGAACGATGATGCACAGTTTGATGCTTCCCACTGTGACAGTGAGAAGGGTGGTAGGTATACCATATGTTCCAGTATTGATGTGTAAGAGAGTGTGGATTTTTTCTAATATGTTATTACAACTTACTAATATCTTTTGGCCCAGCAGTTTAGCTTTTAGGACTTTATCTTCTAGAACTCCAGAACTACTTGCTTACATGTGCATAAGGATTTCACAATAGCATTATTTGCAGGATTGAAAAATTAAGATCAACCTAACAACCCAGATGTTAGTTTAATAGGAAATTGGCTAAACACATTATGTTTGAAATACTGTGCAACAATTCCTAAGAATGCAATAAACCTGAAATTTTACACAAACTCACAATGAGGCAGATCTGTATGCCCTAGTACAGAAAAACGTCTAAGGTAAATTAACTTCTTTGTGTGTTATAGTACCCATTTTTGTAAAAGTAATGTGTGTTGGGTGTGCATGGGAAAAAGTCAGAAGGCGTATTATGCCAAACAGTTAATAGTGGCTTTTAATGGAAGCTGTTAACTCCCTGCCCCCCCCCCTTCTGTCAAAGGTACATTTCCCTGATTTGGTATTCCCACCATCACCCAAGTTTGGACATCGTGCTAGAAGGACTCACAAGACTCAGCAAATTATACTCATGGCTAAAGTTTGTTACAGTAAAGAATACAGAACAAAAGCAGTAAGGAAAAGATACACATCAGGGAGTCTAGGGAGGTCTGGCACAAGTCTTGTCCAAGGCCGCACACGATGTGCTTTCTTTCTGGCAGCAAACGACAGGGACATGTGCAGAATCTCTCTCTCCTGCCCAGGGAAACCCAGTTGAGTGTCAGGATCTGAGGCTTTTGTGGAGGGGTTGTTTTCACAGGCATATCCTGCTGGCAACCAGTTAAGACAATTGAAACTCAGGACCCCAGTAATGAAACCAGGTGCATGTCGTCAATCTTTATTTGTGCAAAGCAACCCTGACAAACTGGTACAGCATGGTCCATTGCTCCAGGTGTACACCACAAAATCATCAGTCTATCAGTGACGTAAAGAACATTCTGAGGTCCATGTTCCCAGGACTTGGCCTAGGGTCATTCATAGTCCCAGTGTCCCTCAGAGCTGCGAGGGCTAAGCAACCAGACCTGTTGGGTTAGTGCATTCTGCACAGCCCTGAAAGGTTTGATCTTAACGTTTCAAGGAATTTGCTTTAGTTTTTTTCTTACCGGAAATAAAATATTACTTTATAGCTAAAGTCTTGCCACCCCAAACCTACTCCTTTCCTACTGCTGCCTTGCTTTGAAGAATTTCTCACTGTCGTGAAATTAGTGTGCCATTTGTTTTTATTTTTATTATGCGGTAGTAAATATACGTAAAGCTTTTTTTATAGCTTTTTTCTTTCAGTACTGTTTTGTGTATACCATGTAGATGTCATTCTCCTTTTAACTGCCGTATAGTGTTCCATTGTGATTAAACCTGACTTTGTTCTACTGGGGGCAGTTGGATTGCATCCATGTGGTACTTTGCTCTTATAAACAGTGCTTCAGTGAACATCCTTACCATGTCTCCTTGTACACATGTTGGAAAATTTATCTAGTGGAGTGGAATTGCTGAGTTGTATGGTGTATTCATTGTCAGCTTGAAATAGTATGAAACTATTTTCCAAAATGATTTAATCCATTTGCCACTGCCACAATTCACAGTCCATTTCCCTACAACATTAAGCATTATTTCTGTAAATATTGTAATCAGAAATTTTTAGTGGCTTTTAATCCTAAAGTATGTATTTATTGGACTCTTGCCTTTAAGAATTAGTGTCTGTGCATAATTTATGGATGTGTATTAAATTACTGAAGTCACTTGTTCAGTGTATTACATTCCAACAGTGATTGAAATAATTCAGTTAACACCTCTTTGTATTTTCATTTACAGTATTTTTTAATGGATACTATTATCATTTAAAATAATGGTTTTTTCAAACTTTTGAAGTTGAGAAAACAAAGCCCCATGTTAAAAGTGAATCTTACCTGGAAATCCTTTTTTTTTTTTTTTTTTTTAAGAGGAGAGCTGTTTAGGTTGTTTTAAGTAAAGGAATTGGGGAACTTGAGTGTCTTTATATCAGAAATGTTAGAACCCTTGGAGTCCACAGTGGGTGGAGGGTTTGTGGTGGGTTGAAAATCAAAGTTGGGACAGGTTTGGAGCAGAGTCTTGAGATGAGTGGCAGTCTTAGAAAGACTGGGATGCATTTCTCCCACTGACATGATGGAAAGGGAACATGCTGAGAAGGAAAGGTGATTGCATATGGCTGTGTGGGAGTAGCTATATGGAATGGTATGTGATTTTTCAGCCACACAGAATAGTAAGCTGTGTTTGCCACAGAGTAGAATGGCTCAATGCTGATATTAAACCATGGGAGCCAGTGTTCATAAAGCATTCCCATATAGCAAGAGCTGGCTGAAACAGAAATGGTTTGCTGCTTTCAGCTGGTTTTCTCCAGGACCCAGCCAGTCTGTTTTAGTTGTTACTTGCCTGGCTCCATTAGGCATTTGAGTTAGTGTTCCTAACCTGAGACACTGGGAACAAAAAAGGAATGTGTGGAGAAGTAGCAATATAGGTCAGGAAGAAATAACAGTTACAAAGTGAAGCCTCCAAACATTTTTTAGCCTCAGCAACTATTTTAGTTCTTAATCTATGAACACAAAAAAGAAAATGTTCTTGTTGTTATCTGCTTAGATGTTCTCTACTTGTATTCTTTCTGCTATCATCTTGCTGCTTCCCAGAAGCTCCTGTACTCTTTATGTGACTTTGTTACTTTTCCAAGGCCTTTTTAGTAACTATTCAACACTATAGTCTTTTTTTATTTTTTTATTGGTGTTCAATTTACCAACATAAAGAATAACCCCCAGTGCCCGTCACCCAATCACTCCCACCCCCCGCCCTCCTCCCCTTCTACCACCCCTAGTTCGTTTCCCAGAGTTAGCAGTCTTTACGTTATGTCTCCCTTTCTGATATTTCCCACACATTTCTTCTCCCTTCCCTTATATTCCCTTTCACTATTATTTATATTCCCCACATGAATGAGAACATATAATGTTTGTCCTTCTCCGACTGACTGACTTCACTCCGCATAATACCCTCCAGAACACTATAGTCTTATTCACACACCAGGTAGAGAGGTTAACCCCCCCCCCCTCATTTTAGCTTTGGCACCCTACTGGCAGTTGAATTCAATATGCTGGTGGAACCAACATATCTGTCTCAGGGTTGGGTGGGGGTAAGTTAGCATGGATTCCTGATTTTAGGGAATAATCACATCCTTTTCACAACTGAAAGAGGGTAGTTTTTAATTATTCTAAATCCAGGGTGAAACAATTAATTAACTTGCATAAAATAACATTTTCCAATTCAAATGGGCTTTGAGAATAAATTAATTCCAAGTGGCAAGTGAGCCCATATTTTTGCGTCCCTGGTTAATTTGTGCTGTATTCTATCAGGTTAAAAATCTGTTGGGTGTATTAAACTAAATGACTTGTGAATTTTAATCGTAAGTGTATGTGTTTATTTCTTTCTTCTCACATTAGAATTTGGTGGCTTTGGTTCTGTAACAGGAAAAATTGAATGCGAAATTAAAATTAACCATGAAGGAGAAGTAAACCGTGCTCGTTACATGCCGCAGAATCCTCACATCATTGCTACAAAAACACCATCTTCTGATGTGCTGGTTTTTGACTATACAAAGCATCCTGCTAAACCAGGTATGTGGTAATGTAATTAGTCCATTGCTTGAACATTTTCTTGATTTGAAAAAATTGCTTTGAGGTCATTCAAACTAGTGTAATCTATAATTTTTAAAGGTTTAAAAATTGTTTCAGGGGTCCTATCACCAACCTCAGAATTCAGGTGATTTGACAGAAAGACCTGCCAGCAGGTCTCTTCTGGCTCGGTAGGGTTTACTACATGAGAGGATACAGAGCAAAAGTAGGAGGAAAAGATACATATCAGGTAGAGTCCAAAGATGTCAAGCACAGGCTTCTGAGTCCTTCCCCACCAGGGCCACACAGAACGTGATGTCTCTCTAGCAGCAGACCACAGGAGCATGGAAGTATCTCTGCTTAGGGAAGCCTGTTTGAATCGCAGGATCTGGTGTTTTTATAGAGGTCTGGTCACCTAGGTATATCATGCTCTATGACCAGCCATGATAAGGACAACTTAGGACCCCAACAGTGAAGCCAGATACATCATGAATCTTGCTAAACAATTCTGCAAGTCTTGACGAGCTGCTACAGCATGCCTCACTGCTCTGTGCATACACAACTTCAGTGACGTGAAGAATTTTGTGAGGGTCACATTCCTAGGGGTTGGCTAAGGGTCAGTCATGGTTGCAGGCTACCCTGGAGACCTGCAAGAGCTCAGAAACAGGACCTGCTCTGTTAATCCTTTCCTTGCAAACATGTTTGAAAAACTTGATCGAGGGGTGGGGCGGGTTGCCACCACTCAAATTTGAGGGGATAGCTATAGTTTTCAGTATTTTGTGTTGCAGCTAGTACTAGATTTTGCAAAGGAACTAGTCACTTTATAGTCCTGAAACTTCGTGTGCATCGAGTATTAGAAGTGAAGCACAGAGAACAGGTTTTCAGGGTGGCTATGGGTCAGACCATGTCCTAAGTCATGATTGGTGTGTGGTGCTTTTTTTCAAGCATTGTAATGAATGTTAACATCTCATTCAGTGAGGAGTGAGGATTGCTTTTACTAGTTCTGATAAAAAAAAATCACTTAATAGTTAATGTATCTCTTTTCTTCTTTAGACCCAAGTGGAGAATGTAATCCTGATCTTAGGTTAAGAGGCCACCAAAAGGAAGGCTATGGTCTTTCCTGGAATTCTAATTTGAGTGGACATCTCCTAAGTGCATCCGATGATCATGTGAGAGACTTATTCTTTCTAATCTCATGTACTTGGAGTTAAAGACTGTCATGGAGAGCTGTGCACTGAAGGAGTGCTGTATAGTTGAAAGGTTTTCTAAGATAATACTGGTGATTATTGTGATAACATTTTCACAGGATTTAGAGCAATGGTTATCATACTGCCCTGTTGGAGCCTTAGAATTCCACAGAACTCTTTTGAAGCAGCCTTAGAATGGAGGGAAGGTGGGCAAAAGGTGTCCCATGATTTAAAAATATCTTTATAATGGAAACTATGAAGTGTGAGGCCTGAGAAACAGAAATTACATTTTAGTTTATTTAAGTGTACAATTCAGTGGGTTTTAGTATATTCACAAAGCTGTGCAGTCATCACTGCTCTCGAATTCTAAAACATTTTCATCATGTGTCACAAAGAAACTCCATACTCTTTAAGCAGTCACTCCCCTCTTCCCCCAGCTCCTGGCAACCACTAATTTATTTTCTATCTCTATAGATTTGTCTCTTCTTGATTTTTCATATAAATGGAATCATATGTGCTTTTTTTCTTTCTGGCTTTTCATTTAGCATAAGTTTTTCAAGGTTCATCCAGGTTGAAGCAAGGTCAGTATGTCACTCCTTTTTATGGCTGAATAATCCATTATATGGATATATCAGAATTGATTTCATCAGTCGATGGACATTTGGGTTGTTTTTACTTGGGGCTTTTTGCTCTTTTTTTATATTTTAGGCTATTTTGTATTTTTTTTTTTTTTGCTATTTTGTATTTTGAGTGATGTTGCTATATGAACATTTTTGTGTAAGTTTTTGTGTGGATGTAGGTTTTCATTTCTCTTGGGTAATTACCTAGGAATGGAAATAATACTAGGTCATATGGTAACTCTATGTTTAACTTCTTGGAAAACTGCCCAGCTTTTCCAAGGGAGCTGTACCACTTCACATTCCCCCCAGAAATGTGTACCCCAGGCTTCCACTTTCTCCATATCCTGGTCAGCACTTACCTTTTTTATTAGAGCCATCCTGGTGGGGGTAAAGTAGTATCTCCTTGTGATGATAACTAATGATGTTGAGTATCTTTTTATGTGCTTATTGGCTATTTATAGATCTTTGGAGAAATATGTATTCAGATTCCTTGTCGGTTTTTAAATTTTGTTTTTTTTTTTTATTGAGTTGTAAGAGTTCTTTGTATATTCTGGATACAAGCCCTTAATCAGATAGGATTTCGAAAGATTTTCTCCCACTCTGTAAGGTTGTCTTCATTTTTTAGCAATGTCCTCCTGAGCACAAAAATTGAATTTTGAGTCCAGTTTATGTATTTTTATTTTGTCACTTGTGCTTTTGATATCATCATATCTAAGAAACCAGTACATAATCCGACATCACAAAGATTTACATCTATGTTTTCTTCTAAGAGTTATCTTGGCATCCTTAATACAAGTATTTTAACAAAAGTACCACACAAACACAAAGTGATCTTGTTAACTTATTGTAGATCAATCTTTGTAGCATTCTTGCCACCTACAGCTCCATACCTTCCTTCATGGATCCCATACTGTAAGCAAAATATGGTGGGTATGACTCCAGCCCAGAGCTGAGAGTAGACTTCTGGAGCTTTTGAAAGCTCTTGTAACTTGGCCACAGGTTCTCTTAACCTTCTTCCGTAGTATATCCTCCTGTCTAGAACAGGCCTATTGCATCACAGACCTTCTTTTATTTCTACTGGTTACAATTTCTGTTAAGCTTTTTTAAATATTGAAAGTAGGTAATTGGTTCAGTCAAGATTCTTTAGCTGCAAGCAACCAAAACCAACTCCGGCTGATGCAAACAGAAAAGGAATTTATCAGAAGGGTGTTGGGTAGGGTAGCTCACAGAATTGCTTTGCTGGCTAGAAAATGGCCCAGAACAGAGAGGAGAAGCGGGTGGGTGTTACTCTCCACTTTGTACCCCCCCACACACTTGGCAAACATGAGAACAGATTTCCCTCTTAATGTTCACAATTTAAAGTCCTGGTCAGGGGCACCTGGGTGGCTCAGTTGGTTAAGCAACTGCCTTCAGCTTAGGTCATGATCCCGGGGTCCTAGGATCAAGCCCTGCACCAGGCTCTCTGCTTCTCTCTCTGTCTGCCTGCTATTCTCCTTGCTGTATGCAGTATATCTCTCTCAATCTCTCAATCTCTGTCAAATTAATTAATTAAAAAAAATCCTGGTCAGACTGATGTAGCCACTATCATGTCCTAGCCGCGAGGGAGGCTGAGAAGTGAGGGTCTCCCTTAGTTCTCCAAAAGGAAGCTTTCCTCCACTTCCCTCAAAGTGGGTGTGGTAGAGTCTCTGAAACGGAATGGATTATGCTCAGTAACTTTATTACTAGTGCCTTTTGAAGACACCACGCTGGGATTTGCTAGTTATAATAGCTGACGTTTTCTAAGGGCTCTGCATGTGCCAGGCTTCTTGCTCATCTTCCCAGGATCCTTCTGAAATGAGCAGGAAAGGATGTCAAGAGCTCTATATATGTTCCTTTTTCTTCAGTGCTTGTAAATTGTCTGAGTGTATATCAACAAAGACTAAGGGTGTATTCTGTAAAACTATTTTTTTTGTTACTGAGTACATAGCTATTACTGGGAAATAGCTTTGTCACAGAAAGTCTTTCAGATAAGAAAGTGATTTTCAAAGAGATGAAACCCATACCAGTCAGTGGAATTGTTGGGGCAAATATGTCTTAGTGGAATTACCTTTTAAACCGTTTGGATGATAATCATTGTCCCATAGCTTGTAATATTTTTTCATAAAAACTTTCCTGTTAACTTTGTAATGGTTTTCATTTGAAGAATCAGATCCCAGAGCCTGCTGATCTGTGATCTTTGAGGCCTGGGAAAGGCCCATGGCCTTTCCTTGGATTTTGCTGAAGTATTGAGGTCTGTGCTGTGGGGATCTGTCAGCAGGCCTTAAGCTTTGGCCTCTCAAAGTAGCCTAGTTGGGGTTTCTGGATTTTTCACATGTTCGACTTCCTAATGTTCCACTACAAATAGTGGTTTCTGCTGTGAGGCGAGAGAATTATCCAAAGATTTTTCTTTTTTTAAGATCTTACGTAATTTATTCATGAGAGACAGAGAGTGACAGAGACATAGGCAGAGGAAGAAGCAGCATCCCTGTGCGGAACCTGATGCCAGACTCCATCCGGGACCACAACCCTAGCCAAAGGCAGATTCTCAACCACTGAGCCGCCCCCGCCTTTAAAGATTTTATTCATCCATTTTACAGAGCCTTCATGAGCACAAGCAGCGGGAGGGGAGGGAGAGGGAGAAGCAGACACCTTAATTTCCAGTCTCCCAACCCTGTGTGAATTTTTAGGACAGGAGTATCTGTTCACTAAATACTGAATATTGGACTCTTAGTGTTGCATTGTGTAATCGAGATGAATTTTAAAAGATTTTATTTATGTATTCATGAGAGTCAGAGAAAGAGAGGCAGAGACACAGGCAGAAGGAGAAGCAGGCTCCATGCTGGGAGCCTGATATGGGACTCGATCCCAGGACTCCAGGATCACGCCCTGGGCCAAAGGCAGGTGCAAAACCGCTGAGCCACCCAGGGATCCCCTCTAGATGAATTTTAGATACTTGATTGAAAGTATGTCAGTAGAAACTCTACCTCATTGTCTATTGCCTGCCATCGTGCCTGGTTTCTCTGTCCCCGTTATCATATACTTTCCTTTTCCTTGCCCTCTGCATCTCAGGTGATGAAAGCTATAAGCATACTCTTGTGTTTCTGAAGCTTCACTTTGTTTATATTTCTTCTCCCTTGTGTTTATTTCTGCCTTTATATATATAGTTAGATAATTTTTAAGTTTAAGTGATCTCTACACCCAGCATGGGGCTCGAACTCACACCTCGAGATCAAGATTCACTCTTCAGACTGAGCCAGCCAGGCACCCCTAGTTATATAATTTTTTAATGAAGATTGTTTGTTTTTTCCTTCTTTAGACTGTCTGTCTGTGGGATATAAATGCAGGACCAAAGGAAGGCAAGATTGTGGATGCTAAAGCCATCTTTACTGGCCACTCGGCTGTTGTAGAGGATGTGGCCTGGCATCTGCTGCACGAGTCATTGTTTGGATCTGTTGCTGATGATCAGAAGCTTATGATGTAAGGTGGAAGGTTCAGTGGGGTCTTGATATATGGGTGTCCTGAATGAACAACAGTGATTGTGGTGGCCTGTGGTTTGATTTTTTTTAAGTTATATACTGGCCTTAAAAGCTTTAGCTTGACATACAAGAAACAACAAGTGTAACAGCTTTTTTTTTTTTTTTTGCATAGAAGATACTGTGCTATATGAATGAACATATTTTTTTACTTGAAAAAAAATCTACAAATGTAAAGAAACATTCTTAGTGGTATGTGTCAAAATTAGGGTCACAGTGACTTTGAAGATGAGGGCTAGGAATGTTTGCATCAGGGCATGGCTACAGGCTGCATTCAGCCACCTAAAATGTGTTTTATTTCATAAAGAAACTAGTATCTGAGGCAAATGTGGCTAAATAGTAAAATATGGTAAGGTTGGGTTGTAGGTATCAAATTGTTACATTATTCTCCAGTAGTTGTGTCTGCTTGAAATATTTGGTAATAAGACAGGAATCTGAAACTGGAAATGATAGCCCTAATTTATTTTCTGTGGGTTTAGAATATGTCACTTAGTGGCTGGAAGTCCAGATTGGCAGCTTTGTATGTGATTAGGGTGTCCATGAAGGGGTGAGCATGGCAGAGTAAGGGTGGTGTGGAGTGGTGCAGACCTGGAAACGGGCATGAGAAACTGAGGAGGGTTGGGTGGCTTCTGCTTGTGCTGTGTGCCTTGTGTCTTTGTGTTCTAGATGGGACACCAGGTCCAACACCACCTCCAAGCCAAGCCACCTGGTGGATGCACACACTGCCGAGGTCAACTGCCTGTCCTTCAACCCTTACAGCGAGTTCATTCTCGCAACTGGCTCTGCGGATAAGGTTTTTTAAGTTTTTGTATATTTGATGTTTATGAATCCAGTTGTCTTGTGCTATAATCAGATATTCTAAAATTCTTCGTACAGTGCAGAAATGAATTCCTTTTCATTTATTTTTCTTCAGACTGTAGCTTTATGGGATCTGCGTAATTTAAAACTAAAACTGCATACCTTTGAATCTCATAAAGATGAAATTTTCCAGGTATGTGACAGTTTTCTCATGTCTGTCAGGCTTTTAGTAACTCTTTGATGGTGGGAAATTTAAAATCTTACTGGCTTTATAGCAGGCATGATATTTGTTTTAAATTCCTCTTCTGTATATATATGTTAACTAGTGGGAAGTAACTTGGAGCTATTTGAGATTATTACATTAGAAGTAGAAAAATCTTGCAAAACAGGATCATTTTAAAAAGTGAAATTCAAGGATTCTTTAGTTAAGGTGTCCAGTGTGGTGCATTCTCTAGTGAATAAAAATACCTTGTATGTGGTTTCAAATGGAGATTTGCTTAGGTTTAAGATACACCTCATTGAAAAAGTGAAAAGCTTCTGGATTAGTTATGGGCTTATTAATAAGAGTATGGAGGTTCCTAGCTGAGCTCCCCTGTATGGGGGGGTGTGATCTTCCCGGAGGGTGGGCTGGGGAGATGGGCCATTTAAGAGCACTTGAAAGGACAGGACAAGGAGGGTGAGGGCTGTATCCAAGAAGAGGATACAGAAGAGGAGATGGGAAAATCTCAAGGATTAGAATGATACCCACAAACGTAGGAACAAATGATGCTTCATACTTTCAAATCTGTATTGCTAGGTCCACTGGTCTCCACATAATGAAACCATTCTGGCCTCAAGTGGTACTGACCGCCGCCTGAATGTGTGGGATTTAAGGTAACTCAGAATCTGGTAACAAGAAACAGCTTAAATCTGTTAATATGACAGTGTAGTAATTCATAAACTAGAGCATAGTTTGCTGATCCCAGTTTAATAAGCCAAATATTAAAGCAACTTTCAGGTACCTTCCTGAAGAGTCTTGGTTCTGTAAAATAGAAGTGAATCAGCAAATGGACTGCAAAATAAATTTATACAAGGAGAGTTTAACGATCCAAATAATTGTATTGAAAACACTGTTGGTAGAGAAGCTAGCTGTTCCCATCTCATTGGAGCTCATATCATACCTGCACTCTTAAAAGTGTTTCTACCATTTGCTTTTCTGTGCTTCCATCGGTTCATTTTGGGGATCTGAGCCCCTGCTGTGGGTTTTGTGACCGCTGGGGATATACTTCGGAGCAGGATAAGCACTGCTCATGCTGTAAGAGAGCTTACATTCTTCTGGGGCTCATTATATAGTTCCTTGAAATTTCTTAAAGTTCCTTGATTTCAGAGTTGCCATTCTAAGAATTTCAGACTCCTTTCTTTTTTTGTCTGAGCCTTTAGAGCCGTTAACAAAGATGTCCAGTTCCATGAACTACTTCTAAGATACCATTATCCTAAGTTTATGTTTTTTAAAGGTCTTATTTATTTATTCATGAGAGACACAGAGAGGAGAGAGAGGCAGAGACACAGGCAGAGGGAGAAGCAGGCTCCATGCAGGGAGCCCGATGTGGGACTCGATCCCGGGACTCCAGGATCACACCCTAAGCCGAAGGCAGATGCTTAACCACTGAGCCACCCAGGGGTCCCGTTATCCTAAGTTTAAATACTTAAATTACCAAGAATTAACTTATTTCAAATTCTTATTTTAAATGTATTTCTTTGAAGTAGACTGTTTTTAGTTCATTAAAATCAGGGCCACCTTAATCAGAAGCCATATGCTGGTCCTTCAATGTATAGAACAAAAAACATTGTGGAGTAAAATGCGTGTGTTGTAAAACTTGTGAAACATCTGATGTTCTGTGTTTGTTTGGGACAAACTCTGACCATAATAGAAGCTTGGAAATGTAGAGAATCTTTAAAACTGACATTTGAGTATATACTATTTTATTTGAAAACAATTTTGTTAGTAAAATTAGAAACTTAAAGCTCTAGTGGTTATATGAAGTGAAGCAGCAAGCTCTGGAAGTCTGATACCCTGTCAGCTGAATTGTCCCTAAAGGTGCCAATAATTAATTTGCAGGCATTGTAAAAATTCTTCTTAAAACTCTTCTATTACTTGTGTACTATTAAAAATACACTGGATAGGGACACCTGGGTGGCTCAGTGGTTGAGCATCTGTCTGCCTTTGGCTCAGGGCGTGATCCTGGGATGAGTCCCACATTGGGCTCCTGGCATGCAGCCTGTTTTTCCTCCCTCTGCCTGTGTCTCTGCTGGTCTCTCATGAATAAATAAATAAAATCTTTTTAAAAAAATACGCTGGATAAAACTACAGATTAAAATGACCAGTGTTAGCAATTATACTCCTGACCAGAGGAGACATGATTGTCTAGCAGTCACATGTGTTTGGTGTGAGTTTAATGGGAAGAGAAAGAATCCCTTGGAAAGTTGTGTTTTGGTTGCTTTTTCAGCAGTTATTATTAGCAAAGTCCACCTTGGGGCTAGATACCGAGGCTGATATTTGGCATGTAACTTAAGAGTGATTTCGCTGTTAGGACTGCTGGCAAATGCTACAGATCGAAGTTGTTAAAAAAAAAACATAGCCTAAAAAAAAAAAAAAAAAAAAACATAGCCTTTCCTTGGCTTATATATTAAGTTTTACTTTTAAGTCCAATGCAGTAAACAACCACAGTTAAAAATAAGTAATTTTATTTTGGTTTTTTAAATAATGAATTTTAAATTATTATTTATTATTAACAATTTCTGTGCTATATACTCAGTTATGAATAGCTCTTATCATTTCCAGAACGTGAACATTCCACCCTCCCACCAGTAATTAATATAGAAGCTATATTAATTAGGCAGATGCTTAACTGCTGAGCATAGTAGTATAGAAATAAGTTGTTTCTAGGGTGTATATGTTTTGAGATGCACTTTGTGGGCTAATGCTGGTTTGGCGAACATTCACGCCATCTACGAGAATTTCAGTAATGACGGCATTATGTTCTTTATTGATAGCAAAATTGGAGAAGAACAATCAGCAGAAGACGCAGAAGATGGGCCTCCAGAACTCCTGGTATATATTGGCTTTCTTATGCAAATTGAAATGTCTATGCAGACTGGATTATTTGTCATTGATCCATGTATCTGGAAAAGGAGTCAGAATTTCAAATGCTAGCTCTTGGGGAGGATTTAAAATCGGAGGTCTTGTAGGTTATTGTGACTGGGTTTTGACATTTATCGACAACAGTAAATAGAGCACAGTAGGTTTTTATGAATGTTTCACTAAACTATTTGGGCTCCTTGGAAAATAGTTAATTTTTCACTGATTCCCAATTATAATATTTCTGAGAGGTTTTTGGAGGGGGTGGGCAGCTAGGTATTGATAGTGAATTAGCAATACTTACTTACCATTATCCAACAGTACAGAAATATTTTTAGTGACCTGCTATTTAAGTTCCCTGCCCAGAAAATGAAAGCATTCTCAGTCTTGTTGGTGCCAAGTGCCTACCATCTCCCTCCCGCTCCTGACTGAATCACTGGGCATCTCCTTGGCTCGCCATCAGAGGGTTTCTGTGTTGTGTCTCTCTTGTTGGTCCTCATCCCCCCGGTCTCTCAGCTCTTCAGTGTGTGCTTCAAGTCCCTTTCCTGTTAAGCATGGCCAGACTTAGCAGTGGTTCTTCCTCACTCAGATCCATTCATAATCCACCAGTTATGTGGCAAATTGTCATTCATTGCTCTGCAACATATTTTTTTTAATTTTTAAAGATTTTATTTACTCATGAGGGATACAGAGGCAGAGACATAGGCAGAGGGAGAAGCAGGCTTCATGCAGGGAGCCCGATTTGGGACTTGATCCTGGATCCTGGGGTCACGACCAGCGGCGAAGGCAGCCGCCCAACCACTGAGCCACCCAGGTGTCCCTCTGTAACATATTTTTAGTTCTTAGGGCAGTACTAAGTCTTGGTACACTTGGGCTTTGCCCACTACTTTTAAAAGGTAAGGGCGGCCCTGGAAGGCAAGCCCTAGGAGATGCTCACTAAACTCCCATGTTGCACAGACATCCCGAGATCCCCTTACTCCTTGTCCAGCATGTTACCATGTCAGACGGCAGTGGACAGAAAGTGACAAGAGGGTATGACGACAAGCCAGCACGTTCGGTGCACCACTGATGAAGGAATAGCATTTCTCAATAAATTAGACAGATGACAGCACCTAAATGGTTTATTCTCCATTGAGTGACTTAATCTGAAAAGTCTGTTTTGTGAGGCACGGCTTCATAGTTTTATTTTCTAGCTGAGGTGCTGCTGTCAACTGTTTTTTGTCCAGCTGTTTGCACTTTTTACTTTGGTAAAAACTTTATTGAGCTAGAACTCTCATACCATATAGTTCACCTATTTAAAGGCTATAATTCAAAGGTTTTTGGTCTATTCACAGAATTGTACAGCCGTCGCCACAAATCCATTTTAGAACATTTCCTTCCCCTTAAAAAGGAACTGTCTACTCTTGACCACCTCCCAGTCTGCTCCTTTCCTCAGTCCCCAGCAACCAGTGATCTGCTTTGTGTCTCTAGGTTTGCGTATTCTAGATAGTTAATAGAAATGTAATATAAAGTGGTCTTTTGTGACTGATTCTTGTACTTTGCGTAATGTTTTCAAGGTCTCTAGCTATTTTTGGATACCCTTTATATTACAGTTAACAATTTTGTGGTCCTTGACGAGATCCACTAGGATTTTGTTCCTTTCACAGGAGAGCCTGAAATCAAGGGATACTTACTTGTAGTGAACTGGATGCTAAGTATAATTTTAGTATAACAATATCTTGATTTGAGGACTCCTTATATATTCCAAGGCTTATGGTCTTAATATATTTTCCCTTATGTCCCCCTTAACGATTCTGGAAAGCTGTTCTATCATTTTTAAACTGGGGGGAAAATAGCTAAAAATAGTTACCTTGCATGTAACTTATTTGTCATCCTGAGTCAAATCAGACTTTGTCAGGAAGTAGGAGTTCTCTGTCCAAAATCGTGTATTCATACTGTCCCTATGAGAATGGTTTCTTCCCATTGCTAATTCTGAGGTAAGGAAAGCCCAGTGCCTTCCCATGAGTGGTCTGTGTCTTATAGGGAAGGAGTCTCTGCCTCCTTCATCATTTCATAGCAAAGCCCTCTGCCTCGCCTTTCTGGGGCTTTGCTTTGGATCCCTGGGTTGGTTTTGGTTTTTTGAATCCCCACCCTGAGTGATGCACCTTGGAAAGATGCAGGCTGGTGGGGAGGTGTGCCTTTCTCTTAGCAAGAGGGAGGAGGAGGAGCTCTAGAACTGGGAGACTGACTCCTCGGGTGGGCCTGTTTTGGACTCTATAACAGAACATTAATTTATTGTGTGGACCTAACTACACATAACTGATAATGAGGCTGAATTACTGTTAAATGTATTAGGTATGTCAATGGCATCATGGTTGTGTAGGAAAAATGTCTTTACCTTTGGGTGATGTGGGGTGAAGTACATGGGCGATGGCTCAGTAGGCGTGTCTGTGTAAGAAAATGCACTCGTGAACATGTTAGAATTGGGGGAATGTAGGCAAAGGGTATCCCAGGCAGTCCCTGTACTGTTCTATCACCTTTTCTGAGGGTTTGGAAATTTGCAAAATGAGAAGTGGAGAGGTAGATTACTGAGCCTGTAAGCCCCTCCCTTTAAACCTCAATTGTAAGACTGATGCTCTAAAAACGGCTAACATAAGATATGAAATGAAGGCTTTTAAAAATTCTTATTAACAGTTTATTCATGGAGGACACACCGCCAAGATATCAGATTTTAGTTGGAACCCCAATGAGCCGTGGGTCATTTGCTCGGTGTCTGAGGATAACATCATGCAGATCTGGCAAATGGTGAGCTAAAATATTTCTCTTTGCTGGATGAGAAGAAGAGACCAACTATTTACTGGAAATGTTTCTATTATAGATTGTGCATATTACAGCAAATCTAGAAAGGCAACAATCTGAAAAGATCTTTCTCCATTTTAACAAGTCTTTAGTTCACTATGCACCTGTCAGGTCAGGAAAAATCTGTGTCTACGCACAGATGGGGACACAGCATCTGTTCCACTTTGCGGGACGGTTGTGCACGTCCTCGGCGGGGCTCTTGGCATCGCTGCTGAATGTCCAGTGTCTGCTGTGCGTCCACGCATTTGTAGGATACCGAGTTCTCGGATGTGGAGTACGAAGTACCTGATGTTTCTGAGGTGGTGTTTACCCTCATTAACTGCAGGGCCATTGCTTCATTTCAGTGATGCTTGAAATGCTGTTTGGGAAACACTTTTTACAATAGAAATACGTAGGGGGCGGGCAGCTTGTTGGTATAAAGGTGGAATTCCCTGCCAAATAAGAACGCCGGCAAAAAAGAAAAAAAAAACGCTGGCCCTGGTTTTTCCTCATTCAAATCTTGGGGTGGCGGGGTAGGGGGGTGGTGGCGCGTAAGGAGACTACTAAGTAAATTACTCTAAAAATGTCTAACACACAAACACGTTGACCAGTGAATCCTAAAGTCTAGACAGTTAAATGCTGTTTGTAGAGAACTTTGTAAAAACCATGGGGAGTTTTACCTGTGCGTTTATTTGGTTGTCCTCTCTAGGCTGAAAATATTTACAATGATGAAGAGTCAGATGTGACAACATCGGAACTGGAGGGGCAAGGATCTTAAAACCCAGAGTACAAGAGATGTTTCTATTGAATGTAATGCTACACGAATGCTTGGTTTATCAAGCGCCGGAAGGCATTGTATAGTAGGAGATGTAAGTGAGATGGCATATGGCGTTCTTTACCTTCTGATTCTAGCACTTTCAAGTGAGCTATTGCGTACTGTATCATATTGTAGCTTTTAGGGAAGAAAGGAATGTTGTTTAAGAACGAACATCACTGTTGTTTTAAAATACAAGTAGCAGGGTACTGCCTTTGATTCAACTATTTTAAGTCCTTGTTTTCTCAAACTAAGTGCTTGCTGTTCCCAAATATGCAAGAATAACTTTTACACTTTTTCCCTCCAACACTTGTTGATTGGCTTTGCAGAAATAAAGTTTTAAAATAAATTCTGTTTTATTCTCTTAGAACCTGGGTAAGGAGAGCATGAGTGTGTGTTGTGTGTGTGTGTGTGTGTGTCCCCCTTCTTGGGAGCAAGCTGGTATGTGTGTGGAACAGGGTACACGAGAGTGTCCTAATCGAAAGATGGGGAGAGGTTAGACTTGTACACCTGGAACTACCTTAACACATCTGTTGCCCCTGCCCCATGAAAGCTTGTTTGCTTATACGGCAGGGGTCAGCAAAGGGGACAACCAGGTTGGCCTCTCCACCTACCACCTATTTAGTAGGACCTGCCAAAAGGAATGGTTTTTAATTTTAAAAGGCTGTTTAGGGACGCCTGGGTGGCTCAGCAGTTCGGTGTCTGCTTTTGGCTCAAGGCGTAATCCTGGAGACCCAGGATCGAGTCCCATGTCGGGCTCCCTGCATGGAGCCTGCTTCTCCCTCTGCCTGTGTCTCTGCACCCCCCCCCCTCATGAATACATACATAAAATCTTAAAAAAAAAAAAAAAAAAAAGGCTGTTTAGAGGATCAAAAATTCCCAACACTAAAATACTTAAGTTAGCCAGCCCCTCACTTTGATTGATTGTATGTGCTTTGTGCATCTTCGAATTAGATCGTGCCCTGTATGCCTCTCTACATACCTCATGCTAATACACATAGGGGCAGCCAAGACTTGTGGAAATGCAAAAGTATAGTCTTCTAAGTTTGACAGCAGGTAAACTATAGAATTTTTCTTTTTTCTAAAGGCAGAAAAAAGGTATGCACAGGAGTCTAGACACACCAAATGAGTCTTCTGCTACCCAGTCCCAGGGTAAGGGGGTGCTCCATCCTTTCTCTAAGGCCCGAGAAACCAGCCACCTGCAGCTGTCCTTGCAGTTGTTATACACAGTTATGGTCACACGGGCAACAAAATACACAGAAGCGGTTAAATTTATCATACATATTTACTTAATCTATACAGAATCGAGTAGATAAAATCAGATTCACATTAGTGAAAAATCTCTACAAAATGTCTTTGAAAAGCAAAACAAGACTGCCTCTGAACAATTCGTATCCTCATGAAAGACGTGGGCTGTAAAAATAAAGCCGTGTGTTTAGCACAAACTAGAAGATCTCTGCATCATTTGTTTTTCACAGTTATTTCCATCTACAGTCTGAAAGAGGTAGATTTTTCTGCAACACCTGAGAATTGAATTGTGATAACCAGGTGTAATAAAGGCAGTTGCATACATAACTAAAAAACGCTGGTCTCAAGACCAAGAAATGTACTCCTAACAAGTCTGAGGATGAAATGGTCCATGATCCAAGACCCAAGTGTTCTCTACTCCTTGGAGTCTACCGCCACTATAAATAATACACAGCAAGATTCCATGATGGTGCAACAAATGCAGTCGAAGTGAATGGGACATTTAAACCTTTTCTGGACCAGCCTAACAGCATTACAGTGTTCTAGAATACGGTGGATACAGGGCGTGCTACAAAGCCACAACACTGGGCTGGTGAGGTGATTGCTTCAGGGGGGTGTCCGCAGAAGGGCCCATTTGTTTTTATTCACAGGGTAATGGGAGGAAAGATTCTGAAGGGACACCTCATGCATCCCAAAGAGAATCGAGCTCCTTTAAATACCATGATCGCATCTAGCTACAAAATACATAGTAAGCCAAAAGCAGCAGGCCAAGGACTGTTAATCACATTGCTTAGAAAGCCCTTGAAAATATGCAACAGGTCCAAGATTTACATCTTCCACACAGGACAAGCACCACAAAGAAACGTGGTGGGCTACACGAATGGCTTTAACAGTAAGAGCTGTACATCCAGCAGAGTTCTTGTGAAACATGATTAGTACTAATTTAAAAGTTGATTATATTTCTGATATATACCTTCGTTTCCTCTAGGGGAAATGAGTCCAACATATCATCTAGTAGCAGAAAGGAATATTTATACGAGGCCGTTGGAGGAGGGGATTGTTTTTGCTTCCGACTCATTTTGACAGTAATGAGAGAACCTGCTCTGTGGTTTTCTTTTCCTCTACCGTCTGGCCCCTTGATTCCTATGACCAATGGCGGAAGCTTATCAGACAACTTTCAATTCTTTCAACCCACTTTAGACCATGAATACAACAGGACTTTACAAGACCGCTTTAAAGAGCAAACCCTTGTTAACTGGACAGAACGGACTCAATTCGGCCCAGTGAGCAATTGCAGTCTCAGTTTGATAGTTTTGCTCCATGAAATGTGCTAGTATCAATTGTGGTAAAGTATTTCAATGCAAAAGTCCAAACTTGCATGGTGTAACCTGACTTATCATTTGCGTAACTCAGCCATATTCAACATCATAAGAACACAGGAAAGTTAAGGAACTAATTCAGAAGTGACATGCTTCATATGGAAAGTTCCCCCAGTCCAAGTAGAGAGACCTTGATAATACTGGCTTTTTTCTTAAAAGGACCGTAACTAAGAAAAGGGGTGAGAACCAGACCAAAAGCATAAGTAATAGATCCAGACTACTTAAGACTCTGCCAAGTCTTCCCACAGTTAATAGTGTGGGTTCCAGTCTTTGTTTTGGAAATAAAACCCGTTGTGGTTAACATGATCCACAATTAAAATTCCCTTTTAAAAAAACCTGGAGAGGGCAGCCCGGGTGGCTCAGCGGTTTAGCACCGCCTCCGGCCCAGGGCGTGATCCTGGAGACCCGGGATCGAGTCCCGCGTCGGGCTCCCTGCCTGGAGCCTGCTTCTCCCTCTGCCTGTCTCTCTCTCATGAATAAATAAGTTAAAAAAAAAAAAAAGTTAAAAAACCTGGAGAGCTTTGCTATCGGGATTTGCAAAAATAGTTGATCACCAAATTTCAAGTAGCCAGAAGGCATCAAGGTAGCAGAGGGACTTCTGCTTAATGAGAGCAATACACCAACCTCACCCTCCTTGTCTTCAAATGACCACTCCTGACGCTGCCTTCTGTAGAAGGGGAGGACGCCTACCCAAATCCCAACGTGAAAGCCAACATACCACCATACTCCAGGGTGACCATCTGGGGTCCAAGTTCAAACGGGTTCTGGTTCTAACCTGAATCCAAAGCAGTAGTAGTCATATAACATTACCTTGTTTTGTTTGTCCAATGAATTGCCTGTATATGCGACTTTAAAAGTGACAGCTTTATGTACTTAATCTGCCAAAACTTTGAGTATTTGAGGCTTGCAGCCATGTCAATTTGTCAAGTGATAGAAGTATTACCAAAAAGCTAATTTGGATCAAGGATGCTATACTTATTTCTGACCCAACCCAACTTTATTTTTACTTAGCATTTAAATGGGCTAGGAGACAAAACTAATCAGATTTTTTTTTTTAGTATTATTAATTGGGGGGGGCCATGTTTGAATCAATATTGTTTTCACATCAAGGAACCATTATCAGAACAAAGTTCCCTTGTGATGATCGGCCCTGTCTCCAGTGAAATCTGAATAGTTCTGTGCAGGGAACAGGGAAACTAGGACAAGGCGATGGTCACATGCATTCCAATGAAGGGAAATGAGGCAGATGTGCAACACGGCTGAGGAAAATGTATAGAGGAAAACTATTCAAAACTGCTAAGCAGCCTCCTGTACCACATAAGTCCAGTAGTTCTAAGAAAATACAGATATGGTAGAAAAAGTAAGAAAATTTTCACCACAAAACCAATAGTTACTACTAACAGAAAGTTATACACAAAATAGAGCTCTCGATACAGTGATCATACTTCCTTTCAGTCAACGGACTCGATACCTGGCCCCGCGCCCGCAGACATGGCCGTTTTCTCCTTCGCGGCCTTGGGTGCAGCCTCCAGGGGGCCTCCAAGGGCGCTTCTGGAAGCAGTGTTCAGCTCCCTGGGGGCCGCCAGGCCAGTGCAGGGCTGTGTCCCAGGCAGCGCCGGGTCTTCGCCCGCAGCTCTCCCGGAGACCTGCTCCTTCAAGACCTCCACCTTCTCGTTGAGCTCGTTCCTCTCGGTCTGAAGAGCCCTGCACAGCTTCTCTAACCGGTCCAGTTTTATTTGAAAGGCCTTGTACTCTTTATCACGGACAGTTTTCTGTAAGGAAAAAAGCGGATTTATGTAACCTCACTGAATACCAATCAGGTTACAGGATACAAAAAAAAAAATGAACCAAACTGAGCCACGTTTAAAAGTGTTTTAGTCCCCCCAAGCGCACCGCCTTTCCGCACACACCACCTAACCATGTGGCTAGCTTCGCTGCATACCGATCTGATCTACCTGTACCAGGTGATATTTAACGGCTAATACTGTCCTAGGGTAACAAAATGACCAAAACCCACTTTTAGAAACATTCGGTATTGGTCAACTATAAAAGAAATTCAAGATAGTCCTCACAAAGCTAAAGATGAAAAAAGTAAGGGCCTGATTAAAGAGGAAAGGATTCTTTTCTACATAGATTTCTCTTGTTCTACCAATTTTTAGATAAGATTCAAGATGAGATTTTGTGTTTGTAAACGATACATTTCAGCGGGTTAAAAAAAAAACATTTTGCTGCTTCTTTTGAAGACTCAGTCAAGGCAAAAGGAAAGGCACCGAGGAGTTGTCTGTCCGCATCCGGCACTGGGCAGTGCGCTCAGGCTTCTGGAGGTGGGCCCTGCAGCCGCCGCCGCCGCACGCTTGTGAGAAAGGCAGATTCTGCAGCCCCACCCCAGAACCAGTCACAGTGGGTGAAACCGAGCCATCTGGGTCTTTCCAAGCTCAAGCGTGATGCAAGCCCCAGCCTGAGAAGCCACTGCTGTAGAGGAAAGCAAAATCTCTGTGCTGTGGCTATCTGCGACAGAAGGCCGCACTCCTCAGCTGCGCGGCGGGAACCTAGTACCTCACTCAGGCCCCCCACCTGCAAGCCTCAAAGACAGCTGCAGGTTCTAGAGAGCCATCCTCCCAGCCCCGGCTCTGGCCAGAGCCCTCAACTACGGCGGTGGGGACACCACATGCCCCCTGCCCTGTTAGGTGCTTGAGCTTCACGAGTCCCCATGACAACACACACACCTTAACCATGGGAAACCTCCTCACCTCTTCAGCCATTTGCAGAAGTGCTTTGTTATTGTTTTCCCATTTGGTACGCCAGATTATTGTTTCTTTTTCCAGTTTTTTAATTTTCTTTGTCATCTGTCAATCAACACAATTGCAAATGTAAATTCGAAGTTCCATTTCTTAGCTCTACCCCCGTCCCACCACAAAAGCTTGCTCTACCCCACCCCCATTGTGGCACCCGCCTCGTCCAGCTGACAGCTGTGCCTGTCCATCGGTGCTAGAGCTGATCTCAGAAGCTCCTACGGTGGCAGCAGCAGGAACCAAGGTAGGGGTTTCAAATTATGAGAAAAACGAGTCTGATCTCAATTTCAGAGGCAGGAGCACATGGAGGAAGGGGTCAGACACCACACTGAACTCTAGCTTAGGCTGGAGTGCGTCTTTCCTCCCAGCTGTGGTTAACAAGGGACCTCCTTCCCCAGGCTGTACCAAAAACCTGTCCGTGTCAGTTTCCTAGTCATTAAACGAATTCATCTGGTTCTTGGAAGGATCGGGGTTTCCAGCTCCCCCAAAGACTCAGAATTGGTGATCTCCCACAAACCTCCAAGACCACATCAGTTTCAGAACTATAGGCAGTGTCACTTCGGTAACACTCCAGTGAGCAAGAAAGAGACCGTAGTGTATCATCAGCTTTGGGCATTCTCAGCACTCACGAGGCTGACTTCAGGTTCGGCTAAGATAAAACATGCCCCCAATAAGGGGAACATTCTTAAACCTAGACTTCAAGAACCCAGTTTTCAGAAATCACAGTGAGACTTCTCTGTGCCTGTCACTGAGCCCCATTTTCAAGATTCCTTCATGCACTGTTGACTGTGCCCCAGCTCTGATTCCAGGTGGGGCACTGAGCCAGGTGCTGTTATAAGGGACACCAGGATACAACCCTGTGCTGAGTGGGTCATTACCCACAAAACTGTAACACAAGGCAGGGTGGGACAAAGGCCATGGGAAGAACTCATGAAGACCTGGGTTTGGTGCTAAGCCACGAGCAGAGAGGATAGCGAGCGGAGCGCATGACTCCAGCTCCGTCCGGCCCCCATGGTGAGCACTGGCCGGCTATGGCACTTGCTGTGTAGAAGAGTGGCCCTCGAAGGACTCTTCGGGCAGAACGAAGACGCACCTCACCAAATTCTCCAGACTACTGAGTCTAAAAATACCTGAAGGTGGTAATTTGAGCACTTAAACATGGCCAAAGCGCCGTCTGAAATACTCCTCTTTATGGAGGGTAGGTATTTTTGTCATTTTTAATGAGGAAGACCCAGAAAGGTTAAACACTTGCCCACAGTCACGCATTATATGATGTAATTGGGACATTACCCAGAGCACACACTCCCAGCCACTATAGAAGATCTAGTCATCTACTGAATGCTTTCAAAGTGCCAGGCTGTACTTCTCCCCGACCCACCACCATTTTATAAAGCTCCATTGAAGGGGAACGTGCCACATAAAATAAGGATGAATGGATGAATGGACAGACAGATGGATATGTATGGAAATATTCTGGTTCTCCGCTTGGTATCAAGGATATCGCTTTCCTTAATGTAGGCAGGAAAATTAAGCAGAAGCCAAAGAATGAATGTGTGTGGTTGAAGGAGAAAAAATTCAGTGGGAGTACAGCTAAAAGAAAAAAGCTAAAAATGTATAAACACCAGGACACCTGGCTGGCACAGGTGCAGAGTATGTGACTCTTGATCTTGGGGTTGTGAGTCTGAACCCCACGTTGGGTGTGGAGATTACTTAAAAATAAAATCTTAGGGGACCCCTGGGTGGCTCAGCGGTTTAGCACCTGCCTTTGGCCCAGTGCGTGATCCTGGGGTCCCAGGATCAAGTCTCACACCGGGCTCCCTGCATGGAGCCTGCTTCTCCCTCTGCCTGTGTCTCTGCCCCTACCCCCCTCTGTGTCTATCATGAATAAATAAAATCTTTAAAAAAAATAAATAAAATCTTAAAAAAAAAGGAAGCACAGACATATTTTGGTTCATTACAGATATGTAAAATATAAGTACACATATTCAATTACATATATATACAATTACTGTTCTGGGCTTGGATGTCTTTAATCTCCAAAATCACAGAGCTCTGTGAAAGAGGGGTGGGGTGTCACTTGAGTGAATACAACAAAAAACACAACAAAAAAGAAACCACTTTGTGTGTAACAACAAACTATTTAATAGAGGAATTCACTTTATTAAAGATAGTGTTTAAGAGCATAGAGATTACTAGCTACATGGGGCACACCAAAGGGGAAAATGACGAAATGGGATGCCACTGGAGGATCAGAAAAGAGGAAATGAAGACTACTTGTAACAACGTCAACTCATCCAGGTAGTGATCATGCTTAAAACAGCTTCTTCTATAAATTCCCTTTTAGGTAATATTCTACTAAAAATATGCAAAAATACCTTTTCCATTTCCTGCCGGAAGGTTGTAAACAGTTCGTTGCTTTTTGCCATCGTAGTCTGGAATTCTTCAAACTTATCCATATAAAGAGAAAGCTACAGAAGAAAAAAGTATGAAATATTCTGAGTTCTAGGTAAACAATTTAAACATTCCAAAAGACTTTCTAAAAGGACATAATATGGTTGGTTACACATTAGTTACTTATTACAAGTGACAGAAATAAACACGCACCCAGCCCCTGGCTACTAGACAGAGACAGCTGAAGTTCTATAACCCACTGAAATTCACTGCAACTTAAACATCTTCAGATGTAAATACTAAAAATGTACAAATATTTACTATCTCCAATCCACCAATTATAATAAAAACTAAAGGATGTAGTTGGTATAACTACAAATTTCATATAACTAATCCTTCATGAACTACCCTCTCTCCTTATATTTGAAAAATTGTCCGTGGAAAAAGAACTTTCTTTTAGAATACCACCTGTACAGTTCTTAGCTTGATACCAAGGATAGCTCTTTCCTTAACAAAAGAAACAGAAGACAAAGCACTGGCTTGGTAGCGGGGGAGAAAGAATTCAGTGGGATGAGGTCCTTTTGATTGGTTTGGGTCTTGGGGACCATGGCTCTAAAGTTCAAATATTGGAAATTATCCTGCTTATAATAACCTTAATAATAACCCTGGTGTGTTGTAGAATATTAAAAGCTTTAAATGCATGTTCATAGCTTTTTTTCTTGAAGATGGAATATCCAGGTAGACTGCCCCATCTGAGAGCTCAAGGCTGGCCCACAGTGGGTAGTTAGTAAGTGGGAACTACCATCACACCTGGATTTACATGCCTGCCTTACAGAACACTGGGTCAACCAACACCAATTTGACTCCGTCCTCAACAAATGCTGGAAACGGACATGGTAAGAGCATAGAATGAGACCAACTTTTGACGAGAGCCACATTTAGGGACTAGGAAAAGAAAGATGTGACAGCAAAGGAAATAAACTAATCAGATTAACACAACTCAGGGTAACAGAGATCACAGACAACAGAAGTTGCAACGGTAACAGTCCAACAGAATCAGCTGCCTGGGAGCTTCATAGAAGGATCCTCTGGTGCTTTGCACTGGACTTAGCAATGACTCCCACATTAAAGTCTATCTTCCAAAGCTTATACAAATAGACTTTATATGCCTTTCCCACATTAATACTCTTCTCCATTTATATGGACAACTGAGTTTATAGAGCTAATAAGGGGTTCAAATTCCCTAGAATCAATCTAGCACAATCCTAAGATACAGTGGAAAGTTCTAAAGACTTCTTGAATTTTCACTCTAGGTTAGGTTAGCTACAGGAAAAGAGCATCACCACATCGTAAAACATGCCCAAAGACAAACTAGCATTGAGAAGAGGTACTCCTAAAGATTCGGACCAGTCTCCATGTATCTGCATTTTAGAGACCGTACATTAAGTATACATTAATTACATAATAAACTTAAAATGAATAATATTTTTTCAACAGAACGTATCTAGTTACTTGGAAAAGGGTGAACTATCTATAGGTAAACACTTTACTTGTCCATAAAGACACAGGAAGTCTTTCCTGTACTTTTTCTTTGAGTGGGGAGGCAGCCTCTGCTACCCTTACTCCACATAAGACAAACACCGAGAAAGACTGCATTAGACAAACTCAAAAGGAGTTTGGGTTGAAAAGCAAGGAAGCAACAAAGAAAAGCCTCGGTCCAGATGGTCTCACGGGTGAATTCGGCCAAACACATAAAGAACGAATGCCAATTCTTCTTAAAGTCTTCCGAAAAACTGAAGAGAAAGGACCTCCTCAACTCATTCTATGTAAGGTTAGCCTTCACTCTGGTATCAAAGCCTGATAAGGATGCCAGAAGAAAACTATAGGCCAACATCCCTGATGAATATAGTTGCAAAAAACCAAAATACTAGCAAACCAATTTCAATTGCACATTAACATCATCCCTGTGATGATGCAAGGATCATTCAACATACACAAAGCAATAAATGTGACATTCTACATTAATGAAGGAGAAAAATCATGAGATTATCTCAATAAAGTACAGAAAATGCATTTGACAAAATACAACATCCATTCACGATATAAATACTCAACAAACTGGGTATAGGAGCATACTTCAATGTAATAAAGGCCATACATGATAGACCCACTGCTAACATCGTACTCAACAGTGAAAGGTTTAAAGCTTTCCTTCTATGATCAGAACAAGGCAAGGATTCCCACCCTCACCACTTCAATTTAACACAGAATTCCTAGCCAGAGCAATTAAGCAAGAAAAATAAAAGGCATCCAGATCAGAAAGGAAAAAAATAAAACTGTAATGTCTGCTGGTGACATGATCTTATATATAGAAAATCTTGAAGACTCCACCAAAAAAATTTATTAAAGTTTCAAAATGTGAAACCAGCATACAGAAATCAGTCTCATTTCTATACACTAACAAAATATCTGAAAAAGAAATTTTAAAAACCCTATTTACAATAGCATCAGAATAAAATACTTAGAAATAAATTTAACCAAGGATATAAATCAATCTACTCACTGAAAACTAAGACACTGATGAAAAAATTTGAATACAAAGTGGAAGATATCTTGTGTTCATGGATCAGAAGTTAATATTATTAAAATGTCCACACTACCCAAAGCCATCTATATTTAATCCTTATCAAAACCCCAATGGTACTTTTACAGAAATAGAAAAAAAAATCCTAAAATTTGAATGGAACCACAAAGAGCTGGGATAGCCAAAGCAATCTTGAGAAAGGACAAATCTGGATGGAGGCACCATGTTCCCTGACTTCAAACTATACCACAAAGCTAAAGCAATCAAAACAGTATGCTACCAGCATAAAATCAGACACAGACCAAAGGAACAGAGTTGAGAGCCCAGAAATAAACCCATACAACAGGGTCAACCAATATTTGAAGGGAGCCAGGAATACTCAATAATGAAAGGATAGTCTCTTCAATAAATGGCATTGGAAGACTGGATGCCTGTCTTAATACTATTCGCAAAGATTAAAGACTTAAACATAAGACCTGAAACCATAAAACTCCTGGAAGAAAAAAAACATAAGTAAAAAACTTGAAAATGGTCTCAGAAATTTTGGCTATGATACCAAAAACACCAGCAACACAAGCAGAACTCAACAAGTGGGACTACAGTGAACTAAAAAGCTTCTGCAGAGCAAAAGAATCAAGAAAATGAAAAGGCAACCCATGGAATAGGTAAAAATAACTGCAAACCACACATCTGATAAGGGATTAATATACAAAACAGATGAGGAATTCATGCAATTCAATAGCAAAAAAACAAATATAATCCAATTAAAAAATGGACAGAAGACTTGAATTAACATTTTTCCAAAGACCTACAAATGGCCCACAGGAACATGAAAAGGTGCTCAATACCACTACTCATCAGGGAAATGCAAATCAAAACCACAATGAGATGTCGTCTCACACCTGTTAGGATGGCTATTATAAAACAGACAAGAGATGACAAATACTGACAAGGGTGTGGAGAAAAGGGAACTCTTACGCACTGTTGGTGGGAAGGTAAGTTGGCACAGCTACTATGAAAACCAATATGGAGGTTTCTCAAAATTAAAAATAGAACTACTGGGGCAGCCCGGGTGGCTCAGCGGTTTAGCGCCACCTTCAGCCCAGGGTGTGGTCCTGGAGACCTGGGATCGAGTCCTGCGTCGGGCTCCCTGTGTGGAGCCTGCTTCTCCCTCTGCCTGTGTCTCTCTGTGTCTCTCTCATGAATGAATAAAATCTTTAAAACAAATAAATGAATAAATAAAAATAGAACTACTGTGTAATCTAGGAATCCTACTTCTGGCTATATAGCTGAAGGAGATAGAATCACTATCTGAAAGAGATATATATGAACACTTCTGTGTTCATTGCCAGCAATATCCAAAACAGCCAAGATATGGAAACTACCTAAGTGCTTACTAACAGATGAATGGATAAAGAAACTGTGATATATATATATACACACACACACACACACACAATGGAGTATTATATAGCCATTAAAAAAAAAAAAAAAAGAAATCTTGTCATTTGTAACAGGATGGACCTTTAAGGGATTATGCTAAGTGAAATAAGCCAGAGAACAGACACTGTATGATCTCACTTATATATGGAATCTAAAAATAAGCCAAACCCCTAGAAACAGCAAGTGGAATGGTAGTTGTCAGGGGCTGATGAGAGGGGGAAATCTGAAGATGATGGTCACAGGGTACAAGTTTTCAGTTATAAAAAGAGTAAGTTTGGAGAATCTAATGTACAGCACAGTGACTATACTTAACAATAATGTATCATATACTTAGAAAAGAAAAAGTAGGGAGAGCCGCCATTAAAATCACCATCTCCACAGCTCTGAGACTAGAACTGTATGGCAGTTAATAGGCAGTCTTTAAAGTAGGTTATGTGCTCACAGCACAAAATTCTGAAGATTTTAAGTTCAACTGTATGAAACTGCCATTTTAGTAGGTCAAAGGAGTATCAGCAATTTCATATAATTCAACTTAATACAAAAGAGCTATAATCTTAATATTTGTTTTTTTTTAGTTGGAAATTAACAGACACACGTGGAAAGAGACTGAGAAAGGGAGGAAATACCTGGGATATTGGAAAGGGGACACTGCAGACAGCATCACCAACCGTCCCAGTCTGCCTGAGACCTAAGTGTTTCCTGGGGCACGGGACTCAGTGCTAAAACCAGGAAAGTCCTGGGCAAATCAGAATAAGCTGGTCACCCTAAACTAAGAGGGAAATTCCAAGAGGGACACATGATCCACTCTCAGTTCTGGCTGGGAACAAGCACAAGCATCTTAGAGAAGATTCAAGGTATATATCAAATGAGCCATAGTTGCTGTTGTTTTTTTAATAACAAATGCTACTATCCCCTGCTGTCAAGTTACCTGCTGTTTTAGTTGTACTTCTTGCTGTTTCATTTGTTCATATTTGTGCCTCGATTCTGTTGCTTCTTTTAATAACTAGAAAACAGAAACATTCTGGCAAAATACTAATAGTAATTACAAATATGACTATGTCAAATGACCAGAGAGAGACTTAGGCTTAATCCTTCCACTCATTATTTTAGCAAGAACTACAAGTCTATAGATAAAACTTTCAGTTATATCAATTGTTCATTACCTATTATCTTCAATCTGTTCCACTTGTTAACACTCAGAAATGTTGGAATAATCTTTTACTGCTTAGAAAGAGTACCCTGGAAACCTAAGAATAGGTTTACAAAACTCGAGACTAAATTGTTATGTTTCAGGTGAAAATAATTAGAAGTCTGGTATTAGCAGAAAACGTGACTAGGAATCTTGACATCATCTAGGTGACTAGAAAGCCACTCTACTCCTTGAAAGTCAAGATGAGGCAGAGTGAAAGGATACAGAGCAAGGCAATGAAATCAGAGACCAGCTTCTGATCACTTCTTAAATAGAAAGGGAGAAGTGGATGAAAGCTTTTATACACTGGGTTTTTAAGAAAATTATATAGTGAAATTGCATAGTAATAAGCAACTGCTGAAATTCAGTCTCTGAAGTAAAATGTCACACATAGTCCAAATAAGCCCTAAAAAGTCATTATACCAACTACAAAGTATATACATGCAATCTATGTACATGTGTGTGACTGTATGAAACTTATACTCCCACTTTGGAAAGAACAACTGTTTCTTCAATTACGCACAGGATACTTAGTTCTCGCAGAAGGATTGTGCTGTATGAAAAATAGGTCTCTTTTAAGCCTAGACTCACACTCAACATGGTAAGTTCACAGCATGAGGGCCACTCACAGAGTCTTCATACCAGGCTCTCCTCAAAGCCTACACTACTTGAGTGAAAGCTGGATGAATAGTCCTCATTGCCATAATCACTTCTCACTTTTCTTTTTTTTGGTTAAGTACATAAAGCTGAATTTGCAGATGTTAAATATACATACCCAATGAGATTCCACTGTATTCACAATTACTGACAGGCAATATAGTCTGAACATACACTCTGGGAACGATGCTGAGTGATTAGGCATAGAGAATTCTGTTAAAATTTTATCAGAAAATTATACCAGAGTAAGTAGACAAATAGTTTCCCTAGTTTCAAGTTATTTGTTTGGAACAAAATAGAACAGTATACAGGAGACCAGTGTTTGGTAAGCTTGATATTAAATTGAACTGCCAAATGTGATGTGCTCAATATTGGTATAGTTCTTGAACATGGTGACCATTACACAAAAGAAGTGAAATAACCACAAAAAAGTCAAATGAGTGCAGATCTTTCCACTAACTTGGTCTAATCTCTCCAGTGTATCTTCTGTATAAAAACAAAACAAAACAACAACAAAAAAATACTTTCTAACACACACATGCCCTTCTCAGTCTAGAACAAAAAACCAGTTAGCATGACCCAGGTACTATATTAAGTTTAAATAATAGAAGTTTAAATGTTTTAAAATGGCTTTGATTATAATTTTGACAAAAAAAATTCTTTTTTTAAGAAAGAGAACTTACAAACTCTCTCTCTCTTTGATGTTTTTCATCAGCTTCTTTTATTAGCTGTGTCGTCTGCTGAAGCTTGGCATCCACAAGCTGTTGTTGTAATTCCTTATGTTTGAATACTTTATCAATATGCTATGGGAGAAGTAAAATTTCTTCCATCACTTAATGAAAAAGGAACACAATGATGAGCAAACAGCACAAGTTACAAAACTTTGCTTATTATCACACTGCTTTTCCTGCTTATACCACCACAGCCAAGGACACTGGGTCCCCGTGCTTGCGGAAGCGTGTGCTTTCCTTCACCTTGCAAGCCCTCCTACACTACATTTGCAGTAAGGGAGCCTTCTTGCTACTATCCTGTACCCCCTTCTCCCTTTTGGAGGTGGGCTGTCAAGGAGCCTCATCAGCCATATACTTGTACTTCCTATTTCTGCCCTACAATGGAAAATGAGGCTCAAAGTGTATCAAGAAAAAGATGGATGAGGAGATCAAACTGTTCAACTCACAGACTAGACGCAGTAATTCCTGGATCTTTCTCTTCCCTTTAAATTTCCCCAAATTTCTCAGTTGGAGGCAGCATGCTGTCACATGACAGTTGGAGTGGCCCCAGGTCAAATCCTGGCTAGTGTGTGGCCTGGGGAAGCCATTCCCCTTGCTGAGTTTCAGCGCCCCCCTCCGAGTGAGGGGGAATCATGCTCTAATGCAGAGTGGTCTAAGCCAGTGCAGTGGTTATGCTGGGTAAGGTACCCAGTGCTCAGCACGTGTTAGAGATTTGGTAAAACGTCATTATAATTTCCAAATGAAATTGTTCAGTGGTTATTTATGTGCAATAAAGTCATGAGAACATCCCTTCTCACATGTAGAAAGAGTAACTCTTCCTGACCAAAGAACATTTGATAACATCCAAAATAAGTAAGATTTGTGCTCACTTCGACAGCACATATACTAAAATTGGAACAATACAGAGAAGCAGAGCATGGCCCCTGCACAAGGATGACATGCACATTTGTGAAGTGTTCCATATTTTTGACCATGTGATGTGAGGAGCACTGGGTGTTATACGCAACTGATAAACTATTGAATACTACATCTGAAACTAATGTGTACTATATGTACACATTATATATATATTCTATATATATGTTGAATTTAAATAAAAAACAATTTATTAAAAAAAATAAAAAAATAAATAAAAATAAAAATAAAAAAGACTCACATGCAATGTGATTTAAACATACATAATTTTCAAGTTTTCTACATCTATGATGTGGCAGATTGTCACTTTAAAAAAAAAATTATTTATTCATGAGAAACACAGAGAGGAGAGAGAGAGGCAGAGACACAGGCAGAGGGAGAAGCAGGCTCCATGCAGGGAGCCCGATGTGGGACTCGATCTGGGGTCTCCGGGATCACGCCCTGGGCCGAAGGCGGCGCTAAACCGCTGAGCCACCCAGGCTGCCCCAGACTGTCATATGAAACAAAACCAAAAGAATAATTTTGGGAAAATGGAGGGCTTTATAATCTAATACAAAAATTTATTCTCTAAGATAAAAAAGTTCCTTCAATAAACATTCTGTAAGAAAAAAAAAAGAATGAAGAGGAAATCTTTATGTTACAGACTCAAGATCAATCAACTAGTGAAACAGATGGGCTTTATTTAGACCTTGATTGAAACAGCTTAAAAAAAAAAAGGCATGCAAGGGGGACTTCAGAAAATTGAACAATGATTCGATATTTAACATTAAGTAATTACTGTTAACTTTTTTAGGTGTGAAAATCATATTGTGGTTGTGCTTTAAAAAAAAATCCTTATCTTTTTGAGGTACACCCTCAAATATATATGAACAGAATAGTAGGACACCATGAGGTTGTGTCAAAATAACCAACGGCAGGGTGATGGGAAGAAAGCTGAAACTATGGTTTCATCTGCTAAAACCAGATGACATATTCTCTACTTTTAAGTCTATATTCTCCATTTAAAAAAAAAAAAAAAGCACAAGGCAGAGAAGAGTGATTAAAAAGAAAATCTTTTCAGTAACAGTTTTTAGGGGCGCCTGGGCGGCTCAGTCAGTCGAGCTTCCAACTCTTGATTTTTGGCTCAGGTTATGATCTTGGGGTCATGAGATCGAGCCACAGGTTGGGCTCCTTGCTCAGTAGGGAGTCTGCTTGAGATTCTCTCTCTCTCTTAAATAATAAACAATCTTTAGGGCACCTGGGTGGCTCAGTCAGTTAAGTATCTGCCTTCGGCTCAGGTCATGATTCCAGGGTCCTGGGATCAAGCTCGTGCCGGGCTCCCTTGCACAGTTGAGTCTGCTTCTTCCTCTCCTTCTGCCCCCTCCCCACTCTTGTGTTCTCTCTTGTTCTCTCTCACTCGCTCTTTCTCAAAAATAAGTTTTTGAAGGTCTGAATGTAAGACTCTAAGTTAGTATGATCTAAAGTTTGCCTTCAAAACTGGATACAATAACCCATAGAGGTACCAATCTTTTTTTTTTCTTTAATCAGCTATTTTAATCTACTTACATAGGGTTACAACACACATAAAAGCATATTTCCCTAACTTCAAAGGCAGCGAATGCACTATTTAAAGTCTGATGCCTCTAATTCTGCCCATCTGACCTCTAAAAATGAGGAATCTTAAAAAAAAAAAAAAAAGGCTATTGCCTATTTGCTTTTAATAGACACTACCTCTGAACTTTCCAACTAGCTTGAAAAAGTCTTAATTGGAGGCCAATGACCAAGATTGGCAGGCATGGATCGTTCCAATAAACTTTACTTCAATGGGTATGAGAGCTTGGAAATAGGTTCTATTTTTCCTCCCAAATAGTATAAAACCCCCATTCAAAAAAAAAAAAAAAATTAAAACAAAGGTGTAATACAACGGTAATGTAGACTGTACAGATTATCATCGATGTCTGAGTTACAGCATTATTTGGAGGCCAAATATTTATTCATTATTAGTGTAGATAAGGAGAAAAATTTGTATGCTAAGAACACCATCTTCTAATATCAAGTGGAAGACTAGTAGTACTTAACACGTCTTTAAGAAACTGCCTCACCTACCCAAATGTATGGACTCCTCAGCTATCTAAGTGATGACCCCCAAGACTCCTGTTCCCAGTGGCTGAGTTTTTCCAAAGAAAAGCCCAATGTCCACTATGCAGATATAAAAGTTCTAAAATATTCCATGACGGGAGTTTTCCTCTGATACCAAATGATGAAAAGTTCTTGCTAATAATGAGAAGCTGTCTAAAGCAATAAAACGGCTTTACCTCCTCTCTCAGGGCATACTGTTCAATGAGCTTCTTTAGCTTCTCCCCCAGTTCAATATTCTCCTGACGGAGTTTGGCGTTGTGTAGGTCATGCTGTTCCAGCTGGGCTTGGATTTCATTTAAAGTAATTTGGAAGTGTGCAGTGGCTTCTTTACGTCTTTCTTCCTCCTCTCGTGCCTGCTGCATATTTTCTTCCTTATTATCCAAAATAATTTCTGTTAATGGTATAGACCTATAGAGAAGATGCTTGTAAAAGAAGCTGCTGCTATGGGGGTTGTTATTGCTACCCTGAAGTGTTGCTTCTGAACTACCATTCCTTTCCTTTGACCAGAAGATGCTCATTTAATAAGCAGGCAGCTTTTCTTAAGTAGATAATCAGAGATGCAAACTGCCCTGCTGGAAAATGAGTGCCACCTGTCAATCTAAAATTCATCATCCTGAAAATAAATAAATACATTTAACTCAATGCACTTTACTGAAAGAGCTTGCCACACGGCCAGCTCTCCACCGTAGTTTCCCAAATACTCTCCTCACCAGTTACACAAAAGCATCTTAAATCTGCCTGACGAGAGAGACCCTTCCTGCAGCTTACTTTCTGGGTTACACCTAAATCCCTACAAGGCAAGGGACTAAAGGAATCCGTGTCTTGAAAACCTTACTTCCATCACTTGCCAAAGATACCAGTGTTAAAAGTTTTAACAGTTAAAAGATACAAATTTTACATGTTTAAATGGCTATCAGTCTAATCAAAATGTTGATTTTCTATAGGAAAAAAATACCACCTACTTTAATGAATATTTAAATCCAAGGGTTCAAAAGCAAAGAGAAAACTAACAGCTCCCAGAGTAGGTAAACATCCATTTCCTGGGTGTTCCTATATTCTAGGACCTTGGACATCTGCTATGCTGGAGCAGTTTAATGGGAGCTACTGCTCAGTCGAAATCATACCAAAGCTGTAAATGAAGACAGGCCTGCCTCCATGTCTCTGGCTCTTTTTCCTTCTCCCCCTGTTGGCATCAATTAATCTTTGGATACCTGCTCTTTCTTCCTTTATATTCAGCCATCATTTAAGTGTCATTCTAAAAGTACTTCGCCACTGGGTACTGGGGGGCAGGCAAGGGTGGGTTGGCAATGCAGCTTATGAACAGCCCCCAAGGAGCTCAATGGGTGTTTTCCCTCCACAGACTCAGTCTCTGCTTCAAGTCTGTTTCAACTCAGCTTCTCATACATGATAATTACCTCAGTGCTCAGCAGAAAACTGGCAACTCTGAGCTTCCTAAGCCAGGGCTCCAGGCAAGTAAGCTGTGCTTTAAACATCAATCTCAATTAGATTCCCCATGACCAGGTATGAGGTTCATTAAGAAGCATCAGGCCAAGCAAAAGAGTAGTAAGGTGGTTGGTATCTGTCTCCATGTAGTGACAAGATTTATTTCAAATAGGTACACAGTGATTATAGAACAAGGTAAGTCAGTGTCAGTCCCTCCTGAAAAACATAAAAGTGAACCAACTAACCTTTAAAGTCTTATTGTGACGCTGAAGTTCCCTGCAAAGAGACTCTAGTTTGCTTCTTGCCAAGATAGCCTTGCTGTGTTCACTCTGCAAGTGAACTTTCTCTTTCACGATCTGGGCTTGCTTCTTCTGCAGAATCTTCATTTGCTTCTGAACATTCCTGCTTTCCTCCAGCTAAAATTAATAAGTACTTTACAATCAGGAAGTACAATGAAAACCTTTGAGTTATGGCTGGAGGAACTACAGTAAGAACTATGGAACACATTTTCAAAAGCCAAATATATTTTATTTAAATTATTTTGTGCCATATTACTCTGTCAACCTTCTCTCTCTTCCAGTTGTGATAGGTAAGTAAGCAAATAATTTAGGGTAAGAGAAAAGGAAGCCAATCTTAACCCATTTTTAAAAGTAAACTCTGCCCCCAAAGTGAGGCTTGAACTTACAACCCCGAGGTCAAGTCACATGCTCTACCGACTGAGCCAGCCAGGCACCTCTTATTCTATTTTCTTATTAAAAATTTTAAAAAAGGGGATCCCTGGGTGGCTCAGCGGTTTGGTGCCTGCCTTTGCCCCGGGGCGCGGTCCTGGAGTCCCGGGATCGAGTCCCGCGTCGGGCTCCTGACATGGAGCCCACTTCTCCCTCTCCTGTGTCTCTGCCTCTCTCTCAATCTCTGTGTCTATCATGAATAAATAAATAAATAAATCTTTAAAAAAATAAATAAAAATTTTAAAATGTTTTTTGGAAAAACTTTAGAAATCAACAGTATCGTGTTTTACATTTGTGAAAAACACACACAGGCTGCTCTGTTGAAATGGTCCTCCAAATTAGAATAAGCAGCACTGGGGCGCCTGGGGGCCTCAGCAGGGTAAGTGTCTGACTCCTGATTTTGGCTCATGTTGTGATCTCAAGGTTGTGACATCGAGCCCCGCATCAGGCTCCACACTAGGTGTGCAGTCTGCTTACAAGTCTCTCTCTTCCTCTATCTCTGCCCACATCCCTCCCCCAGCTCGCGCACACATGAGCGCCCTATCTTTTTATAAGCAGCACTCAGGTTTCTTTGTAAGACAGGGGAATTGCTGCAATTTTAGGTTTGGAACAAATGAGTGTATTTCAAGGTTAAATCAACAATGACAGTTTAAGGCGGCCCTACTAACGTTTCACAGAAGGAAAGGAGCGGAGTGAATTTCAAGGGCAAGAGTGACACCTTGTGGCCTATCAAAATACACCAAGCATACATACAGGCCAGATGCTTACAGCTCTTAAAAATGTCCTTACAGAAATTCCTGCAGGAAAAATAATTTTTTTCTCTAATACTTTTGCAAAGTAATCTTAACGATGATTGTGGGCTGTAGCACAGTTCCAAGAAGCTTCCAGTCTGTACACACTATCTGTAATTCCATTGAGAGCTGCAACTCCCTCTGCCCTCCTGGACTCAGGGTAATCACAATCCTGAATCCCAAGCTCACAATTCCTTTGCTCTTCTCTTTTTATCTCCTTAGCGTGTGGTCCTAAAAGAATCGTTTTGGTTTCAGTTGTTTTGACTTTGTTGTGGCTAGTGCAACTGAAGAACTGAATTTTTTCTTGAATTTAAATTGAGCTTAAATAGCCATATGTAAGCGAATGGCTACCATCTTGGACAGCAAAGCTGTAGATTATATTGCTACAACCCATCCAAATTGTTGGCACAGATCAGGGGACAGCAAACCTTTTCTGTAAATGGCCAAAAAGTAAGTGTTTTAGGCTTTGTGGGCCATGTACGTGTCTGGTGCATCGTTGTCTTCTTTTTCTAAATACTTTAAAAATGTAAAACCATTCTTACCTTGTGGGCGGTACAAAAACAGGACTCACTAGATTTGGCCCACCGGTTGTAGGATATTTCACATAAAAAATATACCACACACAATATGCTTTACTGATCCATTCTCAGGTCAATGGGCATTTGAGTTGTTTCCAGACTTTATTACTTAAAATGATATGAACACTGTCCTAGGAGTTTCCTGGTATACACATACAAGAATGTCTCTGGGTACAAACCTAAGAGTGGGACTGCTAGGCAGTGATTAATGTTCTGTTTCACATGACAATGCCAAACTGTTTTCCATAGTGGCTGGCAAACTTATTCTCCCATCAGTGACTTATAAGAGATCATGTAGACAGAAAAAAAAAGAGAGAGAGAGATCATGTAGACAGATGCACATCCTCTCCAAAACTAAGTACAATCAGAATTCTTAATTTATGCCACTACAACAGACATAAAATCGCATCTCCAGATTTGCATTTCCCTGATCACTAATAAAGCTGAACATCTCTTTATAAGTTTATGTACCTTTATGTTTAGGTATCTTTGTATCTTCGTGTTTTTCTACTTATATAAAATCTCTCTTACATGTCTCTTGCCCAGTTTTCTACTGAGTTGTTCTTTTCATACTCATTTGTAGGGATTCCTTATTCTTGAAACTAAATATTCTGTTGGTTGTATTTGTTAGAATATGTTCTTCCCAGTTTTTTAATATGTCTTCTTATGGTCTTTTGAAGTGTCTTTTGCTGAATAGAAAGTTAATTTCAGCATAGCCAATTTTTGCAATCCTTTCTTTGATACTGCTTTTTGTGTTATAAGAAATCCTTCCCTTGGGGTGCCTGGGTGGCTCAGTGGGTTAAGTGTCAGACTCTTGATATCCACTCAGGTCATGGTCTCAGGGTCATAAGATCGAGCCTCACATCAAGCTTAGCACTCGGCTGAGAGTCTGCATGTGGTTCTCTCTCCCCCGCCCCTTTGCCCTTCCCCTGCTCTTGCTCTAAAATAAATATATCTTTTAAAAAATCCCTTAACCCAAGTTTAGAAAAATATTAATGTATCTAAATAAATATAAATATCTAAAATTTTAAAGCTTAAGTTTTACATTTAAATCCTTAATTCATTTGGAATTAATCATTGTGTATGGTATGTAAGAAACTAATTTCTTTCCCATAAGAATATACATTTAAAAAAAAAAGATTTATTTATTTAAGTAATCTCTACATCCAACATGGGGTGCAAACTCACAACCCTGAGACCAAGCATGCTCCACCAACTGAGACAGCCAGGTGCCCCAGGATATACACTATACATTCCATTCACTTCATGAGGAAGGGAATTCTACCGCAAATACACCAATAATAGGGATCCCTGGGTGGCTCAGCGGTTTAGCGCCTGCCTTTGGCCCAGGGCGCGATCCTGGAGTCCCGGGATCGAGTCCCACGTCGGGCTCCCGGCATGGAGCCTGCTTCTCCCTCCTCCTGTGTGTCTCTGCCTCTCTCTATGTCTATCATAAATAAATAAATAAATAAATAAATAAATCTTTAAAAAAAAATACACCAATAATAGATTCCATGAAATGCTCTTCTAAATTGTCAACTGTTTTTTTCCCCCAATTTTTCCCAGTAAGTTGAACCTAAAATTTTATAAAGAGCCAAGAATAGCTAAGATGCTTCTAAGAAAGAGTATTAAGACTATATACATACCCCAGCAGATATCAAGATTTATTATTACACTATAGTAATCTACACAAATTGACTCAGGAATGGGAAAGAATAGCACTATAACAGGTCCTTAAGAATCGTGTTACAAACCTAATGGTATCCACACTTAGCAAGTGAAATGTGAGGATTTCAAAAACCCATGTTATCTGGTAAATGTAGAGGCCACAAGGTCTCCCCAATGGATTATCCCAATTACAGCACAACATGCCATACCACCTACTCTATAGGACTTTTCTACTTATTCATGCCAAAAGGACCAGTGATGTCAGATGATGCTGTCACAAAAAGGAGAGAGGACAGTGACGGCGAAAGGGAAGTTTTCTAAATAAATAATTCTTAGGAAAAGGCTACTATTGATGGTTTCACTGCTATATACCTATATACTCTACCTTTTAAAAGAAATGAATGTTGTTTTAAGAAATAAAACTTTAGAACATTTTCTGAAAATGGTACACATCTGTCCTTCATACATTCAGCACACATCAAATTCAAAGAGAGGTTACTACTAGGCAAGTCATCTATGTGTCACACATTCTAAAATGAACATAGCAATTGTTACTGGTACTTAAAACTAACCATACCTACCCTCTACATACACAAAATAAAAGCCATAACCAATAACAGCCTAGATGCCTGCTACAAAGTGTGATCTAAGGGCTAACAGCATCAACATTATCAACTGGGAGCTTGTTAAAATACAGACTCTCGGGCCCTAACCCTGACCCAGTGAATCAGAATGTGACCATGATATGGGTAAATATGAAGACTGCCCCAGCGAACTATTTGCTTTCTTCTTCTAATCTATTCATGGCTGTCTGACTTGCCACAATACCCGGTCAAGTAGCCAGCTAACACCCTCTATGCTGCTTTTTGTCTTTTATTCTTCTTTTCTTTTCCTTTTGTTCTTGTCTTCTTTTTCTACCACTTCTCGCAGGATCTCATGTGGATGGAACCAGTAGGGACTGTCTTTCACAGATAGTAGAAGAGTTCCTTGCCTAAAACCAGCAATCTGACGACATTGTGTTTTCTTCCATCTTTGTATTTGTGACTGTTCTAGGCCATTTATACTGACGCACAGGGTTTCCTGCTGCTCTGAATAGAAGGTGCTAGGCTGCCAAATGCCAGCTACGTGGGGGTATACACACACGAAGGGAGAGTAACTATAATTCTTTGAGTAATAAATAAACAACTCATTTTTAGAGCTGCCCAATGACAAAAAGTAGTATTTATGATATGGAATAACTGCTTTATCAACAGATGAAAATGCATAAAAAATGTCAATAATTCATACAAGTTTTTCACAAAAGGCATTATTACTTTTAGCATTTATATTACTACTCATTCTGTTTCCCACAACCCTAACTTCAAAGGGTTCTAGGATTTCCCCATTCTTCAACCTAAAGAGGATGGCAGGGTTTCCATGTTGAGACTTCTTTCATAATTTTAAAAAGAGAATTAATGCTACTTGAAATAACAAAGGCCCAGAACAAATGAGGTCAGTTTCTTTAGAAGATGGAAAAAGAAATGTCTGGCACATAGTAAATGTGAAATAAATATTTCCTGAGACACAGTATTGTTTTAGTAGACTATTTCATCTAACTCACAATTTCAATCACAATGGGTAGAACCTTTATCTCTAGAATTCCCTTGGGAAAAGTTAAATACAGGAACCACTACACCCTGACTAGCATCTAAAGCATCACAACAGGGTATTTCTAAGTCAGCCTTTTCATTCTAAAACTGAGTTTTAGAAAATCGATGCCATATTGTAGCATTATAATGTCCTATATGTATGTATCAGCCTATATAATGAAGTCATACAAGCAACAAAAAGCCCCAAGAAATGACATTCCCCTCTTCGATTCTGGAATACAATATAATTTTACATCTAAAGCTATATGAAAATATTTTTTAAAGCTTATCAAGTATATACACATATACACATATTTTTTATACTTATCAAGTATATACACATTTTGCTGTTATTTCATTTGAACCTTACTGCCTTGATTTAATACTCACAAGATCAGCATATTTCTTACAGAGAGCTGCCAGCTTCTCTTCTGGAGTCGAAAGGGTGTTTAGGGCTTGCATCAATAACAAAACTTCTTTTCCTGATGATCAACAAGATAAGAAGAATGAGATCAAATCTAAACTGTAAATTCTACATAATACTTATGTTCTAACATGTAGAGTAAAATAATTTGTGCCTGTTAACTAGACATAAGAGATTTATCAGCTAAATTAAGAAAGCTATTTTTAAATTCTGGATTAGCAGGAACCTCTCCCTTCCCACCCCCACCCCAAATTTCTTCACTAATACCGCTAGCTATTTGTAAGAACTCTTGCTGAAGGCTTAAAAATTCCCTTGCTTAACCATTGATGTCCAAGTTAAGACAAAGGGCAAGTTACAAAGGGCAGAATATTTTTAAAAGCTTCCTAACCGAGTACAAATATAGAAGCAAGTTCAAAGGGAATTTCAGTTGGTATTCTCGATCTAAGATGCACATAATCACTTGTGACATGTATCTTTTCTATAAGTAATTTAAATAACTTCTGATGATTTAGTAAGCACATTCTGTGTGTTAACCAAGTGTAGTGTAAATAAAAGGATGTCAACATAAATTCTTTTCCCCACAGGAGGAGCCAGCAACAGTATTTTTAAAACGTTTTGGCAGGGAGAAGCAGGTGGCTGAAATAGAGGACAAATGGCCTTTCAAAATAAGTGAAAATATTTTACTTCTTAAGGAATCATTTTTATTTTTTAAAGTGTTTACTCTTATATGTAGGATATTTCATTTAAAAAATACATATGTATATATTTTTAAAGATTTATCCATGAGAGAGAGAGAGAGAGAGAGAGAGAGGCAGAGACACAGGCAAAGGGAGAAGCAGGCTCCTTGCAAGGAACCTGATGCAGGACTCGATCCCAGGACCCCGGGATCATGACCTGAGCCAAAGGCAGATGCTCAACCACTGAGCCACCCAGGTGCCCCTTAAAAAGATATATTAAAGGACTTTGGTACATGGTAGAGAGACTGCTATGAGGAAAAAATGCAAACTTTAAAGTAGAACACCGGGGATCCCTGGGTGGCTCAGCGGTTTTGCGCCTGCCTTTGGCCCAGGGCGCGATCCTGGAGTCCCGGGATCGAGTCCCGCGTCAGGCTTCTGGCATGGAGCCTGTTTCTCCCTCTGCCTGTGTCTCTGCCCCTCTCTCTCTCTCTCTCTGTATCATAAATAATAAATAAACAAACAAACAAATAAATAAATCTTTAAAAAAAATAATAAAGTAGAACACCTTCCTACCCACACAAAATTTCAGTAACAAAACCTCTCATTTACAGCCCAAGGCCAATAAGAATTCTGAAAGAGATGGCTAAACATGATTATTAAACATGATTAGAAGTAACCATAGTGAAACTGCAATTTTTAACCAAGACTTTATTTTATTTTTAAAGATTTCGGGATCCCTGGGTGGCTCAGCGGTTAAGCGTCTGCCTTCGGCTCAGGGCATGATCCTGGAGTCCCGGGATCGAGTCCCACGTCGGGCTCCCTGCATGGAACCTGCTTCTCCCTCTGCCTATATCTCTGCCTCTCTCTGTGTGTGTCTCTCATGAATAAATAAATTAAATCTTAAAAAAAAAAGATTTCATTTATTTATTTGACACACACACACACACACACACAGAGAGAGAGAATGAGCAGAGGGGAGGAGCAAGGGGGAGAGAGAGAAGCAGGCTCCTTGCTGAGCCGGGACCCTGGGATCATGACCTGAGCGGAAGGCAGACACTTAACTGACTGAGCCATCCAGGTGCCCTTAACCAAGATTTTAAAACTCATATTTTCCATCTGAGGTTTTCTTGAAACACAATTCACATACCATAAAATTCACCCTTTTAATCTAAAAGTGTACAATGGAGTACATTTGCAAAGTTGTACAACCATCACCACTGCCTAATTCCAGAACATTTTCATCACCACAAAAAGAAACTTCATATCCTTTAGCAGTCTCTCCCTCTTGCTCCCCAACCAGGATCCTGGCAACCACTATGCCACTTTCTGTGTCCATGGACTTGCTAATTCTGAACATTTCATATAAAAGAGAATCCTATTATGTGGCCTTTTGTGTCTGGTTCCTTTCATTTAGCACGTTTTCAAGATTCACCCATGTAGGATGTTATCACTACTTCATTCCTTTTTGTAGCTGAGTAATATTCCATTATACAGATATACCACATTTTGTTTATTCATTCATCAGTTGATAGATAACTGTGTTATTTCAACTTTTTGGCTATTATGAAAAAGGCTGCCATGAACATTCATGTACACATTTTTGCATGGACATGTGGGTTTTCAACCCTCTTGGGTATATACCTAGAGGTAGAGTTGCTGGGTCACGTGGTAACATTATGCACAACTTAAAAAAAAATTTGGGGGTGCCTGGTGGCTCAGTGGTTGAGCATCTGCCTTCAGCTCAGTGTGATTCCGGGGTCCAGGGATCGAGTTCCACATTGGGCTCCCCTTGAGGAGCTGCTTCTCCCTCCGCCTATGTCTCTGCCTCTCTGTGTCTCTCATGAACAAATAAAATCTTAAAAAAAAAAATTATTTAAAGATTCTTTAGGGACGCCTGGGTGGCTCAGCGGTCGGGCATCTGCCTTTGACTCAGGGCATGATACCGGAGTCCCGGGATCAAGTTCGCATCGGGCTCCCTGCATGGAGCCTGCTTCTCCTTCTGCCTATGTCTCTGCTTCTCTGTGTCTCTCATGAATAAATAAATAAAATCTAAAAAAAAACAAAAAAACAAAAAAACAAAAACAAAAACCTCTACACCTAAATGGAGTTCAAATTCACAACCCCAAGATCAAGAGTCACGCTCCCCAAGTGAGCCAGCCAGGTGCCCGACTGTGTGTAACTTAAGACTCCATCTGCTTTTACACATGTAATTGGGGCTGCTGATTTTGAAGAAATTTATTTGTAAGGAATTAGAATTATTTCTTGTATTTCTATAATTTTTAGGTTTTCCAAGTTAGCAGGAAATAGATTTAATAAGGACAATTCTATAGAGAAAACCATCTAAATCAAACACTATTAATCTTAGGTATACTAAGTATAAAAAATTTAAGAGCAATGAGTAAGGCTAAAATAAAAGGGGATTTCAGATTTCATAACAATACTTAACATATTACTTTCTTAGTCCTAAATCTCAAACACAGCAGGAGAAAGAAAACATACCTTTGAAAGTCAGTCTTAACCCACTTTCTGAACTACAGATAACATTATGTTGTCTCTCAAGTGTTATGACTAAATTTTTAATAAAACAATCAAATAAATATATACTGTAAATTTCAGACTACACTAAAGATGCAAACAAGGCAAGTCAAATACTACTTCTGTCAAGTTGGCCCCCAATTTTGTCAAGAAAGCCTATTCTTGATTATTCAGAGAAAACAACTTCCTACTCTACTATCTTTGTCTCCTGCACAAAATGCAGTAGATACGCAGACTGACCCCACTGAAGACAATAAATGTTATTAGCTAAACAACATTTACCTCAACAGTGGCTATGTTCATAATCACCTGTGCTGCAGAAAACAGAAGTAAAAAGAGCAGCACGTAAAAATGTCCAGAAAAAGAAAAAATATCCAACCACTGAGCACAGATTATTACCTAAAGTTTTCTCTTTGTTTCTGTTGCATTCTGAATCCTGCTGACCGTCAGGCGGATCTATTCGAGCTTCTCGCCCAGGAATTTCCTCTCTTGACTTTTGTGTGCAGTATGCTGGGCTCATCAAACTCCTGTTCTTTGTAATAAAATCACTGCCTTCATCCTCTTCCAATGAATGCTTGTTACTTGTGCCACCACAATTTGAGTCTTGATGTTGAAGAATATCATTCGATTGAGAGTTGCGCAACATATCTGATTTCACCCCTAACCCACACATTCCAGCTTCTTCCATTGTGCCAATCACAAACTAGAGGGAAAAGAGGAAAAGAAAAAATATACAAAGAGGAGTTATATCAAATGTGATTAATGTTTACATCCTATGACACACCAAAGGTTGACAGCTTTTTTCTTTCTTAGTATTTGTAAAATTGATGTAAATATTTTTAAGTTTCAGAGAAGGGACATAACTATAAAGTATAAGAAAATTAAAGTTAAAACAAATCACACAACTAAATGGTACCATAGGAAGTGAGAAAAGCCATTTAGTTGTAAATCTAAACTTATTTCCCTACAAAAAGTCACCACTTAAAATAATAAGCATCTTAGAAGTAAAATCATCCTCTAAGTTATGAACATTAATTATTCTGTTCTTATCCTTGATGAAATGGTACAGCAGAGATGGCTCACTAGCTATCCAGCAAAAACCCATGCTCCTCCAATATCCTCTAGAGCTGGCACTGCTGGACAAATGCTCAGCCTGGGACTCCACTTCCCAGCCCTCTATACCTAAGTGGAACTCCCATGTGAAGTTCCCACCAATGGAATACAGGATGAAGTAATGACTGACTGTCCCTTCTTCAACAAGACTTTTATTCTTAAAAAAAAAAAAAAGGGGGATCCCTGGGTGGCGCAGCGGTTTAGCGCCTGCCTTTGGCCCAGGGCGCGATCCTGGAGACCTGGGATCGAATCCCACATCGGGCTCCTGGTGCATGGAGCCTGGTTCTCCCTCTGCCTATGTCTCTGCCTCTCTCTCTCTCTCTCTGTGCGACTATCATAAATAAATAAAAATTAAAAAAATAAATAAATAAATAAAAATAAAAAATAAAAAATAAAAAAAAAGACTTTTATTCTTAGAAGCATACATTCTTTCCCCACTGGTTTTTAATATATTCACAGAGTTGTGCAACCACCACCATCATCAATCTTAGAATACTCCTGTCACCTCAAAAAGAAACCCTCCCATTACCTTCAATCCTAGGCAACTAATTGTTCTGAACAGTTCACATAAATAAACTCAGATAATTGTAGCCTTTTATGTTTGGCTTCTTTCACATAGCATGATTTCAAGGTTCATCTATGTTGTATTATGTATCACTACTTTATTTCTCTTTATTGCCAAATAAGACTCCATAGTTTGGATATACCACATTTTTTTTAAAGATTTTATTTATTTATGAGAGACACAGGGAGAGAGAGAAGCAGGCTCCATGCAGGGAGCCCGACGTGGGACCCGATCCTGGGTCTCCAGGATCAGGCCCTGGGCTGAAGGGGGTGCTAAACCGCTAAGCCACCCGGGCTGCCCTGGATATACCACATTTAACCATTCATCAGTTAATGGGACATTTTGATTATTTCCAACTATTGGCTATTATGAATAATTCTGTTATGAACACTGATGTACAAGTCCTTCTGTGGACATGTTTATATTTCTGCAGGGTATATACCTAGGAGTGGAACTGCTGGGTCACAGGGTCACTGTTTAACCTTTTGAGGAACTGTGAAACTGTTTTTCTAAGTGACTACACCATTTTATATTCCTATTATCAGTGTGTTAGGGTTCCATTATTTCTACATTCTCACCAACACTTGTTTTTGCCTGTCCTTTTGATTGCAGCCACTACAGTGTGAAGGTATCTCATCTAATGACTAATGATGTTGAGAATCTTTTCATATGCTTATTGGCCATTTGTATACCTCCTTTGGAGAAATGTTTATTTAGATCCTTTGCCCTTTTATTAACTAGGTTATTTGTAATTTTATTATTGAGTTGTAGGAGTTCTTTATATATGCCAGATACAAGTCTCTTATCAGATGTATAATTTGCTAGAGCTTTCTATCACTGTTCTTTCAATTTGAGAAAAGGCAAAATATATTCACCTATTTCAAAATGTCATAGATTTAATTATAAGTTACTCTGGCTTTCAGATTAAAGGCATATAGGTCAATTTCAACCATCATAGAAAAAAGTTGAAGGACTAGAAAGATCAAATGTTTACCTAACTCACAATAGTAGCTGGTGGCATTGAATTAAGGACATTAAGGACACTGAATTAATGTGTAGAGTATATAACCATCACATCTCATGCTGTCCTTCTATTTTATCATTCTCTATCTTCAGTTATTAATACTACTGCTTTTTTTTTTTTTGGTCTTTCCAGACACTCCACTTTCACTTCTCAGCTCCTGTCACACACATTACATTATCACTTATTTGCTATACATATCCTCCTAGACAGCAAAGCTTATGCATAAAAGACACTCAACTGCCAATTGATGAAGAACAGAAGGGACCAAAATGGCTGAAAACAAGCCATGGAAAGTACCTAAACATTACTACAGAAGTTAGAGAAAAAGAAGCAAGACAGTATTACATTTCCCTTCTCTCCTGTGCAACTAGTTTTGATGTATTTTTTCATACTTGCTAATGAAAGACCAACTTTGGTGCTACTAAATCTTTGTTTATGAATAAGCCCAGGTCTAGCTGGACTGCTGAAATAGCAGGCCCGGGGCAGCCCAGGTGGCTCAGCGGTTTAGCGCCACCTTCAGCCCAGGGTGTGATCCTGGAGACCTGGAATCTAGTCCCACGTCAGGCTCCCTGCGTGGGGCCTGCTTCTCCCTCTGCCTGTGTCTCTGCCTCTCTGTGTCTCTCATGAATAAATAAATAAAATCTTAAAAAAAAAATAGCAGGCCCCAATTTGTCTACTGTAAGGACTATCTGTTCAAGAACCTACTTGAGGCTCTGCACTGGGACATGATATGAAGCAAATTCTTAGGCCAATAACTTTTTTTTTTTTTAAAAAGATTCATTTATTTGAGACAGAGAGACAGAGATAATGACAGAGATAGTGAGAGAGGGCACAAGCCAGGGAGGAGAGAGAGGAGGCGGCTCCCCAATGAGTAGGGAGCCCAACACGGGGCTTGATCCCAGGGCCCCAGGATCGAGACCTAAGATGAAGGCAGATGCTTAAATGACTGAGCTACCCAGGTGCCCCTCAGGCCAACAACTTTAAATTACAAATTATTTCTCAGCCCTCACCTCCCTAAAGCAGAGACTTCTATATTACATGGCAAATACAACTTCCTACTCTACTCTGATACCCATTCTGAATGCCTTTTCTTGGGTATAATTTCCTGTATAAACAGCAGCAGCTAGTATTTATACAGCAAATACTACATCCTGACACAAGTGTAAGCACTCTCCTATATTCACTAACATAAGCCTCACAATAATATCACAAGTACTATTATCATCTCCATTTTACAGATGAGTAAACTGACACAGTAAAGTTAAGTATGCTGCCAAAGATCACAATGAGTAAACAGCAGAGCAAAGATGTGAACCCTGGCCGTTTGGTTTCTGAGTCCACTTTTAACTACAATGATACAACGCTTCACGACTACACTTTGTCTACTATACAAACACCCTTGTTCTGGCCCAGCCATCTAACAGAAATCTATTTAGTAGTGGGTAGAGATGCCCCCTGCCAAATACTATATAAAAACAAATTGCAAAAATAATTTAAAAATAAATAAAAACAAATTGCAAAACAGTACGCACCCATGTTTCATATATACACATGTGTATTTAATGCATGTATGTACATACACACAAAGTGTTGGGAGGGGAGCACTTGGGTGGCTCAGTGGTTGAGAGTCTGCCTTTGGCTCAGGTTGTGGACCCCGATCCAGGAATCGAGTCCCATATCAGGCTCCCTGCGAGGAGCCTGCTTCTCCCTCTATGTCTCTGCCTCTCTCTGTGTCTCTCATGAGTGAATAAATAAAATCTTAAAAAAAAAAAAAGTGTTGGGAGGAGGCGCACCTGACTGGCTCAGTTGCTAGAGCGTGTGACTCTGATCTTGGGATCATAAAAATGAGTGCCATGCTGGGTGTAGAGATTTTGTAAAAATAAAATCTTAAGAAAAAAAATGTTGGGAGAAAATACATTTACATATTAATAAAGGTTATTTTATTTTATTATTTTTTAGAAGGAGGAAGCAGAGAGGGAGAGGAAATTTTTTTTTTAAGACAGCAAGAAAGAACACAAAGTGGGGGAAGGGAGGAGGGAGAGAGAGAATCTTAAGCAGGCTCCATCTGCAGCACAGAGGTGGACAAAGGGATCAATCTCACAACCCTGAGATCGTGACCTGAGCTGAAATCAAGAGTCACTTAACCAACTGAGGCACCCAGGCACCCTAATAATGTTTATTTTTAAACAGTTTAACTATGGGTGGTGTTTCTTTTTCCTTCCCTATATTTCCTAGTTTAACTACCATGAATTTTTATTACTCTTGGAATTGAAAAAAATTCAGTAACTGTTCATACTAAGAACAGTGGAAGCATTACAGAACATATGTAAATTTTTTAAAAGATTTTATTTATTCATGAGAGACATGGGCAGAGGGAGAAGCAGGTTCCCTGTGGGAAGTCAAATGCAGGACTCAATCCCAGGACCCCAGGATCACGACCTGAGCCAAAGGCAGACACTCAACCACTGAGCCACCCAGGCTCCTCAACATATGTAAATTTTATTAAAATTTCTGGGGGATCCCTGGGTGGCTCAGTGGTTTAGCACCTGCCTTGGCCCAGGGCATGATCCTGGAGTCCCGGGATCAAGCCCCGCGTCGGGCTCCCTGTGTGGAGCCTGCTTCTCCCTCCGCCTGTGTCTCTGCCTCTCTCTCCCTCTCTCTGTGTATCTCATGAATAAGTAAAATAAAAATCTTAAAAAAAATTTTTTAAATAAAATTTTATTAAACTTTCTACAGTCATTTAAGATTAAAAAAATATTTTTTTAAATATATGTGCTGCCGAAGCGAGCACAAAAACAAATTTTTTAAAAGATTTTGTAATTTTTTTTTAAGATTTTATTTATTTATTCACAAGAGACACACAGAGAGAGGAAGAGACACAGGAAGAGGGAGAAGCAGGCTCCATGCAGGGAGCCCGATGTGGGATTCGATCCTGGACCCCAGGATCACGCCCTGAGCGAAAGGCAGATGCTCAACCTCTGAGCCACTCAGGCATCCCTAAAGATTTTATTTACTTATTCACAAGAGACACAAAGAGAGAGGCAGAGACACAGGCAGAAGAAGAAGCAGGCTCCCCTCAGGGAGCCGATGCAGGACTCAATCCCAGGACCCTGAGATAATGACCCAAGCTGAAGGCAGAAGCTCAACTGCTGAGCCACCCAGTTGCCCCAAGATAAAAAAAATTTAATTATTATTATTTTTTTTATTTGAGAGTGAGAGGCATGGGAGGAGGCAGGGGCAGAGGAAGAGAGAGAATTCCAAGTAGGCTACATGCCCAGCACAGAGCCAGACATGGGGCTCCATCCCACAACCCAAGATCATAACCAAAGCCCAAATCAAGAGTAGGCTAGTCAACTGAGCCACCCAGGCGGCCCCAAAATTAATTTAACACAAATGGATACTCAAATGAAATAAACAATGTTAAGATCCACAACCCAACAAAAATGGGCAAACAATATGAAGCAAGAAATCATAGAAGAGGGGATCCCTGGGTGGCTCAGCAGTTTAGCATCTGCCTTTGGCCCAGGGTGTGATCCTGGAGAACCAGGATCGAGTCCCAAGTCAGGCTCCCTGCATGGAGCCTGCTTCTCCCTCTGCCCATGTCTCTGCCTCTCTGTGTGTGTGTGTGTGTGTGTCTCTCATGAATAAATAAATAAAATCTTTAAAAATAAAAAAATAAAATAAAATGAATAAATAAAACAAAAAAATTGAATAAATAATAAAGACTACACACACCCCCACCAAAATAATGGACTAGATAGATCAACTGTGGTACATCAATACAATGAAGTACTACAGCACCTATTAAAAAAAGAAGGTAGTTGTATAATTACTGATCTGTAAGGATACGCCAAAAGAGGAAAAAGAAAAATGCCCTATACTATGTACTGTATGCCAAGATTTGGGTGTATGTGAGGGGGTGGTTGTTTAAGTTTATGAGTGGGAATCCTATACAATCTCTGGAAGGATACAAAGAAACACACTAATGGAGAGAAACTGGAAGTGGCAATGGAGAAGAGGAGACACCAAGCTTTCATAGCATGCCTGTTTTTGTCTTTCAAGTTAGAGACATTCATAACAGTTTGTTGGTCTTTTAAAAAACAAAAAATATCAAGATGAATAGAGTAATATAGTACCTAACATTAGGAAAACTAAGGAGGAAATGTTTATTGAAATTCCAACCTCAAATGAAAATGAAATCAACAATAAGTAGTTTTAAGATAAATTTCTATTCGAACTTTTCCCTGAAAATCATAAAGCAAGAGCTATCACATTTTTATTTTGTTTATGGTCTACAGTCATAAGGAGCACACACAGCTCTTAGAGCTTGAAAGACACTAGAGAGAGCAGGTCATCCTGCCACAGCAGTATTTTGTTGTTTAGAGCCCTAAACCCCAACAACCCCCACCCTAGCCACTCCCCTCCTGTCAAAAGATAGATTTCTCAACCTTCCTTCCACTGTCTAAATACCTGGAGCTAAGATGATTCCTTAAGTGAAAAAAAGATGCCTTCAAAATGGATAGCCACCAGTTCACCATTAATTGTGGGAATTTATTTATTTATTTATTTATTTATTTATTCATGAGAGACACAGAGAGAGAGGCACAGAGACATAGGCAGAGGGAGAAGCACGCTCCATGCAGGGAGCCTGATGTGGGACTCAATCCCTGCACCCAGGATCATGCTCTGGGCCAAAGGCAGGCGCTCAACCATTGAGCCACCCAGGTGTCTCAAAGAATAGCTATTATAGAAATTTTTGCAAAGGTAAAAAAGCATTTAAATAAGTTTCTTTCCCTTCTCTGTAAATTTGAATAATTTTAAAGTTTAATACTTTCATTTATGCTCTCTCAGATATTATTGAAGCTAAAGAGCCCTATTTCTTTCACTTATTTTGTTTAAAGGGCTTCAATATTTTTAGTAATGGCTGTTCCTTTACTACCACTCATCTAAAAAAACAAAAAACAAAAACAAAAAGCCAACACCCACATTCACTTCCTAATTATTTCAACTACCATCTGCTTAAATGAGATCGAATGTCTTCAACCAGTGCCAGGCCATGTGTTAAAAGCAGAAATCACTCAGTCCTTGCCACTGAGGGCCAGGGTGGCCCTTTAGAGGGAGCAGTTGGGAAAGATTATGCACATTTATGCCTTTTCCTGAGGAAAGAGTGTAGCTTGCCTTGGGTTCCCAAAGAGTCTTGGAAAAATTTATCAAGTAGGTAAAGGAAACCTTCAGAACATGCAGGTTCCTTTATTACCCCATTTAACCTTCCTCTCTGAGAGGTGAGTCTTACTGTTCCCAGATAAGGAAAATGAAACAGTGAGTTGCAATAACTTGCCCACGATCATATTAAAGTCAATAAAAGGAATTCAAATAATTCAAAACCAGGTCTGTCAAACTCAAGAGCCTAGGTTTTCTTCATTACACAACTCCTCTCACACTTCATACATTGGCCTTGAAAAATGAAAAGTCAAACAGATCTCTCATGCAGTTACAAAATAAACCTAAGAAGTTAAATGATGTCTAAAAATATATAGCATGCTACATATACTAGCATGAAATTAGGAAAACATTGGGAAAGAGCTTTAAGATTTTTAGCAGTGATTAACTCTGGAATTTAGGGAGGTAAGACAGAACTAATTTGGGGGTAGGGATATCTTTAAATAATTTTAAGTGATTATTTAAGGCATTGAGGTTGTTGTTGTTTTACTTTTTTGGCCCAACTTGGGGCCTGAACGCACGACCTTGAGATCTAGACTCTGACACTTAACCAACTGAACCAAGCAAGCGCCCCTACTTTTTGCGTCATGGCATAAACTAAATTCTCTCTAAAAATCCCTTCAACTCTATGTTTCTAATAATTAGCCCTAAGAGTTGTCAACCACCAAATGGGAATATGAGGACAGGAGTGCATGCTTGCCAGACCCAGTGGGAGCCAGTGAAGGAAGAACTGCCTGAGGAAATACTGAAAGGTACCAAAAATACTCTCTCTCAAGACCAGCTATCAGCCTTAGTTGATTTTTAAAATATGAATCTTAATACCTCAAAATATAAACCTATCCAGTATTTTGAGAGGTTTTTACATTTCCAAATACAAATTTTACAAACTTACAACATTTACATTTTCATGTGCCTTTTTGTTTTCTTAAATAGGTGGATGGAGTTGGTGGGGGTTTCATATATTTTTTAAATCAGAAAAGTGACTTTAGCTTTGTATAAATAATTTAAAATAGTTTATATACTAAAGCTATTTTAGTCTTTCAAAGCATTATTCTGGATAGCAAACTTTTCCACACATTAACACTGCATCAATCATTCATCTCAAAATTCTGTTTTAACCATTTTGGACCAAAGCCTTTAAAATATATATTACATAATGATGGCTCCTTAAATAGTAGTCTGTTTCACTGTGTTAGAACAAAGGAATGAAATGAAATTAAGGGGTTTTAATTTTTAACAGATAAAATGATATATTACTGTGCACTAGAATATAATTAGATTCTGGAGTACATCTCCACAATATGCCTATATTCTTTTTTCGGGGGTGGGAGGGGCAGAAGGAGAGGGAGAGAGAATGTTAAGCAACCTCTGCACCAATCTCATAACCCTGAGATCATGACCCGAACCAAAACCAATATTTGGATGTTTAATTGTGCCAACAAGGTATCCCCTTCCTATATTCTTTATGACAATAAACTCTTAATATCTCAAAATATAAACTCTCACAGATGAAACCTTATTTTTATTTCAAGCATGAAATACTTGTCTGAAACTTCCTAATTTTATAGCACTGTCTTCCAAAACAGACCATGCAGACCCATATATGGGAATTCACTATATTAAAATCAGTGTCAGGGTGCCTGGTTGGTTCAGTCAGTTGGGCCCCTGCCTTCAGCTCAGGTCATGATCTCAGGACTCCCTGCCCAGTGAGGAGTCTGCTTCTCCCTCTCCTTGCCACTCCCCCTGCTTGTGCTCTCTCGCTCTGTCAAATAAGTGAAAAAAATCTTTTTTTTTTTTTTTTGAAAAAAATCTTCAATTACATACATATATACAGTGTCATTTCAAATTGGTAAAGGAGGGGATGCCTGGGTGGCTCCGCGCTTAAGCATCTGCCTTCAGCCCAGGGTATGATCCTGGAGATCTGGGATCTAGTCCCGCATTGGGCTCCCTGCATGGAGCCTGCTTCTCCCTCTGCCCGTGTCTCTCATGAATAAATAAATAAAATCTTTAAAGAAAAAAATCGGTAAAGGAGATAAATGATTTCATATTATTTCTCAAATCATACAGGAAAAAAAGAACTGATATCCTGTAGCATCTCTCTGATGTACCAAGACTGAAAAACAGAAAATGAAAACCACAAAGAACTAGAGATCCTAAGTAAAATTTTCTTCATAACCTTGGCAATGGGAAAGATCTAAGTAAAATAAGTGCAGAAGCTATTTTTTAAAGGAGAGGAAGATCAATTTGGACCGACTTCAAAAGGCCACATTTGTACGAGCTTCAAATGAGTCAGAGACTTATTTGCAAGGGTTTGTGAACAAGCAGATCACAGTTAAAAAAACATGCTTAACCTCATTCATAATAAAAGAAAAGCAAATAAAAACATATACGGGACAACTGGGTGACTCAGCAGTTGAGTGTCTGCTCAGGGCATGATCCCAGAGTCCCGGGATCAAGTCCCATATCGGGCTTCCTACATGGGGCCTGCTTCTCCCTCTGCCTGTGTCTCTGCCTCTCTTTCTGTCTCTCATGAATAAGTAAATAAAATCTTAAAAATATATATATCGGGATCCCTGGGTGGCGCAGCGGTTTGGCGCCTGCCTTTGGCCCAGGGCGCAATCCTGGAGACCCGGGATCGAATCCCACGTCAGGCTCCCGGTGCATGGAGCCTGCTTCTCCCTCTGCCTGTGTCTCTGCCTCTCTCTCTCTGTGTGACTATCATAAATAAATAAAATTAAAAAATATATATATATATCATCTTTAACCTACTGGATATAAAAAGGATGATTTAAAAAGAACAAAACAGGGATCCCTGGGTGGCGCAGCGGTTTGGCGCCTGCCTTTGGCCCAGGGCGTGATCCTGGAGACCCGGGATCGAATCCCACATCGGGCTCCCGGTGCATGGAGCCTGCTTCTCCCTCTGCCTGTGTCTCTGCGCCTCTCTCTCTCTCTCTGTGACTATCATAAATAAATAAAAATTAAAAAATAAATAAATAAATAAAAAATAAAAAGAACAAAACAAATCATACTGTGGGCAAACAGGTCCCTCAGTACAGTCCTGGGAAGCCTAATTGGTAGAGTATTAGTTTTGTAGGAGTATTTAGCACTATCAATGTCTGAATACACATTCACTTTCACCCAACAATTCCACTGCTAGTTTACTCTGAAGATATTATCACTCAAGAGCAAAGGCTATTCACCAAACTACTGATTGTTACCACGCAAAACTACCTAAGTGTCTACAAATACGGAACTGGTTAAATAAACAATGCTCATCCATACAAGGTAAAACTACAGCTATTCAAAAGAATAAGGTAGATCCACATCAATATGAACAGATCTCCAAGGTATACTTTAGAGGAAAAGACAAACATCTAGTGCAAGATGAATGTCTCAGTATAAATTAAAATTGTATTCATATATAAGCCAGTATACTGGCAAAATTTTTTTCTGAGGATATCCTCAAAATTGTTTACCATGACAGAGGTGAGCCTAGAAGCTGGAAATGAATGAAGACTTACTTTTCATTTTACTATGTGAATGTATTACTTTCATTTAAAAAAAACAAAAACAAAAACAAAAAAACACTTTAAAGTTGATTAAGTTATTCTTAATTTTGGGGTGAGATCACGGTATTATTCTTACTCATTATTCTACTACTACACTGTAGGAGTTCCTATTCCATGTCATCTTTTCCCTTTGCCCTGCTCTATAGACCTCTGGGTCTGTCCCCCTAAATCTTTATACTCACATTTTCTACTGGATTGTAGTAGAAGCAGGAGATACTAAGCATGAGGTTTTGTAGCACTTCTCATTTATTTCCTTCTTAAAACAATTCTGAAAATGAAAATATCTCACTTAAATTTGGTCTCAGTTTATAACTATGGCTAGGACATCTACCAAATCACTTCACCAGTTTGAAAAAATTCAAGCATGGATAACTAACTATTCACAAGTGAAATCAGATGATCAATATCTCCTCAATGAAAACAGATACAAAAATCCTCAACAAAATATTAGCAAGGGGTACCTGGCTGACTCAGTCAGAAAAGTATGCTACTCTAGATCTCAGGGTTGTGAGTTCAAATTCCACACTGGGTGTAGAGATTACTTAACTAAATAAAACTTTAAAAATAATAAAAATAGGGCAGCCCGAGTGGCTTAGCGGTTTAGCATGGCCTTCAGCCAAGGGCCTGATCCTGGGGACCCGGGATCGAGTCCCACATCAGCCTCCCTGCATGGAGCCTGCGTCTCTCTCTACCTGTGTCTCTGCCTCTCTCTCTCTCTCTGGGTTTCCCATGAATAAATAAAATCTTTAAAAATAAATAAATAAGGGGATCCCTGGGTGGCGCAGCGGTTTGGCACCTGCCTTTGGCCCAGGGCGTGATCCTGGAGACCCGGGATCAAATCCCACGTCGGGCTCCCGGTGCACGGAGCCTGCTTCTCCCTCTGCCTGTGTCTCTGCCTCTCTCTCTCTATCATAAATAAATTTTAAAAATTAAAAAAAAAAATGCTGGCAAGTCAAATTCAACAATACATTAAAAGGATCATACACTGGGATTAAGTGGGATTTATTCCAATGAATTCAAGGATGGTTCAATAACCACATATCAGGATGATACACCACATAAACAAAATGAATGATAAAAACCATGATCGTCTCAATAGATGTAGAAAAAGCATTTGGTGAAATTCAACATCCATTTTATAATAAAAACTCTCAGGGCACCTGGGTAGCTCAGTCTGTTAAATGTCTGACTCCGGATTTTGGCTCAGGTCACAATCTCCAGGTCCTGAGATCAAGCACCATGTCAGGCTCCCCACTCAGAGTCTGCTTGAGATTCTCTTCCTCTGCTTCCACCCTCCCCCCAACACACACACACACACACTCACTCACTCTCTCGCTGTAAAATAAATCTTTAAAGAATAAAATAAAAACTTTCAACAAAGTGTAGGTAGAAGGAACATACCTCAACATAATAAAGGCCATATATGACAAGCCCACAGCAAACATCATACTTAATGGTAAAAAACTGAAAGCTTCTCTTCTAATAAGAACAAGACAAGGATGCCTACCATTGCCACGTTTATTCAACACAGTATTGCAAATCCTAGCCACAGCAACAGGCAAGAGAAAGAAAAAAAGGCACCCAATTAAAAAAGGAATAGGCATCCAAAACTGTCAGTTTTTGCAGATGACATGATTCTACACATAGAAAACCCTAAAGACTCCACCAAAAAACTCTTAGAAAAAGTGAACCCACTAAAGTTGCAGCATACAAAATCAATATAAAGAAATCGTTTGCATTTTTCTACACTAATAAAGAACTATCAGAAAAAGAAATAAAAAAAAAAACACCTAAAATGGCATCAAAAAGAAAGAATACCTAAGGAATAAATTTAAGGTAAGAAACACACACACTGGAAACTGTAAGACACTGTTGAGAAACACTGAAGACAACACACATATATGGAAAGATATTCTGTGCTCATGGACTGGAATAAACTCATGGATTAAAATAATTAACATTGCTAAAATGTCCATAATACTCAAGGCAATCTACAAATTCAATGCAATCCCTATCAAAATTCCAATGGCGGGCAGCCCTGGTGGCGCAGCGGTTTAGCACCACCTGCAGCCCAGGGTGTGATCCTGGGGACTGGGGATTGAGTCCCACATCAGGCTCCTTCATGGAGCCTCCTTCTCCCTCTGCCTGTGTCTGTGCCTCTCTCTCTCTCTCTCTCTCTGTGTGTGTGTCTCTCATGAATAAATAAATAAAATCTTAAAAAAAAAATTCCAATGGCATTTTTCACAGAACTAGAATAATCTAAAATTCATATGGAATTACAAAAAACCCAAGATAACCAAAGTAATCTTAAGAAAGAGAGCAAAGCTGGAGGTATCACACTATCACACTCCCTGACTTCAAACTATAGTACACGGCAGCCCAGGTGGCTCAGCGGTTCAGCACCGCCTTCGGCCCAGGGTGTGATCCTGGAGACCTGGGATCGAGTCCCACATTGGGCTCCCCGCATGGAGCCTGCTTCTCCCTCTGCCTGTCTGTCCCTCTCTCTGTGTCTCTCATGAATAAATAAAATCTAAAAAAAGAAACAAACTATAGTACAAAGCTATAGTAATCAAAGGTATGGCACTGACCTAAAAACTGATACACAGATCAAAGGAACAGAGTAAGAGAGCCTAGAAATAAACCCATGGATATATGGTTAATTAATATATTACAAAGGAGGTAAAAATATACAATGGGGAGAAGACAAGTCTTTAATAAATGGTGCTAGGAAAACTGAACAGTCACATGCAAAAGAATGAAACTGGACTACTTTCTTATACTATACACACAATTTCACTAAAAATGGATTAGAATTGAATGTAAAACCAAAAACTATACAATTCCTAAAAGAAAACACAAGTTGGGATGCCTGGGTGGCTCAGTCGGTAAAGCATCTGCCTTCATTCAGTTCAGGTCATGATCTTGGGGTCCTGGGATCGAGCCCTGCATTGAGCTCCCTGCTCAGTGAGGAGCCTGCTTATCTCTTACCCTCTGTCTCTCCCTTCTCTTGTGCTTGCTCTTTCTCTCTGAAATAAAGAAGTAAAAATCTTAAAAAAAAAAAAAAAAAAAAAAATACGAAATAACAAGTGTTGGAGAGGTTACAGAAAAAAAGGAAACCCCTGTATACAGTGGAAATGTAAATTGGTGCAGTTACTATGAAGATCAGTATAAAGTTCTTCAAAAAGTTAAAAATAGGGCAGCCCGGGTGGCTCAGCAGTTTAACACCGCCTTCAGCCCTGGGCCTGATCCTGGAGACCTGGGATTGAGTCTCACATCGAGCTCCCTGCATGGAACCTGCTTCTTCCTCTGCCTGTGTCTCTGCCTCTCTCTCTCTCTGTGTCTCTCACGAATAAATAAAGTCTTAAAAAAAAAAAAAAAAGAAAGAAACTTAAAAAAAAAAAGGTAAAAATAGAACTACCACAAGATCTAGCTATTTCACTTCTGGGTATTTATCTGAAGAAAATGAAAATTCAAATTTGAAAAGATATTTGCATCCCTATATTCACTGCAGCATTATTTACAACAGCCAAGATATGGAAACTATCCATCAATGGATAAGGAAGATGTGATATATATATACACAATGCAGTATTACTCAGCCATAAAAAAGAATGAAATCTTGCCATTTGCAACATGGATGGACCTAGAGGGTATTGTGCTAAGTGAAACAAGTCAGAGACAAGTATCATATGATTTCACTTATATGTGGAATCTAAAAAACAAAACTCAGAGGGAATAGATAGGTGGTTATTAGAGAAGAAGGGGGTTGGAGGTGGGCAAAAGTGTAAAGGAAGTCAATTGTATGGCGATGGATGATAAACAGACTCATGGTAGCAATCACTTCGTAGTGTATGCAAATACTGAATTATTATATTGCACATCTAAAACTAATATAATGTGATATTACCAATTTTACCTCAATTAAAATATACTGGAAAAAAAACCCCTAAGCCTACTGTTTGAGATATATGGAATTTACAAAAGAGGGTTAATATAGAATACATAAGGCTAAGTTCTGAGTAAAGGGAGGAAGGAAAAAACCTAACATCTATCTACTAATTGCTTTGTGCTAAACATTTAAAATACCTTATTTAGTTTACCTTACAATTCTAAGATAGTGAGAAATGTCACTCCATTATACAGATAAACTAAGGAACAAAGAAGGAAGAGGGAAAAAGTCCATTATTTGAGACCTACATTTGTTGAGCGTGGCATGGAGGTAATGCTTCTATGGGGGATGTCCTAAAGAATCACATTTGAAGTTAAGAATCATGATGACTACCCAAGTGTTCACTGACAGATCAACAAATGTGATATATAATACATACATTAGAATAATTATTCAACCTTAAAAAGGAAAATCTTGACACATGCTAGAACATGGATGCACCTTGAAAACATCATGTTTAAGTGAGGGCTCCTGGTTGGCTCAGTCGGAAGAGCATAGGACTCTTGATTTGGGGATGAGTTCGAGCCCCATACTGGGTGTAGAGATTACTTAAATAAACTTTAAAAAGGGGTGCCTGGGTGGCTCAGTCAGTTGAATGCCCAGCTCTTGATTTCAGCTTAGGTCATGATCTCAGGGCCCTGAGATCAAGCCCCACATGGGCACCCTCCCCCCCCCCCCCCCCCCCCCCCGCTGTGCTCAGTGGGGAATCTGTCCCTCTCATTCTGCTCCTCCCTAGCCCCTCCACCCCCAGCTAGTGCTCTAAAATAAATAAAGAAAATCTTTTAAAAAATACATCTACAAAAGTGTTTATATATATCATGTTAAGTGAAAAAAAAAAGACACAAAAGGACACTGTGTGATTCCATTTATGTGCGATACCGACAATAGTCAAACAGATAAAGAAAATAGAATAGTTGCCAGGCGCATAGGGCAAGGGGAATGGAGAACAGAGTTTCAGTTTGGAAAGATGAAAAAGTTCTGGAAATGGAGGACTGTGTTGTTTGCACAACACTGTTGATGTAATTGATGTAATTAATGCCACTGAACGGTATGCCTAAAAAGGGTTAAAATGGTAAATTTTATGTTATGCATATTTTAACACCCCCCTCCCAACATACACCTGAATCATGATGAATGTATTTTCGTTTAGAATGTTCTTCAAGCCTTTAGCAAATAAAACCTAACTTTATACCAGCCAGTAGGAATTAAACGTAAAAATATTCCGGTTGCTAGGATTACTGAATTGCTCCATTAGCAAGATAAAGCAGTTGAGTCAGTAGTAACTGGGATTCCACATTCCTAGAACAAGGCCTAGGAATAGGGCCAGGAAAAATAAGCCTATTCTCTTCTGACAGAATGGTCTTTGGGAAAGAAGAAGAAAGGAAAAGCAGAGCCCACTTCTGAGAAAACTCAGGGGCAGTGGTTCTCAAAGTATGGTCCCTGTGGACCCTTCCAGGTAATGTGTGCAAGCTCAAACATTATTTTCATAATACAGAGATATTATTTGTCTTTTGATGTTAACATTTGCACTAACGGTACAAAAGCAATAAAGGGTAACAGTGCATGCTCCTTAGAACAAAATCAAGGCAGTAGCACCAAACTAGAAGTCATGGTTTTCTTCACCATCATGTACTCTGAGGGTAGGGGAGCATTTTTACTTATAAATGCTCTTGAGGAAGCAATAAAGTTACGAATCTGTATTAAATCTCAACTAATGAGTACATACCCTTTTAACTGTGTGAAGACAAAGTACACATAAAGCACTAATGCTGCACATCAGTGTAATGGGATCTTTTCTTTTTTAATTATTTATTTATGGGGGGAGGGGGGGGCAGAGACACAGGAGGAGGGAGAAGCAGGCTCCATGCCGGGAGCCCGACGTGGGACTCAATCCCAGGCTCCAGAATCACGCCCTGAGCTGAAAGCAGACGTTCAACCCTGAGCCACCCAGGCATCCCAAAATTTAGGATTTTTAAAAACTACCTGCTACCATGAGTTTGACAGATTCCCAATACTTAAGACTTCTCTATACGACATAGGGACTAAAGTCAATAATATTGTAATAACACTGTGGTGACATAGAGACTACACTTAACAGTAGTGAACACTGAGTAATGTATAGAATTGTTAAATCACTATGCTTTACACCCGAAACTAATATAACGTTGTTAAAAAAAAAAAAAACTCCCCTGATGACATCAGTGGTGATACTAACATGATTTTGATATAAGAAAATGTGTCAACATTTAGAAGATCAACACAATTTGGTAAACCAAATGACTAGTAGGCAATGTTACAAAATGACACATGGAGAAAGAATATCCATTCAAAGTGTAAAACAGACAATTACCATTAGATTTTAATAGTACTGGGATCCCTGGGTGGCTAAGTGGTTTAGTGCCTGCCTTCGGCCCAGGGCGTGATTCTGGGGTCCCGGGATCGAGTCCCACGTCAGGTTCCCTTCATGGAGCCTGCTTCTCCCTCTGCCTGTGTCTCTGCCTCTCTTTCTCTCTCTTCTTTCTCTGTCTTTCATGGATAAATAAATAAAATATTTTTTAAAAAATCAATTTAGATTTTAATAGTACTAAAAGTTCAGTAGAGTTTGATTCCACATTGGCGACTAACTTTCAAGAACTACTACTTGTCAAGTTTTGATGTAGTATCAGAATTTCCACAACTGTCTATTAAAACACTACTCCTTCTCCTGGTTCCACCTACATATATGTGTAAGGCCAGACTGTCTTCGTGTACTTCAACTACAATGGCATACTGCCAAAGACAGAATATGAGAATTCAGCTATTAAGCCATTCATTAAAGAAATCTACAAAAACATAAAACAATGCCACTCTTCTCACTTTAAACTCCCTTCATCTATTTCACCCATGCCCCCACCCATCTCCCCTCTGGCAACCATCAGTTTGTTCTCTGTATTTGGGAGTCTGTTTTTTTGGAAAATCAGTATTTAATTTTCAAAAACCATTATTCTGATATGTGGTAAGCAGCTTCTGACACAGCCCTGGATGATCCCAGTGATCCTCCTGGTATTTACAACCTTATATAATCTCCTCCCCTTGAAGGTGGACTAGACCTAGTGGACTGACTTCTTTTTTTTTTCCTAAGTTTTATTTATTTATGATAGTCACAGAGAGAGAGAGAGAGAGAGAGAGAGGCAGAGACATAGAGGCAGAAGCAGGCTCCATGCACCGGGAGCCCGACGTGGGATTCGATCCCAGGTCTCCAGGATCGCGCCCTGGGCCAAAGGCAGGCGCCAAACCGCTGCGCCACCCAGGGATCCCCTGACTTCTAATGAAGAGAGAATCTGGCAAAAGTGAAGGGATGTCACCTCTATGGTTATGTGACAAAAGATTGCAACTTCCTTCTCTCTTCTGCTGACAGTCTTGGTCATTCTGATGAAGCCAGCAGCCATGTTGTGAGATGCCTATAGAAAGGCCCATGTGGCAAGGAACCAAGGGAACCCTGGAGCCAACAGCTCATAAGGAACTGAATCCTGCAAACAGCTACATGAGTGAGCTAGGAAACGGATCTGTCCCCATCAGGCCTTCGGATGACTGCAGTCCATGAGACCCTGAAGCAGAGGACCCAACTAAGCCACACCCAGATTCCTGACCTATAGGAAGAGTGAGATCATAAACATTTCAAGCATTAAGTTTTGGGGTTACACAGCAATAGATAATTAGTACAATAGGAGTTCTTTTTTTTTTTTTTTTAAGATTTTATTTGGGCAGCCTGGGTGGCTCAGCGGTGTAGCGCTGCCTTCAGTCCAGGGTGTGATCCTGAAGACCTGGGATCACGTCCCATGTCGGGCTCCCTGCACGGAGCCTGCTTCTGTCTCTGCCTCTCTCTCTCTCTCTCTCTCTCATGGATGAATAAATAAAATCTTTTAAAAAATCAAAATAAAAAGATTTTATTTGAGAGAGAGAGAGAGAGCGCGCGTAAGAGAGAGCATGAGCTGGGGGAGAGGCAGCTGGAGAGGGAAAGGCAGACTCTGGCTGAGCAGCGAGCCTGATGCAGGGCTCAATCCCAGGACCCCGGGATCATGACCTAAGCTGAAAGCAGATGCTTAACTGGCTAAGCCACCCAGGTACCCCTAGATGAGTTCATTTTAAATGAATAATTATTTAAAATTTGCTTTAATTTCTAATACGTGAAATATCAGATATAACCCACAGAAACTCCTTAGGGTTCTCAATAATTTTTAAGTATGCAGAAAGATCCTGAAGTTTAAGAACTGCTGTCCTGGTTATGGTGGAACAGAAAGAAAGAGACTACAGGACACCTGGGTGGCTCAGTGGTTGAGTATCTGCCTTCGGCTTGGGATGTGATTCTGGAGTTCCAAGATCAAGTCCCACATGGGGCCCCTGCATGGAGCCTGCTTCTCCTCCCTCTGCCTGTCTCTGCCTCTCTGTCTCTGATGAATAAATAAATAAGGTCTTTAAAAAAAAAAGGGGGGGGGAATCCCTGGGTGGCTCAGCGGTTTGGCGCCTGCCTTTGGCCCAGGGCGCGATCCTGGAGTCCCGGGATCGAGTCCCACGTCGGGCTCCCGGCATGGAGCCTGCTTCTCCCTCCTCCTGTGTCTCTGCCTCTCTCTCTCTCTCTAGGTCTATCATAAATGAATAAATCTTTAAAAAAAAAAAAAAAGGAAGAGAGACTAGAAGGCCAACTCACTCAAACCATGGTCTGAGAGGGGTCCTTATCTCAGCACCCTTAACCAAGCAGATCCACCTCTAGGGAATATGACCCTGAGACCAAGTACAAAGACAGGGAGCCAAGAGTGCCACTTCCTCTGGTTCATTCAGAAGCCTCTCCAACAGTACTTGATATACTTCCTCATTTAATCCTCAGAACTATCTTACAGGCAAGTGTGATGAACAAACAGGCTCACACTGATATAACTTAAAGTAGTTTGTCCTTCTCAGTCATGAGCCTAAGGGCTTAGAAAGCAGAGACTGAATTCTTAGCTTTCTCTCATTCCAGAGGATATGCTCTTCCAAGGTTATGTTAAAAATAAATGTGGTGGGCAGCGGTTTAATGCCGCCTTCAGTCCAGGGCCTGATCCTGGAGTCCCGGGATCGAGTCCTGCATTGGGCTCCCTGCATGGAGTCTGCTTCTCCCTCTGCCTGTGTCTCTGCCTCTCTCTCTCTCTCTGTGTCTCTCATGAATAAATAAATAAAATCTTTAAAAAATAATAAAATAAATGTGGTGATGGTCACAAAACTCTGAATACACTAAAAACCACTGAACTGTACATTTTAAGTGGGTGAATTGTATGTGAATTATACTTCAACAAAGCTGTTAACCAAAAAATTAGTAAATTAATACATGAGTAAAGCCAGATCAATGACAGGGTTCCAAGGAGGGAAATAAACTGGAGGCATAAGTTCTAGGAGTTGTCCCAACTCCTAACTGTTGGCAGCAAAATGCTGCCAATGATCTGTCACAATTATGTTAGGAGCACGGGGAGCACATGGAGGCGTTAATAAGTAAATGAGAAAAAAAAGAGAAACCAGAGCTGAAGGTAGGATGAGGGAACCTGATTTCCCCCACTGGCGAAGAAGCAAAGAGTGAGCAAAGAGGTCTGGAAAAGGTCTAACTGGGACACAGCTTCTTTAGCCTTATGATCTCTCTTGTAGTAGTGTTACTATCTACAGTAGTAGGTGCTAACATCTGTATTAGACTATACACATCATTTGCATTTTAAAACAAGGATTGCATTAGATTTCGCATTTAATTTCTATCTTATAAAGGGTGCTAGATTTTATTATTTGCAAAATCATTTCTAGCTCTAAAACTGTAATTCGGGGATCCCTGGGTGGCTCAGCGGTTTAGTGCCTGCCATTGGCCCAGGGAGCAATCCTGGAGTCCCGGGATAGAGTCCCACATTGGGCTCCCGGCATGGAGCCTACTTCTCCCTCTGCCTGTGTCTCTGCCTCTCTTTCTCTCTGTGTGTCTATCATGAATAAATAAATAAAATCTTTTTAAAAAATTAAAAATAAATAAATAAAACTGTAATTCAATGATAATCTGCAAACTGGGAGATATCTGCATTAGCCTAAACACCTATCTATGCAGCAAAAATATCTGGAAACCCCAAATTTTAATGCTCAAAGCTACTGAAATATGCTTGGGCCTGACCTATTTTGCAGAGGGGCAGGGGCTGGGTCACACAATCAGTATCTTCAAGCCACAGACTCCTAAGATGTAAAATGGTCTTCTACTTTTATGGGTTACTAAATGGAACACCCCGTCCCAATTTTATGAAGTCATACTTTGCCAGCTCCACGTGCAACAACCATGATGTACCTCTGAACATCAAGCTTTCTCTTTTTTCTTGTCCTACTTACCCAGACCACTTTAGCTCTTTGTTAACACCATGTTGTGTGGACTTTAAGACAGGTTTTTACAAAAAGGTCTCTCTAAACCCTCTATCTTTCGATTTGTCCAAATTATACTTGGGAGGTGCTTTTGCAGGAAGTTAAAGCAGCATATCTCCTAAATCATTTATCTTAAAGTTGACCTAAGGCCTAAGTGAAACAAAAGGTATGAAACCTGAAAGGATCAAAACTCCCCTCAAAACTTCCCAAATTATAATAGCTTTTCTATACCCCTAGTGATCCAACCCACCCTTCAGAGTTTCATTTTCATTTAACAAAAATGATTATTATTTTGACTCACCACTGAGTTTGGGTTACATTCAACAAGGAGCATGTTTTTGCTTACTATTCTCAAGAAATGAGTTAAGAGAGCACAAGACACATGACATATGGGTAATGACTTTGGAGCCCCAGAAGTCTGACCTTCGAACATACCACATACTGCCTCCTATGCAGCCATGAGGGAGATCAACGTCAGTTTCCTTATCTATGAGGTAGGGATGTATATTATCTACCTTCCAGAGTTGTAAGATTAGACATAATCAATATAAACTGAGCATGCAGATTATAATAACATCTGAATAAGGATGCATTTGCAAATTATGCAAAATGCCTACATTCTCACTTTTAATATGGCCCACATGCCAATTGATAAAATCCTTGGCAAAATGTGTTTCTTAGCTACTGGCACATCTTGCCAAACCATTCCATATTGACCTTTCTGAAAGTAGGAAAAGAAGTGGAGAGGGATGCCTGGGCGTGATCCCAGGATCCTGGGATCAAGTCCCACATCAGGCTCCCCATGGGGGGCCCGCTTCTCCCTGTCTGTGCCTCTGCCCCTCTCTCTCTCTTATAAATAAATAAAATCGTTAAGAAAAAAAAAAGTGGAGAAGTGCTGGTTTAGCAATATTATTTATGACAGACTACAAAGTAGGAAGTTGAGGATAATGAGGGTTGTTCTGGGGGACATTTTTGAGATGTAACAGAATGCAAATCAACACCCTGAGCAATAAATGCTAAGGGAATTATTTTGAAAAAAATTATTTTGATAGCATAGGAGGACAACACCAGTTATTTTATATATCTTTTCCATCAAGTAATAAAATTTAAGTAGTTTTAAGTATAAAGAGAGTTTCAACTAGGAAATAAATTGAATCATAAAAATATACTCTCAGGGTTCAAATCCTTAAAGGGTCACCTGACCTATTTTATTTTCTTCTGGAAATGCTCCACTTGGGAAACATTTAAACATACCTAATTTTCAATGTTAATGAATACTACATTAAATTTGTATATTACTTTATACATTTAAATACTGTCACATTTGTTATATCAACTAAAAGTTACTGATAATCAGTGTAGAACCAAACAAAAAGGAGCTGAGGGGGAAGGGGGTGAGTGGGGGGAGGGAAAGGCAAGGAATTTCTTTGGGATATTAGATTAAAACTTGCTAGGTAAGCAGAAACTGTCCACTTAGTAGGGTACAGTGGTTGCACAATTATATATCAACTCTAGGCCAACTTCACCAACTCTGAGCTATGTTATTTAAAGCAAGTTTTCTGTTATTTGACTGAGCCTCAGATGTCATATCTATACACCTGGGAATATCACCTATTCTGCAAAGGTAAGAAGATATGAGAATGTAAGCACATTTTAAGTGCCTAGCACATTGCAGGAGACAGTGAAGACTCAAATTTCTTTCCTTTGAAACCCAACTCTCTGTAAAGTGTAAAATCTGAACAACACATCTACTGAAAAATCTATTATAGTGAATCCTTATGTAAAGAATCCCATTTAAAAAAAAGAAAAGAAAAAAAGAATCCCATATAAGGGATACCTGGGTGGCTCAGCAGTTGAGCATCTGCCTTCAGCCTGATCAGGGCATGATCCTGGGTCCAGGGATCGAGTCCCACATTGGGCTCCCCTCGAGGAGCCTGCTTCTCCCTCTGCCTATGTCTCTGCCTCTCTCTCTGCATCTCTCATGAATGAAATCTTAAGAAAAAAAAAAAGATTCCCATATAAAAGCAAATCATACACACCCTGTTTTATGGTATCTAGATTTGACATATACATTCCTACATAAAACTCTAATCAGGGATCCCTGGGTGGTGCAGCGGTTTGGCGCCTGCCTTTGGCCCAGGGCGCGATCCTGGAGACCCGGGATCGAATCCCATGTCGGGCTCCCAGTGCCTGGAGCCTGCTTCTCCCTCTGCCTGTGTCTCTGCCTCTCTCTCTCTCTCTCTCTCTGTGACTATCATAAATAAATAAAACTTAGAAAAAAAAAAAAAAACTCTAATCAATTGGATGGACCTAGAGGGCATTATGGTAAGTGAAGGAAGTCAGAGAAAGACAAATACCATGACTTCATTTGTATATAGAATCTAAAAAAAGGGCAGCCCGGGTGGCTCAGCGGTTTAGCACCGCTTTCAGCCCAGGGCCTGATCCTGGAGACCCGGAGTCGAGTCCCACGTCGGGCTCCCTGCCTGGAGCCTGCTTCTCCCTCTGCCTGTGTCTCTGTCTCTCTCTCTCTGTGTCGCTCATGAATAAATAAATAAAATCTTAAAAAAAAAAAAAAAAAACACAAATGAATAAAAAGAACAAACAGACCCATACAAAGAATTGATGGTTGCCAGAGGGGAAGGTAGTGGGGGGAATGGGCAAAATGGGTGAAAGGGAGTGGGAGGTACAGGCTTCCAGTTATGGGATGAATTAAGTCACAGGAATAAAGGGTACAGCATCGGGAATATAGTCAAAGATATCAGAACTGTATGGTGACAGACGGTAGCTACACTTGTGGTGAATGTATAATTCATAATGTATAGACTTGTTGAATCACTAGGTTGTACACCTGAAACTAGCAGAACATTGTATGTCAACTATACTTCAAATAAAAAATAAATAAATAAAAAAGCTTTTTGGAGTGCCTGGGTGGCTCAATTAAGCATCCAACTTTGATAGCAGCTCAGGTCTTGATCTCAGGGTCGTGAGTTCAAGTCCCACATTGGGCTCCATGCTGGATGTGGTGCCTACTTAAAACAAAAACACACAGAGGCAAAACAACAACAACAACAACAACAACAAAAAAAAAACCTACCACCACCACCAATACTTCTCTAGTCAAGACCAATATAAATGACACACATAACATAAAAACACCTTCCAATAACATAGTACATAAATGTAGCATATTATGATCTAAAAACATGGAATTACCAAAGGAATGTGCTACAGCCGGTCTGCTCTCATTACTGCTTTGCCTCTTTGGCCACCATTAAAATGAAATTGACCAAAGTTTGATGATAGACAACAATGTTGTAAATAGAAGATCACTTTGAATATTATTTAATCTCTGTGTCATAAGAGTGGAAATTCAAATCCACAAATAGGGAGAAAAACAAGATAATGAAACGGTTTCTTCCTATCCCATACTCTTGCCTCACCCTGAGTGGACTTCTCATTTTTTCTATCAGGGAGAGATTCTGGGAAAAGAGAAGACTACAAAGCTTGGTAGGTATATTTACAAAATTAATAGCACCCTAAAAGCAAGAGAAATGTATCTTTCATATATTCCCCTTGCCAGAACAAGTAAAATTATACAGGCCCAGGAGTGTGCTGAATGCTTCTCATCAATTCTTATTCTTCACAACAATTCTATGTGGTAGGTATTAGCATCATCGCCACTTTACAGATGATGCAACTGAGGCTCAGAGAGATTGAGAAACCAAGGTTGCACAGCTAATAAGTGGCAGAGAGCCAAGAGTCTTGACTCCAAAATCCATACTATTCACCTAGTAGTACACTACTTATTACCTAGATGAAAGGGTATTGGTTTCTAGACTTGGCTTCACCCCTTGGGCAAATCACTTGACCTTGCTGAGTAGCTTCTCATCTGTAAATGAGGGCAATGACAGCTTCTCCACAGCATCCAGTATGCTGAAAGAGTTAACGTATGGGCAAATATGCTGTAAAAATTATGGGGTGCTTTGCAGATGTAAGATTTTAATTTGAGCCTTGGTTACATATCTTTATTTTTCCAAATGGTTTATTGACCTAAAAACGTTTAATAGTAGTTTAATCATTTTTAACATTCCCAAGCAAAAATCTAGTATTAAACCAAAACAAACCTACCTTAGACATTCTGGAAAAAGCAAAACTATATAGATAGTAAAAATACCAGTAGCTGCCAATGGTTTGGGGGAATAGGAGGAGGAAAAATAGGGGATTTTCAGGGAAGTTAAACTATTCCATATGATACTGTAATGGTGGATACATGTCACTATACATTTGTCAAAACTCTTAAAATGTACAATACTAAGAATGAACCTCAATGAAAATTATGGACTTTTGTTAATGGTAATGTATGGATATTGTTGCATCAATTCTAACAAATGCACCACACTAATGCCAGATGTAAATAATAGGGGATAACGGTGTGTGTGAGGGATTATATGGGAACTCTGTAATTGATGTTCAATTTTTCTATATTCTAAAAGTGCTCAAAAATTATCAAATTTTTTAAATCAACCTCATAAAACAAATTCTACATAGAAATTTAGAGAGTAATGAATGACCTTGGTGGCCTAAAAAAATGCCTGAATACCTGACAATGTATATCCCATCTTTTTAGACTAATATTGTCCAATAGAATTTTATGCAATGATATAAATATTTTTGATCTGCTCTAACTAACACGGTAGCCACTAGCCACAAAGGCTACTGAACACTTGAAATGTGGCTAGTATGAGTGAAGGATGGAATGTTTAATTTTATTTAATTTCAATTAACATTTAAACAGCCACATGCAGCTAATGGCTATCATATCAGATAGCACAGTTTTAGACAATTCAAGAGGCCTCTAGAAATGTACTATAGTATTAACTTCATAAGAAAAAAGTTACCTCAGAGACCATTCAAATGGATGTAGTTATGAAACAATGCCACAATTAACTGAGCTGGCGAAGAATGACTAAGTAGGTGGTTCAAACTAAGAACCAATAAAGTCCATCTCCAGTTGTTTTTCCACTTTAAGTCCCATAATGTAACCAAAGTGACTGTACACTTTTCCTTTAATTCTCTCAATATTTTCAAAACATTCCAATTAATCAAACATCGTTTCTGCTTCCTGAAAAAATACAGTACAAGTCAAATTAGAATTAGGAATATTTTCTCATGTTGGTAACTCAGAGAAAATAAAATATTAAGGGTCATAAAGAAATAAGTGATTTTTGCAGACACAAGATAGTCACCCAATTTTTTTTTAAACGAAAATTCAAAAACTAATATTCAATCAAGTATTTCAATTCCATGTCATAGTCAGTTGGAAATCAAAAGGAAAAAAGATGCCCAGAAAAACAAGAGCAAAGAAAAAAGGTACATGAGATAAGAAAACAAAAACAGTACAGACACATATAACTATTCATATCCAGCTGTTCCCCAGAATGCTACCTCAAAGGGTCATTACCTCTTATCTCGGGCATTTAAAATGCTAGTTGATAAACCTCAGTTCCTAATTCAGACTTTTGGTCCTTATCCCAGTGGCATAAACGGGAACTTATGTCTTCAATCGCAGTGGCTTTTTATCAGAGCCCTCCCCTGGGGGACCTATGAAATCAAACACTGAGATTGGCTCCCCACCCTCAGGGAATAAATGAAGTGACCGAAGTGACAGTTTTGAATCCCTAGAGTACATTCAGTCCACAGCTTCTTTTTCAGTCTTTCATGTACTGGATCTTTATTTCAGAGTATAAAGAGAGAGGTAACTGAGAAGTAGTAACACCCTTATGCAGGAAGATATAAAAATACTCGACCTTAGGAACAGGCCCCCGAAAGCCAATTCTTGACACTTTGCTCAGATGTAAACCAAACCTTTGTTCTCCTTTTTCAAGCTCGTAAGTCTCACTAGAAAAATATTATTTAGTAATTTCACACAGGAGTGATTTTTAGAGTATCCAAATGCATAATTAACAATATTAAAAAGCCCTGAGTGATCAAGCAGGACGTCCAACAAGTCGAACGTTTCAATATGATCCACCGTAAGGAAAAAGAGATGGGATTTCCACCTTTCCAGCGCCTTTCCCCGCGGATTTCCATTCCTGGGCCCTGAAAGCCCTGTACCCCATTAGTTGTGCAATTTTTTTCGAACTCCACCCACTGACTCCAGAACAAGTGGAATTCTCCCATTCTGAAGGTCTAGATTTTCCTGTATCCAGGGAGACATTGAAAACTCCTTGACGTGAGTCAAGTAAGGCAAGGGGGAACGGTCCAGCCTGTCTCCCAGATTAAGAGAGACCAAAGGCCAGGGTGGGGGAGGCGCTCAAGTTTCTGCTCACCCAAAAAAATAAAAGAAAGAAAAGAAGGAGAAATAAAGAAAGAGCAAGAAAGGGGAGGGAGGGCTGAAATGGGAAGACTGGCTATATCACGCAATGCTGCCCCCAACTCTGCGGGACCCAGGTCCACCAGCATCGTCTCTCATCGCCCGCCCCACGTGCAGCCAGGCCCGTGGTGCCCAGAGACAAGCCCGGGGGCCCAGGAGCGGAGTGGCCCCTCCAGCCCCGCGGCGCTCGCCCGCCCGCGCAGTGGCGGGGAGCGCAGGGGGGCGGGGGAAGGGGGGCGCAGTGCAACCCCGGCTCCCGCGCGGTTATCTTACTGCGCAACAGCCTCGCCCGCGCCGCCCGGGCGCACCCCGCAGCGCGCCCTGCGCACCTGCCGGGGGAGAGCAGGGCCAGCCCGTGACCCAAGCAGCCCTCCGACGGCGGCGCCCGGCGCGGGGAGCGCGGCTGAGCACTGCGAGCACCGAGAGCACGCCGAGGGCGGGGGCTGGGAGAAGGAACACCTGGTGTCCGGGGTTCCCCGGTGCCGGCCGCACGTGGCTGTCACACCTGGCGCGCCCCCGCCTCGCACCCCTTCCCCTTCACACCAGGTTGCGCCCCCTGCCCTCTCCCCACCTCTGCCGCGGCGCCCCCAAACCCCAGGCGTCGCTCCCTCTTACCCCATCCATCCCGGTCCCAAATCCCCCCCCCACCTGCTCCCACTGTCGTCACCCCCGGGGAGAAAAAAGGCCGGATGTTAGTCCCGCGGCTAAAGGTAACCGGAGAGAGTGAAGATGTGGACCCCGAAAAATCTACCCGGGCATTCCCCCGGCCGGGCAACAACGCGGACGCCTCCCACACTGACCTTTTGCCGCGGGCTGCGTCGCCGTCCGCTCCGTCCGGCCTCAATAGCCTCCTCGGCGCCGCCGCCTCTTCCCCGCGCTGCCTCCTCTACCCGCGTCGCCATGAGGTGACGGCAGCAGCCAAACAAGCGGCCGGACAAGGGGCACGGAACCTTTCAGGGCCCCCGCGCCCCGCCCCTGAGCCCCCACGGCCAATCGCCGCATGAAAGGCTTCCCACGTGACCGGAGGAGGTTGGCCCCCGAGGGGTTGGAGCGGGATGGGGGTGGGGAGCATTGAAGTCTGGGCTGGGCTTCTGCAGGGCCGAGGGGCTAACACAGGCCGCGCGAGTCTGCGCAGACAGGGAAAAGTACTCTGAAGCCGACTACATGTCCCAGCAGGCGGCGCGGCCACGGCTCACAGGCTCAGCTCAGGATTGGAGCGTTAGGCGGCGTTCTGAAACGGGGAGAGTGTCCACTGGGTTGCGCGTGCTGCCTACTGGGACTTGTAGTTTTGTGGAAGCGATGTACCGGTACCGGAAGGTACTCTTGATTATCCTTTGGGAAAAGTTTAGAAATATTCCAGCGTTTGGGAGAGAGCGGGAGTGGGAGACACGTTGTTGTGTTTTTCTTTCTCCTCTTCGGAATTGAGCCCATATGATTTAGGGATAAGGGGAAATCGTGACTTTCGAGGCGGGAGAGATGTAATGGCTTTCAGAATTTGAGGCTTCTGGCTGGGACACTTGCCCGGAGTCCTGCTCATCCAGCAGAGCTCGCAGCACCGTTTACCTGTCCTGAGCTCCTGCGGGGGGGGGGGGGGGGGGCTGCGTCCGATTCACCTGGGCTGAACCGCCCGGTCTCCTAGCACAGTTTTCCACACTTAGTTGGCGCTTAATACATGTTGAATGTATCCTGTTTTCTCCGCTAGTCGTTTCGTTACCGAAATTTTTAAACAAATTAGGTTGGCTGAATCGCTTTTTTTTTTCTTGACAGGATTGGGGCGGGGGGTGCAGTTTTCCTCAGGAATATTCCGTTTCCATCTGATGGAACCAGATCTTTAATGACTGAGCCTCTGAAAGTCATAGATCTTCAGCTATGATCTATGATATATATATATGATATATATTTAATATGATCTATTAAAGAACTAATTATGAAAATTTGTGTAAATCCTTTACCATTTTTTATTAGAGTTGAGGACAAGAGTGGTAGCAGATGCTGAAAAATTTAATAATAGGGACGCCTGGGTGGCTCAGCGGTTGAGCGTCTGCTTTCACCCAGGGTGTGATCCTGGAGACCTGGGATCAAGTCCCCTATCGGGCTCCCTGCATGGAGCCTGCTTCTCCCTCTGCCTGTGTCTCTGCCTCTCTCTCTGTGTGTCTCTATGAATGGATAAATAAAATCTTTTTTAAAAATTTAATAATATACATGAGAATAAATTTCAATATTGTGGAAATTCCACCTATTAATATTAATTATTTTTGTAAATTTGGGGAAAAGTACCAGTATTTTATTTCATGGGCAGAACACCTCAATTCAGCATTGAGATTTCAAAACTAGAGCAGTAGATCATGAACCCGTACTCAGATTCTATATAAAGCTGATGGTCTCAGCCACCATGCCTCACCTTCTTAAAGGTAAAATTCCAAGAGAATTTTGCATCCAAGCAAGATGCATAATAAATGTAAGGGTAATACTGCTTCTAACCTGTTCGGGGAACTGAGTATCAAAACAAACAGTAGTTAAATTACAGCACAATAGAACACCATGCAGCTACTAAGAATGATAAACATTTTTTTTTAATTTTGACCTAGAAAATATACATAGCATAGTGAGCTTTAAAAGAAAAAAATTCCAGGGGCTCCTAGCTGGCTCAGGCAGTGAAGCATGTGACACTTGGTCTCTGGGTTGTGAGTTCAAGCCTTAAGTTGGGTGTAGAGCTTACTTTTAAAAAAATTTGTTTTAATTCATTTGGGAGAGGGTAGGGGATGGGCAAAAGGTGTGAAGGAGAGTGTGAAGTAAAGGCTTCCAGCTGAGTGAAGTAAGTCAGTCGGAGAAGGACAAACATTATATGTTCTCATTCATTTGGGGAATATAAACAATAGTGAAAGGGAAAATAAGGGAAGGGAGAAGAAATGTGTGGGAAATATCAGAAAGGGAGACAGAACGTAAAGACTGCTAACTCTGGGAAACGAACTAGGGGTGGTAGAAGGGGAGGAGGGCGGGGGGTGGGAGTGAACGGGTGACGGGCACTGGGTGTTATTCTGTATGTTAGAAAATTGAACACCAATAAAAAAAAAAAAAAAAAGAAAAAAAAAAAAAAAAAAAAAAAAAAAAAAAAAAAAAAGTAAAGGCTTCCAGTCATGGAATGAATAAGTCACAGGGATAAAAGCTACAGCATGGGGAACATAGTCAATAGTTTTGTAATAGCATTGTATGGTGACAGACGGTAGCTACACTTGTGGTGAGCGTAGCATAATGTATAATGTTGTCAATGTTTTACACCTGAAACTAATGCAACATTGTGTCGATGATACTTCAATAAAAAAAACTCCATTTATATAGAATTGCCTGTATATGTATAAAGAGATATTTAGAAAGATATTAATCAAAACGTTAATAGTATGTTTCCCTGGATGGTGAGATTTGGGAGTATTTCTACTTCATGGTTTTCTGTATTAAGTATGTATGGGGAAAAAGTCGATAGTTATCTTTATTACAAAAACAAAGGAACTATAAGTGACCTCAACTCTTAAAAGATGAAAACTATTTCATTGTATTTTATTTATACATGGTCGTATTTCAAAAGGGATTTGGAGGGATCCCTGGGTGGCTCAGCGGTTTGGCACCTGCCTTCGGCCCAGGGCCCAATCCTGGAGACCCGGGATCGAGTCCTGCATCGGGCTCCTGGCATGGAGCCTGCTTCTCCCTCTGCCTGTCTCTCTGCCCCCCCCCCTGTATGTCATGAATAAATAAAACCTTTTTAAAAAAAGGGATTTGGTTATATGTGTGTATGTAGATATATGGATCTATATCACGCTATTCATTCATTCCTATGTATTTATGGAGGGAGGGAATGAGGAGAAAGTGAATGTGGAAGAAGGATGGGAAAAATAAGATGAAGTCATGGGTGAGTTGAATCTGTAAAATACAGGCCTTGAGGTCTTGTCCACAAGCTGGAGGTGAACCAGATTTTTATTTGCGCTTCTTGACAACTGAGAAAAAGAGGAAAACACAATTTACAGAGTGATTCACAGCATTGTAAAATAAAAACAAAATGGTTGCTCGAGAGAAACCTGGCTATTACTGCTCCTGAGAGAAATATGAATTTTAGAGGTTCTAGAATATCTTTAATGTAGGCAATGGTGGTTTTTAAGTCTGTCCACAAGTTTGTCGATGGTCCTCCCTGCAAAAGGTAGAGTCTGATTCCTCTCCTCTTGGGTGTGTGGCCCAGGCTTAGTGGTTGGCTTCTAAGGAATATAGCTTAACAGAAGTGATGCACAGCTTCTAACACTAGTGAGAGAAACAATAGCTTCTGTCTGGTCCTTTAGGCCTTGGATCGTTCTCTTATTCCTTGGCTCAGAGTAACTTGATTTTTTTTTAAAGATTGTATTTATTCATTCATGAGAGACACACACAGAGAGAGAGGCAGAGACACAGGCAGAGGGAGAAGCAGGCTCCATGCACCGGAAGCCCGACGTGGGACTCGATCCTAGGACTCCAGGATCATGTCCAGGGCTGAAGGCAGGCGCTAAACCACTGAGCCACCCAGGGATCCCCAAACCTGATTTTTTTATAGACCCATTCTTTGTTTAGATTTTTATCGTAAATATCTTCAAAGAGGCCACTGTCAAGCCTTAGTCCAAAGCTCTGTAAAGCACTTTGCTTTTCTCTGCTGGGATCCATTGTTGGGGTTATATTTTAAGCTTTCGAGGGCTATCATTTTTTTAAATTTATTTTTTCTTTTAATTTTAATTTTCTTTTTTTTTAAATTTTTTAAACATAAGTATGGGTATATTTATTTCTCTCAAATGCATACAAGACAATAATTACACAGCAACAAATCTTTTGTTCAACAATGATTTGATTCATAAGCATCTGAATTTACATAATTTCACATCCATACCTTTGCATTTTTAAATACTGTAAGTAAAAAAAGCCCCCCAAATAACCAAGTCTTATATTTTCCTATCACATCCATACCTTTGCATTTTTAAATACTGTAAGTAAAAAAAAGCCCTCCAAATAACCAAGTCTTATATTTTCCTATTTATCCCTCTATACATCCAAACTTTAAAAAGTTACAAACTGAACATTATACAGAACATATAAATCATGTTTAAAAACTTGAGGTTTTAAAATCACTGTTCCCCAGAATGATTCAGAAAGTCCTCATGCTGACGAGTGCAGTCCTAGGTGGTAAGGTCAGTTGGAAGGGGGATGAAAGAAGTCGTAAAAAGGCACCCCATGTTCTGTCTTCATTAATTATTCTCATATTTGCTCTTGGAATTGTCAGGAAGACAAGAATTGTGCCCGTCAGGAAGGTGGGGGTCACAAGATAAATAGTTCCTGGTGGGGTAGGGCATATTCTCCCCTGACTCCCTAAGGGCTCTGCACATAACCTGAATATGGGCCCATTTATTGAGGTGTTTATTAAGCAGCCATAAGTCTGAGGCACAAAACAGTTTTTATGAATAGTGAGTTCAATGAGGTCCCAGCTCTCTGTTGTTTCACGTGCTCTGACAATCATTTTGTAGGAAATGCAAGGCACTCCAAGCAGACTCACCACTATTACAGAGAGAGGATTCTGTTGGTTTCATAACTATTATCAGGGAGCTGGAACCCTCAGAGTTCATAGCTGGACACAGGGCCATTTGGAGGTTTAGCTTGTAGTATTATCCCAAAGGGAACAGGCTTCCAATTTGCTAGGTTCCTATGCCCTGTCAGTGCAAGGGTGAGAAGAATCTCACGTATCCTAAACAGTGCACAACTTGAACATCATTGATTTTACCAATTCGAGCCCATTTCTCTCACCTGTTATACTAACAAACTACTAATTCCACCAGTGAAAACCAGTTTCTAACCTTCATTTTGCTACTTAGCAAAGCTGCTGGTTTGATTGAACTATGGTTGACAAAAGCATTTGGAACTGTAATATGGAATACGGACTCCCTGGTTATTATAGCTGACCGCCCCTTGGTGTGTAAAGTCCTGAGTCATTGCCAGCCCTTAATTTAATCACGCGCACAAACACACACACACACAGAGGCTACTACTACTACATTTTTTGCTGACAATAAATTACAGACCTCATCAAACCGTATGGGCCAAAGGACAGGCTCCTCCAAAATGTGCCACTTTGATATGCAGATTATTTCTTTTTTTAAATTTTTATTTATTTATGATAGTCACAGAGAGAGAGAGAGAGAGAGGCAGAGACACAGGCAGAGGGAGAAGCAGGCTCCATGCACCGGAAGCCCGACGTGGGATTTGATCCCGGGTCTCCAGGATCACGCGCTGGGCCAAAGGCAGGCGCCAAACCGCTGCGCCACCCAGGGATCCCTGCAGATTATTTCAAGCTGAAAATAACCAATGCCCAAAAACGCTCAGGAAGAAACTTGGAACTTCCCCCTGACTGCCTAAAAGAATATGGAGGACCTGCTCCAGAGAGCTAGCACCGTAAGTAGCTATATTATACTATGAACTATGTATGGTAGACAAGAAGAGAGCTAGCAGGCCTGTTTGATCCAATTCTTTTCTGTGTCCCATTGTTTGAGTGGCCAAACATTTACTCTTTTTCATCTTCATGAAAGTCCCAGACCCCTACCCTCTTCTCCTTAGTTTATTTATTTTTCTAAAGATTTATTTATTTATTTATGAGAGACACAGACACAGAATGAGAGAGACAAAGACACAGGCAGAGGGAGAAGCAGGCTCCCTGCAGGGACCCCAATGTGGGACTCGATCCCAGGACTCCGGGATTACACCCTGGGCCGAAGGCAGATGCTCAACCACTGAGCCACTCTGGTGTCCCTTCTCCTTGGTTTATTTTTTTTTTTATTTTTTTTTTAAAGATTTTATTTATTTATTCATGATAGTCACAGAGAGAGAGAGAGGGGGGCAGAGAGAGAAGCAGGCTCCATGCATCGGAAGCCCGATGTGGGATTCGATCCCGGGTCTCCAGGATCGCGCCCTGGGCCAAAGGCAGGCGCCAAACCGCTGCGCCACCCAGGGATCCCTTCTCCTTGGTTTAGAAGGCCATTTACATACTTCATTTTGCCTGTCTTTGGAATCTCAGGTCTGTATGGATTCCTCATATGTAGATAATTAAATTATTTTCTCCCGTTAATCTTTCTTTTGTCAATTTGATTCTCAGACTAGCTAGAAGGACATTGAAGGATAGAGGGAAATTTTTCTTCCCCAACAATACCCTGTAATGTAATAAAAAGCATTGACAAATCTAAAGACGCAGTGTTTCTATTAGAAGATCAGAAACTAGCAAAAGGGAGAGTCAGGAAAGCTTGGCTGACAGAGCCATCCAAGCGATGTTTGAGGGAGAGAGAATCTTGGTCAGAAAAAGAGAACTTCAAAAATAATAGCCCTATTCACAAGTCTAATTTCTCACATGGGGATGGAGGCTCTGTCATCCTAATGCCTTTGAGCAGGGAAAATTGTTTTGATTTCTTACCAAACAACCTTTCCATTATGATCTGCCTCTCTATATGGATCTGACTACAGAGAGAGAATGTAGATATGTGTACATTTCCATTCAGTGAGCCACTTCCATTGCTTATTGTTAATAAAGGGACATTTTGACTTTGTTAATCAGGCCCAAGGGCTGTGTTCTGTAGAGAACATATTCTGAGTGGTCCCTCTAGGAAGCCTCTCTGGTGCTCACAGTGTCTTAGGTGTACCATGTTATCCATCCCTAGCATGTTGTACTTCTCATCCCAAGCTAGTCCCACTCTTCAGTGTAAAGACCTTGTTTAATTGACTCTTTACCTCAAACAGGTGGTAAATGAAGTAAGGGCAAGGACTGTGCCCATTGAACTCCTGTATTACCAGTGCTCCACAGAATGTCACACTCGGAGAAAGCTCCCAATACATGCTGATTGAGAAAGAGCCTCTGAATAGATAAAATGTACTCATAATTTTTCTGAACCTGAACAGATGAAAGCCAAACCCTCAATTCCCTGAAGCGATATTCCTTTGTGCAACTTCTTGGAGAGCTTCCTGCTAGCAACAACCCCCTGCTACACTGGGAAGACCTCAGCCAGCCACAAGACCAAGATCATCCCAGGATAAACGTGGTGGCAATAGAAAGTTTTCATTCATCAGTTGAGCATTTGAGCACTTACTACATTCTGAGCACTATATTAGACACTAGGCATACCACAATTTAGAATAAGGACTCCCAGGCCAATAATGGACAGTGGCACGCACAAACAACTAATTCATAAGATACAGGTATTGCAAAGTAACTTCTCAAGGGCTATTTTCTTCTGGTGGTAGAGAGATTTAAGGAAGGTTTAAGGTAACATCTGAGCTGTGTCTTGAAAGGTCAATGGGAGTTAAATTAACCATGCTAGTTTGACTAGTCCACCTCAGTATTTTCAAAGAAAGAAAAGCTCCTACTAACCTTTAAAGCAGCCAAGAGTATTATTTCATGAAGACTTAAATTTCATGTTTGTTGGATACTATTGAGGTTGTAGGTAGTGGAAGGAGTATTTGCCTTTTCATAGAACAGAGAGCTTATTGTTTATTTTGATTACCCAATACTATCCTTGTGAGCTAACCTTGATTTTAGTCCTTATAGGAATTTGGCCAGTTTCAGTATTTGCTATACACTTCCACATTTCTGGCAGACACTAAAAGATTTAGAAAATGATTTTACTTTATACCCAGATTGCTCAGACATATTCATGGCAGGCCGTGGAGGATACTATTAGATTGGCACACACTGGAGAGCCAGCTCCAGCAGGAAGAAGATAGGTCCAAAATTCTTGTCATTATGGAATATTGGGAGAGTACTTGCATTTCAAAAACTCAAATTTCAAATACACCTATTGCATATTTGAGTATAGGCATTCATGGATTTTGTTCTGATTTCCCCCAAGTCTCACCTTTAATGATATACTTACAAGGTAAAAAAAAACAAAAAAACAAAAAAACAAGGTAATGGAAACTCTGTATATAAAGACAATGGTAGGGCAGCCCAGGTGGCTCAGTGGTTTAGCGCCGCCTTCAGCCCAGGGCCTGATCCTGGAGTCCCGGGATCTAGTCCTGCATCAGGCTCCCTGCGTGGAGCCTGCTACTCCCTCTGCCTGTGTCTTTGCCTCTTTCTCTCTCTCTCTCCTCTCTCTCTCTCTCTCTCTCTGGGTCTCTCATGAATAAATAAATGAAATCTTTAAAAAAATAAAAGACAATGGTAAAGAACACAAAATTTTCATGGGTTAGGATGTGTATTAAAGCACACACACACACACACACACAGGCACCTGGGTGGCTCAGTTGGTTAAATGGCTGACTCTTGATCTTGGCTCAGGTCTGGAGCTCAGGGTCATGAGTTCAAGCCCCGTGTTGGGTGTGGAACTTACATTTAAAAAAATAATAATAATAAAATAAAATAATAATTTACATAAAAATTTAAAAATTACTTGTTTTTGGCATCATGGTTTAGGCTACCTGCCAGTCTTCTCTAGATTAGATGCCTCTAAGTTACATATCTTTTAGAACTGATAAGGTCCCAGTCACGATTATTATTTTTTTTTTAATTTTATTTTTCATTCATGAAAGACAGAGAGAGAGAGGCAGAGACACAGGCAGAGGGAGAAGCAGGCTCCCTGCGGGGAGCCCAACGTGAGACTCGTCCTGGGGCTCCAGGATCACGCCCTGGGCTGTAGGCGGCGCTAAACCACTGAGCCACCCAGGCTGCCCCAGTAACGATTATTTTTTAGCACAAATGTCTTATTATTGTTATTACTACAAACATCTTATTTTTGAATAGAATGTAAAGATTGGGCCCCACCAAACACTTCTGGATCCATTGAAGAATAGTATCTTACCCATAATGGGTGTTTTGGTGAATACCATTAACCATTTCTTCCATAAGATGTTCCAGGATAAGGATTTGTTATATTTCCAGCTGCCTTTAGTGCCAGCATGGTATCCAAATCCCCATTCTTTAGTTCTTCTGAGGCTCTCCCAGGAATATTGGGGCTGATATTTAATTCATCTAATACTGAAACCATTATAAAGAGTTTTGCAGTCTTTGTACAGGGTGCCAACTTGGCGGCTTGGTCTGCCTGACTATTCTCTTGAGCAATCAAACAATTTGGGGTGTCCTCAGCATCGAGGACAATAGCTGATGGGTCACAACTACATCTAGCTCTGTGTTGTCCCTGATCCATAAACCTGTTCCCATCCATGATTATCTCAAGGTCTGAAATTTCCAATAACAGATCCATCAAATCAGGATGGCTGGAATAAACTGGTTTTGGTGATCTGAGCGGCCTATTCAGCAATGACAAACATGGGCCAGTGTGGCAATTTTCTCTGAAATTTGCTTCAAGTTGTCTAGATTACATCAGTTTGCAGGGCTTCTGGAAAAAAGGGCAGGTTTAGTTCTCAATGATTTCAAGTCAAGAAAATGGGAGAAAATTGGAAACCTTAATCAAATACCTAATAAAGACAAAACACAAGGGAGAGCGAGGAAGAGTGAGAAAGAGCAAGGGTTGGTTACTCCCTAATAAACCTTTCTCCGTGTTTATTCTCTATGATCTCAGTCCCAACCATGTACAAAATTCCTTACCAAAGATTTCCTTCTCACAAGCCTTCTACAACTTTCCCTGTTTACATTCAGATTTTGTTCTAAGGTTTTCCTCTTTAAATAACCAGTCTTGCTTTCCTTGCATACAGAGTTGTTACCTTTATTATTCCCAGCCTTAGATAACCCATAAAACTTAATGAAGCATTTAGACAAAGCTTTAAGGTTTTTTTCCCTTTTCTGACAAATTTTGCAATGGAGATAACATAAACTTTTACATTTAATGCTGATAATTCTAAAGACCCGTCCATTGTAACTAAACTATCAACCTTAAATTAGCTTTAATGCCAAGTATTTTCCAAGATCATGTGAACTTAAAAACCAAACATTTGGGTTAGTTTCCATCTTTCCACCTCACATTTATAATATACATGGACACACAAATAAAAACACAAGATGCAAACAAAATCTTAAAGCACCAATTTCTCAATAGCTCCCTTTTACAAAACAAATCTAATTGCAAGATGATATTATAATTTATGGATGTGTTAATTAGTCATTTTTCTCCAGGGTGTAACAAATATGATAGCCAAGCAGTGTTGCAAAAAAAGATTGCCCAATTTTGGAGAGTACAGCCCAAAGGGCTGCACACAGGGATCAAACTGTCATTTCCATTTTCCGATCACACCATTGCCAGTTTTATTCAAAGACACCGAAAGACCTAGCAACAAGCAAACCAAATAAAGCCCAGGGTAGCTCTACAAGGGTTGGTTCCTCCCCAAAAGTTGGGGCTTCACCGACTGTACCAAATGGCTTCCTCCCCAACCTTTTTTTAAGCATGCAGGAAAAGGAGGCTAAGAGAACCAAAACTCCTGTGGGAAGCCAACCAAATGAGAGGAGAAATCTAAGAGAGCCAAGTCAAAAGGGACAAAGAAATAGGCTCATGTGCTGTCACACACAAAGTACTCACTAAGAGAAGTCTGTCCAAACCAAACCCCCAAATCATTTCCTTGCTACAAGAATTAAATTAGGCACTAAAGGTCAGTGGTCCCCAGTTGGAGTGGGGCCCTGGGGACAGTCCCTGCGACAAAGGCCATAGGGCGCTGCTTTGACTTATCACCAGACTCCTGTTACCGACTGGGGTCCCGAAGAACCATGGGCAAAGAGCTCCTGGCTGGTTTGCCAAATTTGTAACCAAACCCAAGCTCATCTGCCTGATGCACAACAAAGCCAATCACTGAGATGCTGAATGCACAGCAAGGAAAGGGCTTCTTCGAGAAGCAGCCAAACGATGAAGGAGATAGGAGCGTTAAGCCTCAAATTCACCTCCGAAGTCCATGGAGGCAAGTCAGGGAAATTTAAAGGCAAAGGAAAAAGGTCTGGGTGAAAATCTGCAGCTGAGCTTATTAGTCTGCAGCTGCAATTAGTCCCATTAACCGAATTTGGTTACCAATTTCAACAAGACATTTACTTCACAGATAAAATTTAATATAAGGACGGGATACCTGGGTGGCTCAGTAGTTGAGCGTGTCTGCCTCTGGCTCAGGGCATGATCCTGGGGTTTTGGGATCAAGTCCCACATCAGGCTCCCCGCAGGGAGCCTGCTTCTCCCTCAGCCTAGATGTCTGCCTCTCTCTGTGTGTCTTCGTGAATAAATGAAATCTTAAAAAAAATTTAATATAAGGAATGATTAGCTAGGGGTGGTGGGGGGGAAAGAATGATCAGCCCATGTATTGGAGAGGCAAAAAGGAAACACTTAGGTAGCAAGTTTTGGAAACAGCTATTGCTCCTAGGACTGGAGGGGAAAAGGAGCCGTTGGAATTTTGAGGCTGATTAGCTTGGCGGAGGGGGTCAGACCTCTGATGAGGGGGCACCGTCGATGCTGGGCTCTCTCAGGGCACCACGAGGTTGGTTCTGGGGAAAAGCTGCCCATGGAATTAACTGTTACCACTGAAACTAACTATAGAAAATAAATAAATAAATAAAAAATTAAAAAAAAAAAAAGAAAGAAACTAACTATAGGCAGGTGAAGTTTCTGAGGACCAAGCCCAGAAACAAGGCCCCTCTGTCCTCTAGCGGGCTCTCTAGAGCCTCCCAACGGTGGGGCCTAACAGGGAAAGGCTGGCCAAGGAGAACCAAGGCACCTGGGAGGGCAGCTGGGAAGCTCAGAGAGGAAAGCTTTAACGACCCTCACAGGTTGTTAGCTTCAGGCTGAATGGGGTCCTGGAGTACCCTGAGCTAGAGTTGGGCTATATCATCATTTTGCAAACCCCAGTGAATAAATGAACCAGGCACTGAGTATCAATGGTTCCCACCCACAGAAACCAGCACCATTTTATGTCTCCCAAGCTTATGTCAAAGTGATCAAAACAGAATGGACTCAAGCCTGGGCATCCAACTGCTAGCTTGTAGGAAATTCCCAGGATACAGTTCCTCCTGGAACTACATCTGTAGTTTGTAATCAGCAACAGTCAAGCTCTTGGGATCAAAGGGCCCGGTTTCTTCTACCGAAAAATTGTAAAGGAAAAAAAAGAGGGGATGGATGGGAAACTTCAGGTAAAAACAATTTAAAAGACATTGACACAAATGGGCAGGATTGAACTGTGGTGCCTGGGGATGCAAGTTTGGGTGAACCATAAAGGAAGGACTATAGAAGTTGGGTGATCTTCCAAGACAGGGAGCAGTGATGGGGGCAGGCGTTCAGAAAAGATGCTGGGGGTGGCTGGCAAAGTTCTATTTCTCCACCTGTGTTGTGGCCACCAGGGTGTTTGCCTGAAGATACTTTATTAAGTTGCACGTTTGTTATTTTTTCCAAAAACAGGTTAAGAAATATTGCTCTCTACCTTTACACATCCCCATCCCTCAACTCCCACTACCTAGCGGCCACCACTTTCATATCTTTAAAAAGTCTTCTGCGGGATCCCTGGGAGGCGCAGCGGTTTGGCACCTGCCTTTGGCCCGGGGCGCGATCCTGAAGACCCGGGATCGAGTCCCACGTCGGGCTTCCGGTGCATGGAGCCTGCTTCTCCCTCTGCCTGTGTCTCTGCCTCTCTCTCTGTGTGACTATCATAAATTAAAAAAAAAAAAAAGTCTTTTGGGGTGCTTGGCTGGCTGAGTTGGTAGAGCATGAGACTCTTGATCCCAGGGTTGTGAGTTCAAGCCCTACATTGGGTGTAGAGATTACTTAAATAATAGATAGATAGATAGATAGATAGATAGATAGATAGATAGATAGATCTGTAAAAAAATAAAAATAAAAAAACCTCTTTTACTTATAGGCTGTTGGTGATTAAAACGGTTTTGTGGGCAGCCCGGGTGGCTCAGCGGTTTAGCGCCGCCTGCAGCCCAGGGCGTGATCCTGGAGACCGTGGATCGAGTCCCACGTCGGGCTCCCTGCATGGAGCCTGCTTCTCCCTCTGCCTGTGTCTCTGCCTCTCTCTCTCTCTGCATCTCTATGAATAAATAAATAAAAATCTTTAAAATATATATATAAAAAAAACGGTTTTGTGATGTTCACTTTTGTGTGTGTGTGATTTTCACTTTTAGATCATGGTAGAGGGACATCTGGGTGGCTCATCAGTTGGGCGCCTGCCTTCGGCGTGGGATCGAGTCCCACGTTGGGCTCCCTGCACGGAGCCTGCTTCTCCCTCTGCCTGTGTCTTTGCCTCTCTCTCTGTGTGTTTCTCATGAATAAATAAATAGAATCTTTAAAAAAAAAAGATCATGGTAAAGACTTCTTGTTGCCCCCTCTGAGATCAGTTCTTTCTGCTTCCTCAGTAATAATCCTCACCCACCCAAATTCTTAGCTGGGAAAATGGACATGGACTTCCTAACCTTCCTAAGCACCCTTAGCCTTCCTCTAGACTTCATTGATGTGAAATAGAAAATATGCATCCAGCTTGGACCACTGTAATTTTGGATTTTCTGTCACATGCCATCAAATTTATTCTTGAATCATGGAAAGATATTATATACAGCCTGCCTCCCACATCACACCACAGGGACAAAAGAAAATCCTAAAAGCTTCCTGAGTAAAAAGGGGTCACGTACCAAGATTCAAGAATCAGAATTGCATTGGTTTCTCGACAACACTGCAAGCTAGAAGGCAATATAGTAATACCTTTAAAATCTTGAAAGATGGGGCAGCCCGGGTGGCTCAGCGGTTTAGCGCCGCCTTCAGCCCAGGGTGTGATCCTGGAGACCCGGGATCGAGTCCCATGTCGGGCTCCCGGTGCATGGAGCCTGCTTCTCCCTCTGCCTCTCTCTGTGTGTCTCTCGTGAATAAATAAAATCTTTTTAAAAATAATAAATAAAAATAAAATTGTGAAATAAATATTTTTTCTATACTTTTCTATACTTTGGTATAGATCTGGAATGAACTCGAGTGGCTATGTGACCTGCTTTGGCTATTGGAATATAGGCAGAGTAAACATATATCACTTCTAAGCAAAAGCTGAAGGAACGATCATCTTTGGTGAGCTATACCCTCTTTCCTTCTGGTTTGAGACTGATGTCCCAGTCGGGGGCTGCTCCATCCCTTGATCCTGGGGAGAAAAAGCATAGAGCTAGAGCCAACCCATGAGGACATGGTTTGTTGAAGAACGGTTTGTTGAAAACCAGTGGGATGTTGGGATCATTTGTTACCAAAGCATAACTTTGGGTGACATATAAAGGGGTGGCCAAGAGAAAAGAAACATATGAGATCCAGAAAAAAGGATTCAGCAGAGGAAAAAGGAGAAAGGAGGCCCAAAGAGACAGAGAGAGAAAGAAAGAAGAAGAAAAAGAGGCCCTGTTTCAAGAGAGCAAACAGTCCAGATTGGAATAGAACATAGGATTCCTGGAGAAATGTCTCCTGGAGAAACGATCCAAAACTAGATCAAATGACTAAACTACCTGAGGTGTTATATGTTGATGTATTGAAAGGACACTGTATTGAACATATTTGTAGCAGAGGCTCTGGAAAAGAATTAGGTAATAGGGGTATAGAAAATCAAGCAAATAAAAACATAAGGCAATTGTTAACTCAGAGACAAAAAAAAGTTGAACAAAAAAACTATTATTTTCATAGGACACTATATAACTGAGTTGTAAATAATATTCACATGGAAATAATACAAAAGAGATTAACAAAAATAAAACCACTATATTGGGAGGATTATGATGCCAAAGTATGTGTGTGTATGCATGGGTGTGTGCGCACATGCACGCACCTACATGTATGGCTGTGCTGGAAGTTTCTTTAATTCTTTCACAAGGGCAGCCCGGGTGGCTCAGCAGTTTAGCGCTGCCTTCAGTCCAGGTCGTGATCCTGGAGACCCGGGATTGAGTCCCATATCGGGCTTCCTGCATGGAGCCTGCTTCTCCCTCTGCCTGTGTCTCTCATGAATAAATAAATAAAATCTTTAAAAAAATTCTTTCATAATTTTCTTCTCTCCATTTTGTTTTCTCTTTCTGGGCTTCCTTTAGCTAGAGGTTATACATTCTGGAAGATCTTCTGTTTATCTTTTCTCTCCTATCTTTCTACCTCTTATTTTGTTCTAGTTTCTAGAAGATGGTCTCAACTTTGTCTTCTAATACTTGAATGAAATTTTGACCTATGCTATCATATTTTAATTCTCTAGACCTATATCTTGTTCTCTGAATGTTTTTCTATCTATAGCATACTGTAATTTTTTCATGGCTGCAATGCTTTCTAATATCTCATTTAAAATATTAGAGTTTTTGTTTAAGTTCATTATAAAGTTTCCCATCAAACTTTCTCCTAATGGTTTCAGCATCACTAGTGATTATTATTAATTTTTAAAGATCTTTTAAAAATTTATTTATTCATGAGAGATTCACAGAGAGAGGCAGAGACACAGGCAGAGGGAGAAACAGACTCCCTGCCGGGAGCCCGAAGCAGAACTCGATCCCAGGACCCCAGGATCACGCCCTGGGCTGAAGGTGGTGCTCAACCGCTAAGCCGCCCGGGCTGCCCTGGACTTCTTTTATAAAGAACTTTCCTTCATCAATTCTTTGTGTTATGGACTCTTCAAAATTCTATCTATATCCTGAATACAGGAAGCAAAGGCAACGAATAGCCAAGACAATTCCTGAAGAATAAATACTTTGTGTCATCAAGAGAAACCAGGGCTCTTGGAGAGAGTGCCTGATTCTAGGTCTGAGTCAGGAAATATAAAAGATGAGTATGAAACCTCTTGCTGTCCCGTGTGTGTGCCTGCGCATGCTAAATTCAAATTTACGAAATTCGATTTTAGTATATGTGCTGCTGAAGTGAGCACAGCTACTAAGTTCAGTCAAAAACTCAGGGGCTTTCTTGGAGAAGCTCCTGTTGGACTGGGATAAGACATTTTAAAAATCAATAAAAATCAATAAAAATAAAAATCAATAAAGATAAGAACTGCAATGGATAGACACAGCGAATATATTCAAAGCCATTAGTTCATAAGGATCCTTCACTGGCCCCTGGTTTAGAGCCTCAGTTATCCAAGTTAAGGTTTCTGCAATTCTTTGACTTTTCCTTCTTGGTCTCAGGGAAGTACCAGCAGCTCCGGCCATCACATCCACGTTCCAGGGAGCAGGAAGGAGGAAAGAATGAGGTTGACTCAGCTTTCCTGGGGGTTCTCCTGAAGACTGACTTACTTCTCTTGGTCATTCTCACTGGTAAGGGACCCTGGGGAATGTAGTTTTCTTCCCACAAACTGAGCACAATGCTGACCCTATAAATACCTTATTAACAAAAAGGAGAAAAATGATACTGGATAGGGAGCTAGCTGTGTCAGCCACACTTTTGTATCTTGAATTATATCACATTTCTAATTCCTACTTTTATTTGTGCCTTTTTTATCTTGATCAAATCTTTTACAAAATCATGTTTGCTCCTCTTGAGATTCTTTGTCTTGTATTCCCGCTGCTTATTCTTCGTCCGCCCTATTTTCTTTTCCTTTGCTCATCATGAAATCATTTTATTTTTCTTATTTTGTCTTACTATGTCAAACACAGACATTTCTGAAAACAGACAAAAACAAAGAGCCTCGAAAAAGGCATAACCGGCATGAACATCCTGGCAGAAGGATCATTTTGGTGTAAGCATGTTTCTGTGCACATACATGCCCGACGTGCCCATATACATGCATTTCTGAGAAAGGAAAATGTAATAATATTACATATATTTTTCGATTTTGCCTTTTAGAGTTCATCTCACGTTATGTTTTGAACATTCTTACATGTCAAATACAGACCTCTGACATTTGCTTAAGCAGTCAACAAAATCCTTTGTCCTAAAGAAATCACCCCCAGAGCCTCCAGGAACAAAACGGATGCGACAAAGGGTCCGGGCCGACCAGGGAGGGGGCCAGTGCCTGCCAGGCGGGCTTCAGCCCCCCGCGGCAGCTACAGCGTTAATCTCCGGAGCGATGACTCAGCTTTCATTTGCATTACCATGGTGCACTGCAGGCAATAGATTTTCAAGTTAAAAGCCAAAGGTTTCCTTTAAACCTCTTATTTCAAAGAATGAGACTTTTCTCTACCCACGTGATGGAAGGAGCTGCTGCTGCAGGCTCTGGAGCAGGGCTTACCTTCACCCTTAGTGTCCCAGGAGTCACGGCTCCCTGGCAATCCTCTCAGGGTGCCACTCTGTTCTATTCCACTTTCTCTTCAGATAGTACAACTCTGTTGACTTTCATTAAATATTTCCGTGGAGAAGAAACAAGCTCGAATATTGATCTTTTCCCAGCCCCGCAGCCCTCTTACATGCAGGGCTAATGCCTCTAATGGTAGATCTTGCAGCTAACTAGTTTTGTGCAGTTGTGATCTCCTATCTTCCTTTTTTTTTCCCCCTAAATTGTGAGAAGGCCTTTATTTTTCTAGCTCGGTAGTATCTAATTTTCGTGGTGGTTGTCTTATTTATTTATTTATTTATTTATTTATTTATTTATTTATTTATTTTTAACTGGTCATATTTTTCATTTTTTCACCTATATTTCAAGCCTATGTAGGTGAAGTCGTTCTGTTCTTTTGGCTCTTACTTTTTTTTTTTTCTCAAACATTTTGTGAGATTCATAGATTCATTCACAATCCCGTGTGTAGCTGCTATTCATTCGTGTTCTTTGTTTTTCACTATGGTATATATTTCCATTCCATGTTGATGGTCATTGGGGTTGGGTGCAGCCTAAGGCCACTAGACCACTATTACGGACATTTTTGCACCTGTCACACTAGATACATCCTTTTAGCTTTCATTTTCCTAAGCAATGGTAATTTTCTTCATAAGTGGTTATCTCATTTTATGCACCCTGGGAGAGGAATTGCTAGTCAGAGAGAAGCACATATTCAAGGTTTCTTTTTTCTTTTTTTTTTTTTGAAGGTTTCATTTAAGTAACGTCAATTTTTGCTTTCTCCGAAGGAGACGGAACCAGTATACACTGTCACCGCAGTGTATCAACAGTCCAATTGTTTGACATACTCACCAAGTTGCTATTTTCAGACTTTTACACTTTTGAGCATCTGGTGGGTGTGAAATCCATCACTTAAAATGTTTGCATAAAAAAATAAAATGCTTGCATATCATTCCATTGTATGGACGAGCCATCACTTGTTTATTTTTTTTTTAAGATTTATTTATTTATTCATTCGGGGGGGGGAGAGAGAGAGAGAGAGGCAGGCAGAGGGAGAAGCAGGCTCCATGCAGGGAGCCCGACATGGGACTGAATCATGCCCTGGGCTGCAGGCGGCCCTAAACCGCTGCGCCACCAGGGCTGCCCCCATCACTTGTTTAAATGAAGATTCTGATATAGAACATGTAGTTTCCAATTTTCAGTTTTATAATCAAAGCAGTGCTTGTTCAATTCCTCAGGACAAATTTTTTCTTTTTTTTTTTAGAATTTTATTTTTTTAAGAGCTTATTTATTTATTCATGAGAGACACAGAGAGAGTCAGAGACTCAGGCAGAGGGAGAAGCAGGCTCCATGCAAGGAGCCTGATGTGGGCCTCGATCCCGGGTCTCCAGAATCACAACCTGGGCCGAAGGCAGGCGCTCAACCGCTGAGCCACCAGGCATCCCCTCAGGATAGATTCTAAGAGTGAAAATGCTGAACTAAATGTTCTGTACATTTAAATTTTTTTCTTTTCTTTTTTTAGATTTTATTTATTTATTCATGAGAGACAGAGAGGCAGAGGGAGAAGCAGGCTCCATACAGGGAGCCCGACGCGGGACTCGATCCCAGGGCTCCAGGATCATGCCCTGAGCCGCAAGCGCTAAACCGCTGAACCACCCAAGGATCCCTATACATTTAAAATTTTGATGCATATTACCCAACTGCCATTCAGAAAGGTCTTACAATTTTACATTCTCATCTACTGTATTTGCATACCTTTTTTTGCCATACCCTGGTCAAAAATAACTCTCTTTTTGTTCTTTTTTATTTTATTATTTTATTTTTATTTATCTTTAAATATTTTATTTATTCATTCATGACAGACACACACACACAGAGGCAGAGACACAGGCAGAGGGAGAAGCAGGCTCCATGCAGGGAGCCCGATATGGGTCTTGATCCCAAGACCCCGGAATCACAACCTGAGCCGAAGGCAGATACTCAACCACTGAGCCACCCAGATGTCCCCAAAAATAACTTTCAAAAAAAGATCTTCTGTTTATAGTTTTAATTTTAGAAGTCATTTGATGAAGGCTTTTAAAATTTTATTTATTCATGAGAGACAGGCAGAGACACAGGCTCCATGTAGGGAGCCCAACATGGGACTTGATCCTGGGTCACCAGGATCACACCCCAGGCCAAAGGCAGCGCTAAACCGCTGAGCCACCTGGGCTGCCCTGATGAGTGCTTTCAGAACAGCAGACCCCTGACTCGCCCTTCCCCAGCCCTAATTCCCACTTCCCAGGAGCCATCATTTTAAACCTTTAGCAGTTTCATCTGTTTGCCTCTGTAGCTCATAATACATTTATACCACTCTTTGATGATTTTTTAGTTGTAAATTGTGGGAGAGGCCTCTAGTGGGCCACCCTATCAATTTTCCCTCAGTCTTTTTTTTTTTTTTTTTTTAAATTTTCCCTCAGTCTTTAGAGGAGGTACACCTTTGGAATTCCTGAGCCTTTTGGGGTTCTGAAACAAAATGTCTTCCTTACCACCTGGCTACTGGATCCAGTCCCTGCATGGAGCCTGCTTCTCTCTCTGCCTCTTTCTCTCTCTCTCTCTCTCTCTCTCTCTCTCTGTGTCTCATGAATAAATAAAATTAAAAAAATAAAATCTTTTTTTTTTTAAATAAAATCTTAAACAAAAACTCTCAAGCAATTCCACCCTTTCATTTTTCTAAGGAAGCAACTGAGTGCTCCCTAGTTATCTTTTTAAAAAAAAAAAAAAGGTTTTATTTATCCATTCATGCGGGACAGAGAGGCAGAGACACAGGCAGAGGGAGAAGCAGGCTCCATGCAGGGAGCCCGATGTGGGACTTGATCCTGGGACTCTAGGATCATGCTCTGAGCCCAAGGCAGATGCTCAACCGCTGAGCCACCCAGGCTGCCCGCTCCCTAGTTATCTTGCCCAAACAAATCTTTGTCCCCAGGCGTCTTTCCCTGAGGCCCAGAGCTTTGCAATTCCAGCTGCTCTTCAGAACAACTCAGGGAGTTTATAAAACTAAAACTAAAACAACGCTATGCCCAGGCTATATCCCCACCAGTTAGACTGAGGGTGGGGTTTGGGCATTAGTATTTTGAAAGCTTCCAGGTGGTTCTCAAGTGCAGGGTCACTGCCATAGGCTGAGAAATTCACTGGCTTAGCCCATTTCTAAAAGTGTGGTACTGGGGTCCCTGGGCGGCTCAGCGGTTTAGCGCCTAACTTTGGCCCAGGGCGTGATCCTGGAGTCCTGGGATCGAGTCCCATGTCGGGCTCCCTGCGTGGAGCCTGCTTCTCCCTCTGCCTCTCTCTCTCTCTGTCTCTCATAAATAAATAGGTAAATAAAATCTTTAAAAAATAAAAGTGCGGTACTAAGGACAGTAAGACATGCATCCCATGTTCTTGTTATGAAATTACTTTTGTGTGTTGCCCAGATTTAGTAGTGGCTGTTTTCATGCCTTAATTTCACAAGGACTCTGTTAGTTCAATTAACAACACTAATCTTGCTGGTGGCATTTTTAAACTCCAGGCCCATTGTGGGCCTTGAACTCATGACGCTGAGATCAAGAGAAACCCACTACCACCTGAGCCAGCCTGATGCCCCAATGTTGTATCTTGTGCCATACTCTTTTGGTAGAGGGATACAATTTAGCTCAGTCCTCACCTCACCTTTATACCCTGCAGTGTCTTCATGAAAGAGTTAGTACTGTTGAATGATGTGGCCATTTTGTAGTATCTGGATTTTTTTTAAATTTTATTTATTCATGAGAGACAGAGAGAGGCAGAGACACAGGTAGAGGGAGAAGCAGGCTCCATGCAGGGAGCCCGACGTGGGACTCGATCCCGGGGGTCCAGGGTCATGCCCTGGGTGGAAGGTGGCGCTAAACCGCTGAGCCACCCGGACTGCCCTAAGATTTTATTTATTTATTCATGAGAGATACGCAGAGAGAAGCACAGACACAGGCAGAGGGAGAAGAAGGCTCCATGCAGGGAGCCTGACGTAGGACTCGATCCCCAGACCCCAGGATCATGCCCTGAGCCGAAGGCAGACGCTCAACTGCTGAGCTACCCAGGTGTCCCTGTATCTGGATTTTTGCACTAAGTCCAGTGTGACAGAGGAGAATATTATGTACTTACTATTTTCATGATTATAATGGGGATACTTTAGTGGTAGTCACCCAAATCTTCTATTATGTTGAATTGATCTATTATCTCTATTTATTTAAGGTCATAGGTTTGTTATTTTTTAAGTAAGCTCTAGGCCCAACGTGGGGTTTGAACTCGTAACCCCAAAATCAAGAGTTTCGTGCTCTACCGACTAAACCAGCTGGGTGATCCTATTAGGCCACAGGCTTACATTTTTCCCCCCCAGCTTTACTGAGAACTGGTTAACCTCGGTGAGTTTTAGCTCTAGCCAGCAGAAAGCATAATCAGTGCTCATCATGGTTATTAGGATAGAACAAGATAGATCAATATATACTATCACTACTGGGAGGAGGGGAAAATCCTGCAATAGCTTTAGAGTAAAAGACCTGCTGACTAGATTAGAAGGATTTTTTATCATGAAGGACAACCCATTGCACTTGTGTAGAAGTCTACAGTGAAAGTAAGATGTGTTCTTAAGACTCAGTAACTTCTCAAGGCAGTTTTAATTCTAACAATAGAAGCCTACATACCAGATACTTTGAAAATATTTACAGGTCCTTATTGGAAGAGAATTTTTAGTTATTCAGGAAAAACCATTATATCTCATCGCTAAAAATGAGGTTTATTTATTCAGAACAAAATGGAATATAGTTTTTTCATATTGGAAATAAATCAGAATGCACTGAAAAAATGCTGTTAAAAACTAATCATAGTTTAACAACTGAAATCATAAACAGTTTCATCTGAACAAATCTCCCAAGTGTGAAGACCAGATAAACAATTGATGACTTATGAGAAATATGTAACTGCATGTGATTAAAGCTTCATGGATATGTATTTGTCATCTGTCATGATTCATTAGTTTTCTAAGCACCATCTTTTTTGGGTATTGTAACATGCATTCTGTGATTTTATTTTCCTATCAACATAGTCTGGAAATAATCATTTATTAAAAAGGCCTATTTTCCTCCCAATAAAATTGATTATATAAATTGGATCAAAATTTCTACCACTTATATTTTTAAAAGCTGAAACATAAATTGGCTAAAATTAAATGCACCTACTTTTACACTTGCTAAAGGTCTTACTTCAAAATGGAGGGAAAATCTCACTATTACCAAAAAAGAACCATATCAAATTATTTAAATGATACAAGTGCATTCATAGTCCTGGTTTTTATACCAAAGTGGTCAAGGAGGGAAATAAAATATGACAAGTTGGGTGTGATTGTAAGCTTCTTCTTCTTTTTTTTTTTTTGTAAACCTTTAAAATGTCCTAAAAATCTTATTTGTAATAATAATTTGTGAAAAACCATCTTAGTTACTGTAGGGCATCTGAAAGCACTGTAACAAGTATCACTACTGCTTTACCTCCTAACAGAACAGGTTCTCTAGTTTTGACTTTCCAAAATTACAAATTGAGATTTCCCACTTTGTATAAAAAGTTGCTACTTTTGCATATAAGGAGTTTCTGACATTGTACCTAAGTTGCCTGTAGCAGAGCACCCGCTCCTGGCTGCATCAGTGGATTTTACTTGCTTGCCATAAACTACCGTAACTGTAAATAAACAATTTTAATTCTTGTGTAATAAGACTCCATATACCTTAAAGACATAGTTTTATTTGGTTCGATGATCTATTACCTTTTCAAGTATTTTTACTTGATTTCATGTGCACGAATTTGCCCAGCCTTCAGGGGACATCAGCCCTCAAGAACCTCAGAGAAAGCTCATGAACATGTGAAACAGTTCTCAGGGACCCTTATCTCTGTGCTCTGTAGTGTTGTCATTTTCCTTTGAAATGTATGCCATTAGAGATATCTGATTTAGCAGGACTATTCATGGTCCTCATGTGAGCTTGGTTCCTATTTGGCAATGTGGAAAGGTGAATCGGCAGCAGGAACTGACTGGAACAGCCAAGGAGGCATCTGTAACACCAACTAGAAAGAAAATCATCATCCAAGGATGCTAGTGGAAGGGTAAAAAGTAAAAAGCACCAGCAACCTTGGCCGCCCTGAGGGCATTAATATGTTAGTCCAAAGTGCGTCAAACTGTAAAGCCCATTCTAATCCCTGGGGGTCTCAGTAAAGTGCAGTCTGGGCCAGCAGGTCTGTGGCAGGGCCTGAGACTGCATTTCTAGCAAACTCCTAGGGCAGGCCACCACTGGTTTCTGAGCCACACTGAGTACTGAGGTATAATCCCCACAGTGTGAAGCTTATGTGTTTTTATGCTCAGTGTAGCTTGCTGGCTATCCCCCAGGCACGTAATAATACTTAATTTTCCAACTAACATGGTTACAAATTCTTCCCTTTAAAGGAATACACTTCAGTTACCTGTACCATTTATACGAGCACAACATTTTACTCCATTTGGAATCATAAAAATAGAGTATAACTGTATTTTTATGCAGTATATAAAATCTTATTTTAGCCTTTTATTTTCATGGAGCAATGCACAATTAGGTTGTTTTAAAATGCAGTAAGAATATCATGTAAAGTTGATAGTAACAGCTGTAACATGTCTATTGTCATTTTAGGTTTTTTTTTTTAACTTTCTTTGAAAGCTTTGCTTTTTGTATTTTTTCAACAATACGAATTTTAGTGCATGTACCAAGAGCCAAGCACTGTCATATTTTGATCTGCTTACATCCAGGACTTTTAGCTACTTAAAGCATTTTATTTATTTTTTATTTTTTAAATATTTTATTTATTCATGAGAGACACACAGAGAGGCAGAGACACAGGCAGAGGGAGAAGCAGGCTCTATGTAGGGAGCCTGACATGGGACTCCATCCCAGGTCTCCAGGATCAGGCCCTGGGCTCAAGGCAGTGCTAAACCGCTGAGCCACCCAAGCTGCCATTAAAAACATTTTCTATGTCCCCCCCCCCCACCGAAAACTCTACTTAAAAAAAAAATCCAAACTTCTCCTCTTCAATAGGATTATTTTAGAACTTGCCAGTCATCGTTCCTGAACCCAAACTCAGTAATCAGCAACTGTGGCACAAGTGGAAATCCCTTGATAATGGGGTCAGTGGTTTCATAGAATACATGAATTTATTGCTATAACGCAAGGGATCCTAGCTGAGACAGCCTGGCCCATTCACAAGTGTGTATACCAAGCTACAAACAAGAGCAAAGCTTAGAGGCACACCCAGTTGCCTTGTTGACTATACCTTTGCCAGACGACCATGGATTAATTTTTATGGGGTCAAGAATATAAATATGTACATTTTTCCTATAAAGGATTTATAATTTTCCTATAAAGGATTTATTATTATTATTTTTTTTTTTTTTTCCTATAAAGGATTGTCTTAATTCTATTCCCTTTTAGGAAATAAAGTTTCCTTTAAAAATACCAAAGTTTCAGGAAGCAAATGCCTCAGAAGTGTTCTGACATTAAGCCACCTTGTTCTTTTAAAATGCCGTATCCTCTAAATGTGGGTTTGCTGGTGTAGCAGGATACAAGTGGTGAGTTCCAGAAGTTGTACTCAGAGGAACACAATTTTATAAGGACTGACAGGTTTAATTAAGACAAAGCTAAAACATTTATATGTGGTGATGATTTAAACAAAAACAAAGAGACTGTAAGGTGAATGGGCCTGTGAAGGTCATTAATATAAAAAGGACAAAATGCCCCGCTTTCTACAAAAACTGTGATGGGGAATTTAGGAAAGCAACAATATTAAATGTGGTATAGTTAAACAAACAAACAACAACACAAGAAAGAAAAGGCCCCAGGGAAAAACAAATGTTTTTACACAGTATTTGTCAATGTCAAATTGTATGATGTTTATACCATTAAAATCAACATAATTATTTTACCTTTTGGCATTTTAGATGGAATTTTAGAAAATACCTAGCAAGAAAATAGTCTTGAAAGTGCCTCTTCCTAAGTTCTTTGGTACAATTTGGTCATTTTGTTATCAATCCATTAAGTAAGTACTTTAACAGACATATATCAATGAAAATACAAGAAGTACAAATGTTTAGAAAACCACAATTGAAGAATAAATTATAATTCTGACCTCACAGAAAACAGAACTCTAAAATTTTACTTCCATTTCTGTGGCAAAGATATCCATAGTGACTACACGAATATCTCTAACTAGACTTATATTAAAGAAATATTACATAAAACATCCCTTTTTGATTATTAGAATAACTGTTCTATACACTTTTTTTAAAAAGCAAAAAAGGCAAGTTTCAGCTTGAAAAAAGAATAATCTTGAATTTCATAATTATAGCAATCTTTTGTGCCTTCTGATTCAGCAAGTGTCATCTAGAATTTAATATCAACTATAGAATGTTAAGGATTATTGTTTTATTTCAGGAAAAGCGCTAATTTTCCTCCTGCAGCATTTCCTCTATTTCCTTATCCCAGTTTTCATCTCGTTTCTCTGATTCTGTCACCACTTCATATTCCTGAAGTTCCTGTTGCAGTTCTTTTTCCCAATCTGCGGAATCTTCTGAAAGAAACAAATGAGAAGGAAAAGATTCTCTTTGAATTCACAATGCTTGTTTTTAAGAACTTGGTCAAGTACAGTTCCCTGTGGAAGTCCGAGCCATGGTAATTTTTAATGTCTCCAGCTTCCTCACTGTGTGTACTCAGAAAACCTGACCAAATTTTAACAGTAACCGAAGGGAAATACGATTAGAAAGATAAATCAGGTAAGTGCCAGACATTCAGGTGTTATTTTGCTTTATTAAAACCTCTGCTTTTGGGCAGCCCTGGTGGCTCAGCAGTTTAGTGCCGCCTTCAGCCAAGGGCCTGATCCTGGGGACCCGGGATCGAGTCCCGTGTCAGGCTCCCTGCATGGAGCTGCTTCTCCCTCTGCCTGTGTCTCTGTCTCTCTCTCTGTGTTTCTCATGAATGAATAAATAAATAAATAAAATCTTAAAACAAACAAACAAACCTTAAACCTTGAAAACCAAGTGTTTTAATTTTTTTTGGCAGTGGTGACTCAAGGGAAAGGACACGGTGTGTTGCATGGCCAACCACCAATGTCATAGATATTTATTAGGGGCTTACTGGGTGCCAAACTCCATGTCAGGTACTGTGCGGTGACAAATCCAAAGTGTAACTGCCCTTGAGGTACTTATAATTTAGCTGGAGGGCCAAGACAATGAATATATAAAAGAATATTACGTGTTCTGAATTATAACTTGGGCAGGAATTCAATAAAAGAATAGCTTGCCTGGAGCAGCCAGCCAGCACCTTATGAATCCTGCCTCAGGGCAACTTCCAGTTTCCTGTGGGGCCTGTGCTACTAGCCATCACTGGCAAAAAGGGAACCCACGCACAATCCACTCTAGCTATCGCCTAGAACACATGGGGCTCTTGCCCATTGTCCTTCTGTGGTGGCTGGCAGCCATCTCTATCAGAAACAGGTAAGGGTAGAAGGAATCTGAGGCACCTAGCAAGCCCAAGTTTTCACTTCTCTTCTGGCCTCTCTTTCCCCCAGAAGCTCTTCCTTCCTCTTTTCCCAATTCTCTCCAGAGTCCCTCCGCAGTGTGCAAACAGGGTTCTGGTTCACCTCTGGGAGGCTAATTTTCTCAGGGTGCTCTCTGTACAACTAGGGGAAAGCCAGATTCCTTAGTGCATTGTAAGTCTCAGAAGGCTTCATGAAACACTCTTCATATGATGATTAACTCGACCCTTTGCTTTTCATCCAGTAGAAAGCCAGTCATTTGTCCTGATGTGCCAAAGAAAGCAGCCCTCCCTCCTTCTGCTTGTTCTTTGTCTCTAAATTATTATTATTAAAGATTTTATTTATTTATTCATGAGAGACAGAGACATAGGCAGAGGGAGAAGCAGGCTCCCCGATGTGGGACTCGATCCCAGGACACAGGATCATGACCCAAGCCGAAGGCAGACTCCCAACCTCTGTGCCACCCAGGTGCCCTAAATCATCATTATTATTATTACCAATTAATTAAGATTTTATTTATTCATTCATGAGAGACACAGAGAGAGAGAGAGAGGCAGAGATACAGGCAGAGGAAGAAGCAGGCTCCATACAGGGAGCCTGACATGGGACTCGATCCCGGGTCTCCAGGATCATGCCCTGGGCCGAAGGCGGCGCTAAACCGCTGAGCCACCGGGGCTGCCCCCTATTATTATTATTTAAAGGCAGCCTGCTCCTTCCCAGAAGCAGTACTCTTGTGGCACATAGCAGCAGGGAAAAGAATCTTCTACATAACAGTATAAACCCAAGAGGCGGGAGGGTGGCTCAGTCAGTTAAGCATTTGCTTTCGATTCAGGTCATGATCTCAGGGTCCTGGGATCAAGCCCCATTTGGGCTCCCTGCTCAGTGGGGTGTCTGCTTCTCTCTCTGTCCCTCTCCTTGCTCATGTGCACATGCTCTCTGTCTCAAATAATAAAACCTTTAAAAAAAAAAAAAAGTAGAAGCCCAAGTAGAAGGCTGGAGGGCAGTGTCTCTAAGTGAAAGGGTATGCACTCTTTGTCGCCTGTTGCTAACCACATGTTCAAAGAGCTGAGGTGCCTTGGATCAATCACTTATCCTCTCTGGGCTCAGTTTCTCCTCTCTATATTCCTGGCCATGCTTAAGGCAGAGGGATGTGAGGTCTGGTCACGTGTGCAAGAATCCACCTTCTAATGGAGAACACAGTAAGTTACAATATGTTTGTATATCTGCTTCAGAATGACATTTTCTCCAATCAACTTCGGAATCAGAAAAGAGCACAGCTATTTTGTTTGTCTGGTACCTTCTAGGATGGCTGTCTCCTCCTCCTTTTTGTCAAGAACCAGTTGCTCCATTTCCTTCCTCAGATCCTCCTGATTTAAGTTACAGGCATCAAAGGCGTCACTGACAAACTCAGAAACCCCTGGGCTGGTAGAAATCTCCTCTTCATCCTGAAATACAACAAAGGAGCTGTGGGAACGGTTTTCTTAAGTGGCATTTAGCTTAGTGTCCCTTTCATCGCCTTCCTCCGCTAGTCAGACGCTCAGCTCACCGCTCTCCAGTCATCTCACCTGCACTGGTTGCTTTGGAGCCAGATGAGCTACTGCCTGAATCTACTAGGCTCTCTCACAGTTCGGGTCACCCCAGTCATTCAGTCCAATTCCTGATGCCAGGGAATTGCCTCAAGTCTTAGCTACAGGTCCTTAACTAGACAAGTGCTGGGCCCCTCTTCTTCAAAGCATACAAGACCCGTATTCATAAGCAGTTTCAAATGGGATCTGAGATAGTTAACATGAGTTACTTCATTTCCAGACATCAACTACTAGGTACAACGTAAAACTGTATTACCTCTTGAGTTTTAAGCTGAGATTTGATTACGACAGGTGGCGTTTTGGGCCGTACTGCCTCTAAGAAGTGAGAATAAAAGAGATAAAAATTGCTTGATTCAATTCTGAATACATATTATAGTAACAACTAAAATATCCACAAGTACAATGATACTAAATAATTTTCAGAAATGAGCTTTTATATTATGCTTTCAAGAAATAGCTAGGCGAAAAAAAAAAAAAAAAAGAAATAGCTAGGCGAGACCATATTTCAACCTCTTTCTTTGGGGTATATATATATTTTTAGGTCATCATATTTGATGCTCCTCATATAAGATTTCCAAACAAGAAATAAATTTTGACCCCAGTGTTAGCTGAAGTCAAATTCAGGAATAGTTCTGCTCTTTCTTTTAGGATAAGGAGAATTCAGTTATTTGTCAAATTTTCCTTTTGTCACGAATGCTAGGAAGCACAAAGTGAAGTGCAACACTCAGCCACAGCTTCCCCTCTTTCTCCTGGGCCACATTTTCTATCTTACAAACCTCACTAGGTGTATAGTCTTTACTGAATCCTGTCTTAAGCCCATTTTGATACACAGGCAGTATTTGGTGAAATGGCATTTTCTAATAAAATTACTGAAAATAAATAGTAAAGAATAATAGACAATTGGGATTCTTTTTTGACATCTATATGCAAAAGGCCAAATTTCACTGTGTAGAGCAACCTCATGACATTTCCCTGACCTGAAATGCAGTGGCAGGTTCTTTTCTAGTGGTCTGTACAACCCGTACCTTAATATACATGGTTTTGCATAATTATTTAAAATTCCATGAACAGGTAAGCCTCTAGTAGGTATAATTAGTACCCATACACAGATATTCATGAAACATTAAAAATATGACCCAAAATACCTTATTATTTTTTAATATCTTTCTTATTTTAATTAGTATTATTGATCTTAAATTGTTGCTGATATTATAGAACACTTCCCCAACAACCAGGGGTCAACTGTCACAGTAAAAGTCCAGCGTGCAATGTAACGGTGCCCAGGTCTGAGCTAGACACTGGTAACTTGGAGTGGAATGGAGCTTAGTTCCGCTCTACAGAGTACAGGACTAGGGAACATCAGCTTGAATGAGAGGCAGAGAAACAAAGAAAAGCAGTGGACTGAATCGGTAGAGGATAGAAGGTATCAAATGTTACAGGGTAAAGGGCAAGGAAAGAGATGTGAAAATGACCAGTGGCCGAGGAAGAAATAAAAAGAAGTAAAACCCCCGAAGAACAAGAAAAAGAAAGCAAAGGAAAGGAAAGCTTGGGGGAGAAGTGTGAGCAGGGTCAGAGAGAGGGCATGAGAATGAACATTCCTTTGGAAAGGAAAGAGTTTTTCAGTAGATGACAATGACATTTTTGGTACTTACAAGATGACAAGCTCATGAGAGTCTCTAAGAATATTTTTCAAGTAACTTTTTTTTTTTTTTTTTTAAACACAGAGTTAAGTCTTCTCTGAATATACCTGTCAGTGGCAAGTCTTCCTCTCTGCCACGGCTCTTCTCCTCCTTCCCGGCGGCCTGCTGCTGGGCGGCCAGGGCTGTGAGCTGGGCTGACTGCTTAATCAGTGAGACACGGTAAAAGTAGTTCCTCCAAAACACTTCTTCCTTCACGCTTTTCAGGACAGACAACAACACATTTGAGAATGCGTGCAACACATGCAAATGCACATGGGGGTTATTTGTTTTAGTGGAGGTGGGAAGAGATGATTTTTCAGAAGCATTTTCAAATCTGAGTGAGGCTCAAAGGAGATTTTACTTGCTTTTGAACTAAAAGCTAAGGAACAGGATAAAAAGAATAGCTATCTTCTCCACAGCAGCAAAAGACAACTTACAGAACACCAATGAAACCTCCATATTTCTTGGTATTTTAATGATACCAACATTGCCCTCAGCAAAAACAAACAGGCACTGTTGTGAAACCAGCACATCAACCTGGGAGACTGCAAGCACAGCCAGCCAGGACTTCACTGGATTTGCTGTTTGCCGAAGGATTAAGAACTTTCCAGCAGTGACAAGAAAGGATTGTGGGTGTTGCTCCTTATGAAAGGAAATGTCTGGCAGCATGCAAATAACTTGGGGATCAGTAAGAGTGAGGTGGGAGATGACTGATAAAAAGACTAAAGTGCAGTTCAACCAGAGGACCCTCAGGGGTCCTCAAACTTGTCTGCATATGAGAATCACCTGGCGGGGGGTGCCAGGGACCAAGTAGGGTAAGGTGACTGGCCACATGGGGATGCCTTGGAATGGGGAATGTCAGCCTGAGCCGGGAGAGGAGGGTGTCTGAGCAGGGGAGTGGATGGTGGCAAAAATGGAAGATTGGTTACATGCAAGGGGTTGATCAATTAAATAAAAATATTAAGGAGAGTGGAAACCAAGATTCTCGTGGTCAGAGAAGGGAGTTACAAACATTGAAAGGGAAAATTCTAGAATGATCCCTGCTGTGAGGTAGCACCATGAATACATGGTTTTCATTCAGTAGAGAATGTATGTGAATATACATGAGCACACAAATATTCCCTAGCTCTGTCCACTGAGTGGACCAAGGAATAGTGACACCCCAATAAGCAATGAACATGCCTAGCGCTCAGATCTTGGTGTCTGTACACCATTTATAATGATGGCAACGATTATAACCATTGCATAAGACAGGATGGTGAGTCTATACAGATACAAATAAATACATGAATATGTCCCAAGTCTGATGAGGAATGGAATAGTTTTACAGAGTTCAAAGTACCTCCCCCAGAAAATACTTATTAATTTCAAAGAGAAAAGAAGTAACTTCACAGTCAAGAAGTCTGGCAGAGGGATGCCTGGGTGGCTCAGCAGTTGAATGCCTGCCTTTCATTCAGGGCATGATCCTTGGTCCAGGGATTGGGATCGAGTCCTGCATCGGGCTCCCCGCAGGGAGCCTGCTTCTCCCTCTGTCTATGCCTCTGCCTCTCTGTCTCTCATGAATAAATAAATAAAATCTTAAAAAAAAAAAAAGTCCGGCAGAAACCACCTTCATCAAGTGAAGTGCCCACAGTGTAGGCAGTAAAGGGGACAAAATGGCAGCATACACCACCTGATAGGGTGCAACAGATTATAGGACACTGATGAGACACAAAAACGAAATGCACCATGTGAGCCTGTACTGAGTCCTTTGCTAAAGAGGACACTGGGACAAATGGGAAACCTTGAATGGGGTCTGGGAATCAGATGGCAATAATGCATGAGTAACTGTTTCCTCATTTGGAGGGTTACGTTGTGGTTATGTAGAAAGACTTGTTTGCAGGAAATACACACTTTAGTGTATTTAGTGAATGCTTTAGCATTCAGGAGTGATGGAGCATCAGGTCTCAAAGGAGTGAAAAAAAAAAAACTTTTTATGCTATACCTCCAACCTTTTTACATAAAGGTGTGATTGTTTAAAACTAAAAAATAGGGCAGCCCAGGTGGCTCAGCGGTTTAGCGCCACCTTCAGCCCAGGGCCTGATCCTGGAGACCCAGGATTGAGTCCCATGTCGAGCTCCCTGCACGGAGCCTGCTTCTCCCTCTGCCTGTGTCTCTGCCTCTCTCTCTCTGTGTCTCTCGTGAATAAATAAATTTTAAAAAATCTTAAAAAAAAAACAACGAAAAAACAACATTGATGACTATGCTTACCTCAGAGCTATTAAATAAAATTCTAAGGGTGGAAGGCAAAACAAAATTCAACCAAAAACATAAAATGTATACCTCCATCACCTAACTAGCGATGGGGCTGGTGACCTGTGGAGTATTTTTTTTGTCTGGAGGAGTCACTCATTTTGTGTTTCCAAAACATTTGCTAATAGAAGTGACAAACCAGGGGGTAAGGAGAATGTTCTCTACCCCCTGGTTTACTAGAAGGGATGCGGGGTCTTAGAAAAAGGAAGGAATAGAAAAAAATCAACAAGAACTAAGAGAAAATTCTGAGACCTGGCCTTATGGATGAGAATAGGCCTCAGGTAAGACCCAAGAAGAACACATGGTTGTCACATCTGTGAATGGTGAAGCTGGGCCAGGAGACAGAGGCTGGCTTTATTTTTTTTTAAAGAGAGGGAGTGGGGGAGAGAGAGAGATTCTTATTTGTTCATTCATTCACTTGAGAGACAGCACAAGCAAGGGGAGAGCCAGAAGGAAAAGAATCAGACTCCCCATTGAGCAGGGAGCCCAACATGGGGCTCGATCCCAGGACCCTGGAATCATGACCTGAGCCAAAATCAAGAGACGGATGCTCAACTGACTGAACCACCCAAGTGCCCTAACAGAGGCTAGGTTTTTTTAAAAAATATTTTATTTATTTATTCATGAGAGACACTGGGGGAGGGAGGGAGGGAGAGAGAGGCAGAGACACAGGCAGAGGGAGAAGCAGGCTCCATGCAGGGAGCCTGACGTGGGACTCCATCCCGGGTCTCCAGGATCACGCCCTGGGCTGAAGGTGGTGCTAAACCACTGAGCTACCAGGGATGCCCCGAGGCTAGGTTTTTAAGTGACAGAGGTAAAATACAAGATTATCCACAAGGCTAGGCTGGGTAACAAGATGACATGCTGCTAGATGCAGCCCATCTTTTCTTTCATTAATTCCACTAATACTTACTGAGTGCCACATACATCAGGCCCCATGCCAGGTGATGCGGGGATGAATAAACCAAGTTATCTGCCAACACAGGTGGTCACAGGAATAATGACCTCTTACTTGTTAAGCTCTTACTATGTTAAGTAAATGCCAAGTAGCATTTCCCAAACTCACGTGCTCTCACAAACCTCTTTTTCTTATAACATCTCTTGGAAATAGTTCAGCAGGAGGCAGACCTAGCTTAACAGTAGGTCGTGAGGCACTATAGTCAACCACACATTTACCTGACCAAAAGAGAGTATGCTGTAGCTGCTAGAAAAGCTTAACAAAATCTTAGGCAGCATTAAAAAGTAATACAAAGGGTGCCTGGGTGGCTTAGTTAAGTGGCTGACTCTTGATTTCAGCTCAGGTCATGATCTCAGGTCCTGGGATTGAGCTCACGGTCAAGCTCCCACTCAGCAGGGAGTCTGCTTCAGGATTCTCTTTCCCTCTGCCCCAGAGCCCCATCAAATAAGTAAAATAAATAAATCCCTAAAAAGCAACACAAGATATACTATAGTGTGCTGCAATTAGACAACACTTTATATTCACTTTGGAGAATTCACTTTTGGAGGTTAAGTACCTGGATGGTGACTGGGTACAGAGATGAAGATACCCAGGAAACAAAAAAAAGAACTAAGGTCTTTACCTGGATAAGTTCAAGAATCTTAAACCATGAACATCACAGACAGAAGTGAGTTTAGCTTCCCATGAGGTAGTGAGCTGCCTGAATATTTTTAAAGTCACTTAAGTCTGAGCTCCATGAAATGTCCAAAATGAATCAGGTGTACCATCAATTTACAGCAGATTATGGGCAATGTTTGCTCTCTTGATAAAAACAAACATCTTGACTGTTTTCTTTCCTCTTGTTTCTTTCTCTTTTGTTTCTTTGTTTCTTTCTTTCTTTCTTTCTTTCTTTCTTTCTTTCTTTCTTTCTTTCTTTCCTCTTGATATAAGAGGAAGAGGTCACAGAGGCACACTAAAGAAATGTTCTGTTACCCTCTGGACAGAGTTACAATGCCCATGACATAATAAAGATTCTGAGGACCCCTATGATAAAGAAAACCATGGAATATAGCAACTCCCAAATGTCTATTTTACCACTTATGCTTTCACGGACAATTTTAAGGCATTAGAATGATATATACATCCTCTGGGAAACAATGGGCGTAGGTCACTGTCCAAGGCTGGAAAGGACTTGTGATTTCTCTACTGCCATCAGAGTGAAGGCCTCAGAGGGTGTCTGTGATATGAGAGCAGGGCCCTGTCTCATACCAGCATTGGTGTTACAGGGAAGTGTTAAGCACTACAAGGTATTTTGAAATACAGAGTGTTTGATTTTTTTTTAAAAGGTTTTATTTATTTATTCATGACAGACACACACAGAGAGAGGCAGAGACACAGGCAGAGGGAGAAGAAGGCTCCATGCAGGGAGCCCGACGAGGGACTCGATCTCGGGTCTCCAGGATCACGCCCTGGGCCAAAGGCAGGCTCTCAAACACTGAGCCACCCAGGTGTCCCTTGATTTATTTTCTAAATTGTTCCTATCTAATGATGGCTTCTGTTTACAAAAAGTGTCTCAAGTGTTCAAAGTTTCACTTCTGCATGCCAGGAAGGGAAGTCCTAGATTTGTGTGTGATGGCTCATTTTTTTTATTATGGAAGTTTCAACAAAAACAAAAATGGAGTGACTAGGACAAAGAAGCCCATGTACCCGTGACCTAACTAACAATCACCAATATTTTGCCAATCATGTTTTATCTATGCCCCTCTCCCTTGCACGCACACCTTTCTCTGGGTGTAGGATGGAATATTTTAAGGCAATGCCAGATATTACATCCTTTCATCCACAAATATTTCAGTAAGCATTTCTAACAGATAAAGAATTATAAAAAATGACAACCCTAATCTCTAAATCATCCCTAACAGAATTAATAGGAAACTGGAATCATATTACTCAATAGACAATTTACCTAGCCAGCAACAAACTAGAAATATGATTTACCAAATACAAATTCTCCAAATCTTTTATGAACTTTAAAATTACTCTCAGCAGTGAGAGGAAGTCCAGAATTGTCAATAACTCAAACTATGGAATCAAAGCTAGCTACCTGTCTGCCATGAGTACCCCAGGCCACATGCCCCAGCGTCCCCGGGCCTCTGGACAGTCCCAACAGCACTGGCAGGGAACCCACTGTGTGGCCCAAGGTGATTCAAATGTTCTTCAAGTTGATGGAGCCTTTAGGTGCAAAGGCCACCTGAACCCCAGAGCTTTGTTACTCTTATCTCAGAAGGAAGCAGTTAGGGCAGCCCGGGTGGCTCAGCGGTTTAGTGCCACCTTCAGCCCAGGGTGTGATCCTGGAGACCCAGAATCGAGTCCCACATTGGGCTCCCTGCATGGAGCCTGCTTCTCCCTCTGCCTGTGTCTCTGCCTCTCTCTCTCTCTTTCTGTGTCTCTCATGAATGGATAAATAAAATCTTAAAAAAAAAAAAAAAAGAAGGTTGCAATTTAAAAAAAAAAGAAGGAGGCAGTTATTCAGAATAGGTGCAACCCCGAATTCTGAGATGAAAGAGCTTCCAACAGATATATATACATGAACTGTTCAAAAGCCAACTCTCGGGATTTTGTGAGCATAATAGTTAAGAACAGATCAGATGATATATTTTTTTATGTCCTTAACTAAAAATAGCTCCTTTATTTATTTGTTTGTTTGTTTGTCGTAAAGTAACCTCTACACCTAATGTCAGGTTCAAACTCATGACTCCGAGATCAAGAGCCAGGTGCCCTAAAAATAGCTACTTTAGACACAATCTAGGAATTAGATTTGTAATGAGATTTTAGCCATAAAACACATGTTTTTCTTTTTAGAGGGGGAAGGGAGAAGGACGCCTGGGTAGCTTAGTGGTTGAGCATCTGCCTTTGGCTCGGGGGCGTGATCCCGGGATCCGGGCTCCCTGCATGGGGCCTGCTTCTCCCTCTGCCTGTGTCTCTGCCTCTCTCTCTGTGTCTCTGTGTCTCTCATGAATGAACGAATAAAATCTTTAAGCAAAAAGAAAAGGAGGTGAAGTGAGAGAAGGGCTACAAAAATCCACCTCCAACATGTTAATAATTATGAAGAGTTTCACTAAAAAGGAAAAATAAGTAAAAGGTTAGATATAACTATTGTTCCGGGTCTGGAAGAACACTTGTTCTCTCACAGACAGAAGATCTTTGCTCCCATATGAACCAAAGAGCTAGCAAATATTTGTTAAAACCCCTGTTTGGCCTGCTAAACAAAGCACACAATGAACATGTATATATCTGTGCTCCCTTTGAAAACACTTCTAAAATAATAGAAAAGACATTAAGTAGATAAAATCCACACGACAAAGAGAATTGGCCAGGAAACCACAGCGGAAGCCAAAAAGGTAAAGGGCAAATAGTAATGTACTCCATCGACCAGAGAGTGTGCAGGAGGGCCAGCCAGCAAGAATAGGCCTGTCTACATGATCCTGGGGACCTGGGATCAAGTCCCACATCAGGCTCCCTGCATGGAGCCTGCTTCTCCCTCTGCCTTTGTCTCTGCCTCTCTCTCTCTCTCTCTTTCTCTGTGTCTCTCATGAATAAATAAATAATATCTTTAAAAAAAAAAAAAAAGAATAGGCCTGTCTACCAGGCATCGGCTCAGAAAGACCCAGGGACAGGAGGCACCAGGCATCTCTGAAGGCTGGTGGAGGTTTGGCTCAAGACAAGAGGAATGGTGGCAAGGAGTGGCCAGCTGGCTCTGCCTCCCACACTGCCCCTTCCAGCCAGGGACTGTGTTCTCATGCAGCGGAGTGTGACAGTTAACTATGAGCTAAACCACTCCACACTCAGATAGCTGACATGGCTGAGAGGGGTCAGGCAGGAGGTGGATGAGTCCTCTTGGGGGAGGCCACCTAGCCCTCGGCTACTGAGCCTCCCTCTCCAAAAGGCCTGTGGGAATGCACAGCTCTAAGTGTTCCTTCACTACGGTCCCCTCAGATATGTAGGGCAGGTAAGGAAAACCTGCAACATGAACGACAGAGCTCAAGACAAACATGAAGGCTTTGAAGAAAAGCATTGAGACAAAAGAGTATTTCAAGGAAACTATACTTCATGTTCTCAGAGAACAGCAAGATGCCGTACCCATCTAAAAAGAATAGAGTGCTGGGATGCCTGGGTGGCTCAGCGGGTTGAGCAGCCAACTCTTGATTTTGGCTGAGGTTGTGATCTCAGGGTCATGGGATCAAGCTCTGCATTGGGCTCCCTGCTCAGCATGGAGTCTGCTTGGGATTCTTTCTCTACTCCTCCCTCTGGCACTCCCCCCACTCGTGCACATGTACATTCTCTCTCTAAATAAATTAATTAAATATTTTAAAAAATTAAAAACAAAAATAGAGTGCTCTAAAAAAGGAACACTCAGAGTAAGAAAGACTGCGGACTAAAAGTGCAGATTGAAAACAAGGAACTGGAATTCAAAAAGGTGATTAAGAGCCCGTGGTGGCAGAGGGGAAAGGAAAGGGACCTCTGTGGGGGGCCTCTGCTGATACCTGTCAGGGTTGTGTCCCTGAAGACATGATGCTTGCACTGGAGCTCCAAGCACAAGCAGGGACTTTTGGAAGAGAAGAGGGCCTTCGGGTAGAGGAAAAAGCTCGGGTGGGAAAGAGGACAGGAACACGTTGCCAAAGGGCAGAGCCTGAGTGGAAAAAAGCAGTGGGCCAGGTCCTGATGAGCTTTGTAGACCTTAGTTTTATTTGGAAGACACGGGTACGTTGGTTGTTTCTGTAGGAACTATGTTCTCACTTCTAACTGGGGATAAAAGAGCACATCTCATCTCCACCCTAAATTTCCTATTAAGTCCATTCTCAGTTTTGATTCTATGGCTCTGTGTGTGTGTGTGTGTGTGTGTGTGTGTGTGTGTGTGAGACAGAGACAGAGAGACAGAGGGGACAGCAAGAGCATGAGCGAGCAAGATGAAGGGCCACAGAGCCTGTTTTTTATGAAGAGAGAGTAGGAACCTGCTCTGGCTCCCATTCCACAATTTTTCCCTGATACTGTGCATACGACCAAGGCCATTAGAACACACAAGTACACGCTGTGTGAACAGCACTGCTCCAGCTCAGGAACATACTGCTTACAGTTTAGGAACAAGGGCGAATCTCATCCTGCTCAGCAGCTCGTCTTCCTGGAGCATGACTAGGGCAACAGGGTACATCTGATCAAAGTCAAAATTAAACTGCACTCCAGCTGGAGGGTCACGAAGGAAATTCCTCTTGTCCTTTGATGAAAAGGGGAAAAACATGGGGAAAACCATAGGATGTGATTAATATGTAACAATGCATCATTGATTTGACAAACACCAAATTCTAAAGATTTCAGTCACAAAGTCGACTAAAGTATCATTAACCTGTCGGCTGACCAGAGTGGAGAATGACCGATCCTGTCATATATTTAACAGTCTCAACTGAAGAGAGCCTCGTGGGAGACCAGGAAATTCAATCATGCAATTAGTTGAAATTAGAGTTTGAAATCATATGAACACGTCTGTTTCAGTGAGCACTTTAGGTATGTGAAAACTAGTGTTGAATAATCTTAGAAAACTGGCTACTTAAATCTTAGAAGCTGGCTATTAACAGCACCGGTCAGTTTCATCTCATCTTGCCCATGTTAGATTTTAACAGTATTTTTGTTTTTGAGAATTCCTACATTAATAAAGCAAGAACAAACCTGAACCAAAATGGATTTTAGTTATTTTACCTTCCAACCTAAAAATTGCAAAGTCTAAAATTGCCCCATCATGTTTCACCTGGATTTCTACAGCTGCAGCTGTCTCCAGTCCTGTTTTTCTTACTCAGAGCAACCCACTTTCTACCCTGCCCAAGAAAAACATGTGTTTTACCTATCACTAAAATCCTTCAATGACTCCTTTGTCACCTTTAAGATGAAACCTAAACTCATCAGAAAGGTATAAAAAGGTCTTCATGATTTGGCTCCTTATCCACACTTCCACCTGTATCCTGCAGTCCAGTCATACCCAAATGCTTACAACGCCCCCTGTCTGAATCTCAAACCCTGCCTCACATCCCCCAAACATCTACACACCTTCCTCCCAAGACAATAACTCAGCTCCAATGTCATCAGTTCTGGAAAGCTTTTCTGAGATCATCCTCTTCCCTCTCCAAAATCAGGGAGATGCCCCCCCTCTCCTCTGTGCTTCATCACCATGCTGCATTACGGTGCTCATCATAGGCAGTGATGCTGTGTGTGCACTCATCTAGCAGCTGTCTAGTAAGCCTTCAGGGTCTTAGAGGGTAGATCTCATCTACCTCCGGTCCTAGGACAAGGTTGGCCCAGAGGAGGTTCTAAAAACAATTTGCTGAATTGAGTTCTCTACCACTACCTAACGACAGCATTACGTCCTAAGTAAGGGGTGCCCCAACACAAGGAGCTTAAAGGGTTACTCTGCTGTAGGCTCTGAATTGTCTCAACTAGTGCTTGGCTAATCAGAGAATGTAAGGCAACTATGGCAGAGATTGCAAATTATCTCCCAGTACTCCCTCCCTCCCTCCCTCCCTCCCTCCCTCCCTCCCTCCCTCCCTCCTTCCCTCCTTCCCTCCTTCCTTCCTTCCTTCCTTCCTTCCTTCCTTCCTTCCTTCCTTCCTTCCTTCCTTCCTTCCTTCCTTCCTTCCTTTTAGGATCATAACTCTTGAGCTCCAGCTGGGCATATGGCCACCCAGCCAGAGACTGGGTTTCCCAGGCTCCCTGGCATCTATGAGTGGCCGTGAATTTAGGCTGCCAAAGGGATGTAGGCCTGAGTGATAGGTACAATTTCTGAGTCTCATCTTTCAAACAGTCTGGCATGCCCACCCACCTCTTTCCCAATTCCCACAGGCTGGAATGCAACCACGGTCATGGGAGCTGGCTTCACTATATAGAAGGCAGACAACACCATAGAGGCTGGCATAGGATAGGATTAAGACAGGAAATACTTGGGTATGTAGATGACTTCATGGGCAAAGCACACCTACAAGGACCATCTACTTCTGGACTCCTACATGAGGCAGAAGGAGGGAGGGAGACAAAGTCACAGCCCATTTAACCTACTGTATTTTTGAATTTCTCTATTATAGCAACTTAGTCTATCCCTTAACAAATTCAGTAGCCACCATAAAGGCTGTACTCAAGATGGTTCAAAGCCTCTGGGCCATGCTGAAATCTTGGGTGCTCTCTTGTAGGTGTATCTATATGCAACGTTCACGGCATCACCCATTCAGCAGATGCCCATTCAGCACCTGCTATGCTCTAGGCACCATGCCACCTGCTCAGCAGGGCATGATGGAGTCCCTGCCCTCCGAGCGTTTCCATTCCAATCGTGGGGTGGAGGACTGGGAAGAGACAGACCAAGGTTTAGATTGCTAAGGCTAGGAGATGGGGTAATTGGTGGAGGGTTGAAAGGATGGTGAGGGAGGAGGTGACAGGTGAGATGAGATCTTATGGAATGGTGCAGGGTGGCGTTCTAGAAAGAGGGGACAGTGAGCAAAAGGCACTAAAGCAGAACAAAGCTCAGCTTGCTTGTATACCAGAAAAAAAAACTGGCTGGAGTGCTGGGAGGCAGGGCAGTGGGGCACAAGGGAGGAGAGGTGTGCAAAGCCAAGGGCCTTAGAAGCCAATGGAGGGAATTTAGATCTTAGCCTATGAGAGATTAGAAGGCTCTATGTAGGAGAGTGACACGAAGGGCACAGCAGTGGCAGTGGCAGTAAAGAAGTGGAGTAGAGGTATATTTTGAACACAGCACTGTCAGGATGTGAGCAGACCTGGGGTGTGTGTGTGTGTGTGACTGAAGGTGAATGAAGGAAAACTCTTAGGTTCGTGACTAGAAAAAACTGGTGAAAAACTGGAATCTTATTTTGAGATGGAGAAATGAGGACAGGAACAGGTCTGAGGGACAGAAGAGCTATGGGGACCTGACTGGTGAATATCTGATGTTTGCCCGCAAGTGAGTCTCACTGTCCCAATTTGCTTCTGGAGAAAACCATTATGTGATGTCAGCATCAACTCTGGCCATCATACAGTAAACAAATACATGGAGTTCACACTGAATTCATAATGAATGCTCAGGCCTTTGAAGGGTCTACTAATGGAAAGGAAAAAAAAACCTTAAAATGTCAGCTAAAAAAAAAAAGAGTGGATTAAAAACAAAGCTTGAAAACCACTGATACAGTAAAAGCCCTATTTGCTGAGTCCCATGCCAGGCAGGCTGCTGGGTGTTGAGGACAGAGATCAAAGCCAGCCTCTGCCCGCTAAGAATGCACAGCCCAGTGGAGACACATGTTCCTTAGTGAAGGTCACATTTGGGAGTCACACTCCTCACGTCTGTACAGAGCAATAAAGCTCCTACCTAACTCACAGACGTGCAGTGAGGCTCAAAGGAGATAATGTGTACGAAAGTTCTTTCTGAAACTATCAGGTGCTGTACAATTGTTTACTGGTTATCATTGTATTCCCTTCTGAAGTCCCAAATTTCTTTTTATAAATTTATTTTTTATTGGTGTTCAATTTGCCAACATATAGAATAACACCTAGTGCTCATCCCGTCAAGTGCCCCCCTCAGTGCCTGTCACCCAGTCACCCCCACCCCCCACCCACCTCCCTTTCCACCACCCCTAGTTTGTTTCCCAGAGTTAGGAGTCTCTCATGTCCCAAGAGAAATTTTTGTGGGCCAGCATAGAAAATTTTATTTTTTTCAATTTCCGTTTCAAATACACATAACAGTTAAAGAAAAAATTTAGAATACAATCTTTTCATTCAGATGAACATTCAGAGCATTCTAATGCTATCTAGAAACTTTATATGATGGCATATCTCAAAAGATTATCTTAATAACATAAAAGAATTCTTTTAAGGCTGAAAGAATTATTTTGTGTAATAGATTATAGTTTTCCATTAAGAAAAAAGAACTTAAGGAGAAGTAAGTTAAAACTTAGGGTTGGGAAAAAAAAACAGGGTAGGGAGAAATTTAGGGGAAAAAACAATGAAAGTAGATGTGTACAGTTCTAACATCTCAAAACATTTTAAAAATTGTACAGAAGGAAACATTCTAAGGATAAAATCATGATAGGAAGGTATTTCTTTAAAAAAAAAGGGGGGGGGGGGGAAGGTATTTCTATCCAGGGAATCACAAGATACTTACAGCTGATAAGGCCAAGATTTGTTGTTGAATTGTTTCTTCATCATTACTATCAACCCATGGGGGCACCGCTGCTTCTGAAGGTTTTTAATAACAAAGAAAAGAGAAAAACAGCTTACAAGGGTTATACACTGCACTCTGTGGTTTGAAAGAATGAGAGTTTCCACATAATCATTTTAGCAATTTACTAACAAGTTCCAAACATGAACATTCATCTTAATTCCCAGACGTGATGTATGACTAAAGCATGTACGTATTTGGTAAAAAAATTACTTAAATCATATGGTGGAGAAATTGGATAACGCCTTGATCAGGTGACCCAAATCATCACCACCAATGAAAGAGATGGCCACTGTGGGCTTCCAGATGTGATATCCTGAAAAGGACACAACATCATGTACGTAGTATTATGGCCAAGAATGCATAATCTGAATCTAATCATGAGGAAATACCAGCCAAAGCCCAACTGAGGAATGATTTATTTAAATAAAGGACGGGGGGGGGGGGGGGGGGGGGGGGGGGGCGGGGGGCGCCGGGCGGCCTGCCAGGGTGGCTCAGCTGGTTGTCTGCCTGCCTCTGGGTCAGGTCGGCTCAGGTCATGATTCCAGGGTCCTGGGATGGAGCCCTGAGCCCCATGTCAGGCTCCCTGCTCAGCAGGGAGTCGGCTTCTCCCTCTGTCCTACCCCCTGCTCATGCTGTGCTCTCTCTCCCTGAAAAAAAAAAAAAAAAAAAAAAAAGGGTGGGGGAGTACCTTCCAAAACATTAATGTCCTAAAAGACAAAGACCATGGAAGTGTTGCAGATTAAAGGAGGCTAAGACACAGGACCAAAGTTACAATAATGTACCCTAGACTGCATGCTGTATTTGAGGGGGAAAATGTACAAAGGACATTACTGGGTCAGTTGACAAAATTAGAATATGCCCATTATATCAATGTTAGATTTCCTAAAGCTGCTAACTGTCTGGTCGGTGATTATGTAAGAGAATACCCCTAATTCTTAGGAAATATATATTGAATAGAGCAGAAAAGACAACACAAAGGGAGAAAGAATGTAAAGGACAAGAAAGATGGAATAAAACCAACAATCTAGGTAAGAGGGTGTACGGATGTTCTCAATACTCCCTTTATACTTGCAACTGTTCTGTAAATTGAAATTATTTCTAAATAAAAAGCTCTTTTTAAAAAAAGTCACTGTACTTGACTCATGACAAAAGGTAAAAAGCAATTAGGAACTAAGAAAAGGGTTGTCAAGAATGAAAGCAAATGAAGAAAGAAATGGGCAAATCAGGGGCAATAAACAAGAGGGCTGGGATCTACAACAGACACATTGTCCTTGGGGCTCACAAGAAAAAGACAGTACAGCTTAGCAGGCTTATAATGACAGAAAACAAATGACAACTACTGAGAGGTGAGTCCCAGGGGTTTTCTGTGGAGACCTGGGGGCTGATCTTGGTCTAGGAGGAGGAGTTGGGCGGTGGATGTGTGTAGGGGGTGTTCAGAGGGAGCAGCAAATGTGAAAGAGTGGAGAAAAAGTCAGTGAGTGTGTTGCTCATCTGAGTAGCGCTGCCATCCGAACCAGGGCAGGGCAAGAGGGCAGAGCCAAGGTTGTGGAGGTGGGAGGTCAGCACAGAAGATATATCTGCAGGGGGTCCTAATATTTTTGCCAAGACCTCCCTTTCTATCACGTTGCAAAAATCCAATGTAAGAGACATCCTGTTGTGTACCAACTGATAGAAAAGTTATGTGCATGTGTGGATGGACATGTGGACAGAAAGACAGATACATGGCTCCTTTTTTGGCTTATCCTAAGCAAGCAAATGGTGGCAATTATATAATCCAAATTCCATTTAACTATAAGATAAAATAAACATATTTTCATACTTTAAAAAAATTGGGGTAAAGCCCTTTCAAAACTTTTTTCCCCCCTCACACTATTGATTTTAATATTCTGGCCTCGGGACGCCTGGGTGGCTCAGCGGTTGAATGCCTGCCTTTGGCTCAGGTCATGATCCCGGGGTCCAGGGATCAAGTCCCATGTTGGGCTCCCTGTGTGGAGCCTGCTTCTCCCTTTGCCTGTATCTCTGCCTCTCTCTGTATCTCTCATGAATAAATAAATAAATCTTTAAAAAGAAAAAAACTTAAAAAATATATTCTGGCCACCATTTTAAGTCTATTTACCTTGAGCAGCCTCTCCTGGTGTTTCTTACCTTCAGATAAGGTCCTGTCAAGGCCCAACCTACCTACCTGGATGAGACACCCCCCACCTCCCTGTTCCTCTGAAACTGCTCTTTCTAGGGCGACCAATAACCTCCTGGTTGTCCAACCCACGGGCACTTCCTAGTTCTTTTCACTCTAGGCTCAGTTTCTTTCTCTGCAAAATGGAGATTCAAGTACCTCAGAGAGTTATTGTGACTGTTAAATGAACAAATGCACATGGAACACTCACATAGGGCCTCTCGTATGGCTCTTGTAAAGCGACCTCTCAGCTGACCTCACTCTCCTTGAAATTCTCCCCTCTCTGGGCTTCCATTGCTTCTCTCTCCTAGTGTTCTCTCTCAGGTAAATGGGCACCGTTTTTTGTTTTGTTTTTAAAGGTTTTATTTATTCATTCACAAGAGACACACAGAGAGAGGCAGAGATACAGGCAGAGGGAGAAGCAGGCTCCATGCAGGGAGCCTGATGTGGGACCCGATCCCAGGACCCTGGGATCATGACCTGAGCCAAAGATGGACGCTCAACCACTGAGCCACCCAGGCATCACTTGTTTTGTTTTTGATGGCAGATTTGTTTCATCACTCACCAGCTGAGCAACCTTCAGCATAATTACGTAGCCTTGCTGATCCTTTTACTAAAAAAGATATTGTATATAAAGTACGTGCCACTTAGCAGGTACTTAGGAATTGTCAATTTCTCCCATTCCTCCCTCCCCCTCAATACTGTAGATCTCTGCTCAGCTCTCTTCATGCTTTACACACTTTTCACTGAGGAGGTCACCACTCTCATGGTTTTTACATGACTTGACTAATAATCTGTATTGGTAGATGAAATTCTCCATACTTCAAATAGGAATCAACTAACTGCTGCTGCTGGACCCCATTCAGTTAATTTAGAGCAGTGCTGACCAGTAGAACTTCCTGCAATGATGGGAATGTTCTAGGTTTGCACTGTCCAATATGGAAGCCACTAGCTCCATGTGGCTATTGGGCCCTTGAAATGTGACTAGTGTAACTGAGCAATGGCATTTTCCTGACATGCCACTTGCATTCCCTTCCCTGCCTTTGTACATGTTCTTCTCACCTGGGGTCTTAATGGGCACCTCAAAACTGAAAGTCCCTCCAATCCTTTCACCCTACTCTCTCAAAGTTCCTATCTCAGAGGCTCCAACCAGCTCCTATCCCAAGTCTCCAAGCTGAGATCATTTTCACTGGTTACCTCGAATCACGAAGGAATGCTAATTTGTATGGATTATTTGTCCCAAAGATCTGCTTTATACTTTGAGTTTACCTAGGCATGACAATGCCTGACTTACCACAGGACTAATTAGCTCTTTTGAAATTTGTGGCACTGCTCAATCTGATCAAATTATTTTATTCTTTTGCCAAATTCAAAGAAAGACATGAGGCCAGTTTTGTATTTGAGTACAACCAAACAGTAAAAGTAGACATTCTGAGACCTAATAACTATTAAACATGTAAACAAGCACTTGTCAGCAAAGAAATGTATTAAGGGGTGCCTGGGTGGTTCAGTTGGTTAAGCACCTGCCTTTGGCTCAGGTCATGATCTCAGGGTCCTGGGAATGAATCCTGTGACAGGCTCCCCATTCAGTGGGGAGTCTGCTTCTTGCCCACCCTCTCCCCCTGTTCGTGCTCTCTCTCAAATTAATAAATAAAATCATGTTTTTTAAAAAAGAAATATATTGAGTAACTTCCCCAAACACCTCATGACTTTTTGTAGTCCTCTGTTACTCCTCTGGAAAGCTCTATCATTTTCCCCTCCCAAACAGAATGGGAAGGGAGCCAACTTTTGCTAAGTGCCTATTATGTGTACATCACACATTGTGCTGGACAGGTTATAAACTGAGAAATGAAAGCTTACCCATTTTCAGGGCAAGCTCTCCAGAGGGGCTGTCACCGGCTAATCTCACTCTCCATCCCAGCCACAGGGAACAATTTCCTTCCTTCCTTTAAAGCCCAAAGATTTATGAGCTTGTCTCTGCCACTAGTCTTTGTGCTACTTGAAGGATGGGCTGTTACTTACACATTTTTGTATTCTCAGAGCCTTAGTGTGGTGTCTGGCACATTATTAGGTGCTCAATAAAATCTGGCAGGTAAGTAAGTCATGTACAAAAAACTTGCATCATACCTGACTTTTTGGTATGCTGTTCTTCAACAAATTTTTTCTGTTCCTTCTGAAAATCTCCTATAATGGTCTGTTAAAAAATACATAAAGAGTCAAGTTACTTTGAGAAGTTTATTATTAGATAAGAATTACATTTAAGATTTGTGAAGTTGTGAGATATTTTATTAATTTTCTTCAAAAAGGTTAAAAAAGTGATACTTCCTCTTTCCCCAACAAAGAGAAATTCAACATTTTAAAATTTTAAGTATTCAAGTCTTTTGTGATGGATTATCTTTTTAAATGCAAAGATAATTGCATTTTGAATTTTTGCTTTATTCCAAAAAACAATAAAAGCCATGTCAAATCTCATTCTAACAAATGGCACACACACAACAAAGCATCTAAATAACAAGCTCTCTAAAGTTTAATTGATGATCTCCTTAGTTCAAATAATTGCCAACATAAATGAAATTCCCTGGGCCTGCACCCTACCACTGCAGGAAATGTACAAACTTCTTCAAGTCTTAAAAGTATAATTCCTAATGGGTTAGGACTTGAAACACTTAAATGGATGATGCAAAGGCATAAATATTTGCAAACAGTTATAGTTTAAAATTAAACTTAAAATATAAAAAGTTAAAAAAATATAAAAAGTTTAGTATTACCCAGAAGCATCAGTGTATTTTCGAATATATTAAAACCAAAGTTATTTAAATCATAGCTACTTCTTATACAAAAAGTGAAAAAAAAAAACAAGAATCTCAACAATTAATATTTTTACCAGAATATGATATCCTACTTGGGTTAATAAAGTTCATAAAAAGAAGAGATAATTATATTAGCTGCTAATCAATTTCAAAAGATGTTTAAATGTACCTTATCAATGATGTCATCTATCTTTCCTTCTTCTACTGATTTCTTTATTGTTTGTGCTGTTTCAGCAACTGATTCAGTTATCTTTTTTGTAGCAGCAGTTGCAAAGCTAAATAGATAGTCTGTAAAGAATAAAAGACAGTCTATGCTCCATTCAAGTACAATGATTATTATATTTGTGACTGTTCCCTTAAAGAGCTCGCATGGGAATCTTAAACCATAGGGCATGATTCTTGCTAACTAGGACTTGAAACACACTCCACTCTCTGGACTGGCCATCCATAGCGTTAGCATACTCCCACCCCTTCTCTCCCAGTAGCCGTTTCAGACATGTCTTGCCCTTCTCCGGTCTCTCATTTTAATTTATCTCAGTAGATAATTTCCCTTCTAACTTCACAAATAAGATGAAGGCTTCCTTTCACTTTCCTCCCTTTCTAGACCTTTAATATCCTATTTTATTTTGTTCTTCCCTCTTGTTCAAAGAAAACATGTCCTTCCTTTCCTAGATTAAGCCATCCCATAATAAATCTGGGGGAATTTTTAATAAATAGAAATCCTTCTTAAAAAAATAAAAAAATAAAACAAATCTTTCTTAACTAATATGAGCAAATATATAGAATAAAATTAAAACCGGAACACACAAACTTTCACCTTTACAAAACAAAAGCACAATATTAACTTTCCTGAAGACTTGAAAAGACCTAAGTATCAAGGCTCTATTGCAACTATAACAAAGGCTTGTATGTAGACAAATATCATTTCAAAGTCCACACTGTATACAACGTAGGCTGCAAGAAGCAACCTCAGGCAGGTTGTGAAGCTAGACTTGCTGGGGGGATTCTCCTGGGCAACTGGCCTTTCAACCTCATCTAGTGGGAAATACTAAATTAGGGCAGTCTTGCCTCTGCTACTTGCACCTGCTGAGGGCAGGTAGGCTGACTCTCATAACACTCAGGCAGGGGGAAAACCCAGGTAAGAGTGGTAAAGGGAGCTTGGCACACCAGATTAAATCCTCACTGGTGGCTAGTATCTGTTCCAGGGAATCCGGCAACTTGTACTGCTATCTGGGAGCAACAGTACTATCTCCCAATCTGAATGACTTCTCTTCCACTTTCTGTAGCCTTTACCATAAACAGTCTACTTTCCCTCATTGTGTCTGGTGGTGTTCACCTGTCAGTGATGTCAACACTCCATTGTGACCAAACCACAGGACTCTACTTGGCTCTAGTCTCATTCTTGCCATTCTTCTCCCTCCTATCCTACATTCATATGACCCCAAGAAATTCTCAAGTATCTCTAAGGAAGTCTCAGATACATTATTCCTTGATTTGAAACACTTGTATCTGCCCGCCCTTTATCTGGCTAACTCTACATATACTGTGGGTCTCCGCTTACATAGCACTTCTCAGAAAAAGTTCTCTGGCTCCTCGGCTGGAGTGGGAGCTCCTGAGATGTGTTCCCTCAGCACCTGTGTTGCCAGACCAACAAAATTCATGGGACTATTGATTACTTGGCTCTGTCCTCTCAGTTAGACTGAAGGCCCACCCTAAGTCCCACTGAGGCGGGGACCAAGGCTGTCTGATTCACCACAGTATCCCCAATGAATGACCAATCAGTACTTGCTAAATGACAGAGGAGCAACACAGTAATTGCTGAGTTTTAGGGAGGTCCTTCATTTCTTTTTGGTTATGACTCATCTATTTTCAGAGTGGTAGAATAAATTGGGTAGACAGCCAGGTTCTTTTGTAAAAATATTCTTTGCAGATAGTCAAAAATCTAAAGTTCTGGGCAGCCTGGGTGACTCAGCGGTTTAGCGCCGCCTTCAGCCCAGGGTGTGATCCTGGAGACCTGGGATCGAGTCCTGAGTCGGGTTCCCTGCATGGAGCCTGCTTCTCCCTCTGCCTGTGTCTCTGCCTCTCTCTCTCTCTCTCTCTGTGTCTCTCATGAATAAATAAATAAAATCTTAAAAAAAAAGAAATCTAAAGTTCTAAAAGAGTAGGGTTCCTTTTAAGATTTTCTCAGGAAAATATTTTAATTGGAATCATTTTTATTTTAAGGAGGACTGTCATTTAAAAACTGGTATTTTAGGGACCCCAGGGTGGCTCAGTGGTTGAGCATCTGACTTCGGCTCAGGTCGTGGTCCAGGGATCCTGGGATCCAGTCCTTCCTCAGGCTCACCACAGGAAGTCTGCTTCTCCCTCTGCCTGTGTCTCTGCCTCTCTCTGTGTCTCTCATGAATAAATAAAATCTTAAAAAAAAAATACATAAAAACTGGCATTTTAGGGTTGCCTGGCTTAGTCAGAAAAGCTTGTGACTGTGAATCTCGGGGTCGTGAGTTTGAGCCCTACACTGGGTGTAGCGATTACTTGAATAAATAAGTAAACTTAAAAAAAAAAAAACCCTGGTATTTTGGCATAATAATCTCAATTCTCAGATTTTAATGGGTCCAAGAGTGGAGTGCATTGAACACAGAGAACATTGCAGAAACTATAGTTCTCGTCCTCAAGGAATGTCTATTTCTAAACAAACAAGCCACTAAGAGGCTCAAAGAAAACAGCAGCAAGAATAATCATTAAACAGAGGCACTCAGAGAAAAGGAGGGAGGAAGGTCTCCCAAGAGTAATTAGAGAGTGGCCTGGATTCCAAAGTCAGAGGAAGTGGGGCGTGGGAAAATCTGCCAGGAGATTTTCAGGTAAGAAGCTCATACAGATGAAAAGTGGTTTATTAATTTTGCAAATTAATATACTGGAAGACACCAAGTTAAAGATAGTTTTCATTAAGTTGTTAGAAAAAATTGAGACTAAGAGTTAACAGGAAGTAACAGGAGTACAAAGTCCACTTCAGGAATGCAAGCACAAAGAGAAAGTCTGAATTAAAGCAGCAACCAAAGAAGAAAAGACTGAGTAAAATGGCTCTCAGTGAGTATGACTACGCAACCTTATGGAAGGAGAGGGCAAACTGCTAACAGTGAAAGTAGTCATTTTAGTCTCACAATCATCCTGGGAAGAATAGGTATAATCTGCCCAGTTTATAGCTAGGTTGGCTGAAGCTCACACAGACTGAATGATTTGCCCGTTAAGATAGCGGCCAACTCTGCTGACTGCCTAGCCAATGCCTAATCCCTTCCTCCTTGCCAAAGCAACCCGTTTTGGTGGGTGCTCATCAAACCTAGGGGTGGTCTTGGGGACTTCTCATTTTATGCCTCTGTTGGATTTTCTGTAATTTGCAAATGACGTCACAATAAAGGCAATCGTACAGGAAACTCAAACACAGGCTATCTGCTTTTTTTTTTTTTTTAAGGTTTTATTTATGGGGATCCCTGGGTGGCTCAGCTGTTTGGTGCCTGCCTTTGGCCCAGGGCGCGATCCTGGAGACCCGGGATCGAGTCCCACATTGGGCTCCCTGCATGGAGCCTGCTTCTCCCTCTGCCTGTGTCTCTGCCTCTCTATCATAAATAAATAAATAAACAAACAAATAAATAAATAAATAAAATCTTTAAAAAAAGGTTTCATTTATTCATGAGAGACACACAGAGAGAGGGAGAGAGAGAGAGAGAGAGAGAGCGCGAGAGAGAGGCAGGAGAGGCAGAGACTCCCGGGACTCCAGGATCGCGCCCTGGGTCAAAGGCAGGTGCCAAATCGTTGAGCCATCTGGGCTGCCCAGGCTATCTGCTTCTAACTGGCAAGCTTGTGTCCCAATCCTATATTGCCTCATGTCATATGAACAAGTGACAAGGCCTTACAGAACTGAATGGAATGATAAGGATAAAAGAAAGTAGGAAGGAAGGTTCTCAGAAGTCAGAAAAGGGATACATATGTCAGAGTAAAAGAAGGTAGAGTTTAAGGCTTGCTGCTAGAATAGGAAAATAAGGAGCAGACAATGGTTTCTAAAGCTTTGCTTTAGAAAATCAATATTTTATATTTTTTAAAAGATTTTATTTATTTATTCATGAGAGACACACACACACACAGAGAGAGAGAGAGAGAGAGAGAGAGAGGCAGAGACAGAGGCAGAAGGAGAAGCAGGCTCCATGCAGGGAGCCTGATGTGGGACTCAATCCTGGGTCTCCAGGATCACACCCTGGGCTGAAGGCTGTGCCAAACCGCTGAGCCACCCGGGTTGCTCTAGAAATCAATATTCTTAAGAAGGGGCTGGCTAATTTTTAAAAAATGCTGTATTTCATACAATTTTAGAATATTCATGTTGTAAGGGGCTTTAGAGGTTACCTAATTGAATCTCTTACCCAAGTAGCCCTACCTCCAGGAATGGGGAGCACATGACTTCAAAGGGTAGCCAATTATTACTGTTATGCTCCTCTAATTAGAAAATCCTTTCCATTTTCCTTGTCATTTCTACCTCTCTCCGACTTAGATCTGTCCTCTTATGTAACATATAATGACTTTTCGACAAAAAACCCCCAAATTTTCAGAATTTTGAGTAATGCCCCTAACTTTCTTCTTCAAGCTAAAATCCCAGTTCTTTTTAGTATTGTTCATAAGCTGTGGGATCCAAGCTCTTGACCATTTGCACTGCCCTCCTCCGTGGTAAATCTGTTATTTTACTTCTGTATTGAAGCAGACATATATTTTCCTACATACACACTAACTTTAGTTGTAAACTAAGCAAGTTAGGCACCTCAAACTTGAAATGCACTTTCCTTACAGAAAAAGAAGATGGTCTAATTAATACAGTTCCACTGCAAATACTAGGAGCACTTTTCTAAGGAAAAGAGGAGGTGGCCCTTCCTCCAATTTCTGGGCATGCACTGGCCTTAGACAGTTTTGAAAAAGGTATAGCTTGGGACACCTGGGTGGCTCAGTGGTTGAGGGTCTGCCTTTGGCCCAGGTCGTGATCCAGGGGTTCTGGGATCAAGTCCCGCATCAGGCTCCCCATGGGGAGCCTGCTTCTCCCTCTGCCTAAGTCTCTGCCTCTTTCTGTGTCTCTCATGAATAAATAAATGAAATCTTAAAAAAAAAAAAGCAAAGTTCATTTTTGGCCACCCTCCCACTTATTTAAACTATGCAAATGACTCTCTTTATTTAACACTCTCAGAGGTATGGGATTGTGTTGTATTTTTTTTTTCCCCAAAGAAAGAGTACAGATAAAGCTTCAACAAAAACCAAGCAACCAATCTGTGCTGAATAATAAGTTACTTTAGGGCACAAGGCCTTCAGTGAGATAGGGAGGAGCTCTTCAGTGTGTTCCCTTATAAGATGCTCTCCTTCTGAAGCAGGTGATCCTAGGAGGCCAGAGTTCATCAGGGGGGAGGACTGAGGATGGGAAGGTATTGGTTTTGAGTAAGGGAGTGGAATCTAGGCCTGGGTATCCACCATTTGTAATTGGTGAGTTGCCTAAATTTACAAATAGATCACCATGAACCAGATGTATTTATTTTTTTTTTAATTTTTTATTGGTGTTCAATTTACTAACATACAGAATAACCCCCAGTGCCCGTCACCCATTCACTCCCACCCCCCGCCCTCCTCCCCTTCTACCACCCCTAGTTCGTTTCCCAGAGTTAGCAGTCTTTACGTTCTGTCTCCCTTTCTGATATTTCCCACACATTTCTTCTCCCTTCCCTTATATTCCCTTTCACTATTATTTATATTCCCCAAATGAATGAGAACATATAATGTTTGTCCTTCTCCGACTGACTTACTTCACTCAGCCCAGATGTATCTAGAATCCAACCTTGAAGGCAGGCACTCAACAAGTATTTACAAAACAAAGGAGAGTCCAAAGATTTTAAAATGCTAAAGAAATGTATCTATGTAGTGGGAGTCAGACTCAGAGATACTTAATTTCAGTTTTTGAGAGAGGAGTCTTTTTAAAAATAACATACCCCTTAGGATCAGTATGTAAAAGAATATCTCGGGCAGCCCAGGTGGCTCAGCGGTTTAGCGCTGCCTGCAGCCCGGGGTGTGATCCTGGAGACCTGGGATTGAGTCCGGTGTCGGGCTCCTTGCATGGAGCCTGCTTCTCCCTCTGCCTCTCTTTCTGTGTCTCTCATGAATACATGAATAAAATATTTATTTTTATTTATTTATTCATTCAGAGAGAGCGAGAGAGAGGCAGAGACACAGGCAGAGGGAGAAGCAGGCTCCATGCAGGAAGCCCGATGTGGGAGTCAATCCCAGGTCTCCAGGATCACACCCTGGGCTGCAGGCGGCGCTAAACCGCTGCGCCACCAGGGCTGCCTGAATAAAATCTTTAAAAATAAAAAAAAAGAATATCTGATCCATCTCTCATCTTTCTGAAGGTTTGTGTATAAACTAGAACCTTTACATCTTTTTAAAATCACATAAATTTCAGAACCAAAAGAGTTCTCACTTATTTTGAGACTTTACACTCACAATGTGTATGTGCAAGGAAGTAAGGGCATACTTCCATCTAATCCAAACACTAAAAGAGTCTGGTAAGGAGAGACAGATGGGAGAATCAAGCTCCAAAGTAGACATACATATTGAAAATACAACTATTTTAAGGGGCGCCTGGGTGGCTCAGTTCGGTGAAGTTCTGCCTACAGTTCAGGTCATGATCCCAGGGTCCTGGGATGGAGCCTCGCATCATCGGGCTCCCTGCTCAGCGGGGAGCCTGTTTCTCCTTCTCCCTCTGCCCCTACACTCATGTTCTCCCTTGCTGTGCTCTCAAATAAATAAATAAATGAATAAATCTTTAAAAACATGTTTATATTATAATATTCAAGTCTTTGTTACTAAATACAAATATGATGGGGTGCCTAGTTGGCTCAGCTGGTTAAGTGTCTGACTTTGGCTCGGGTCATAATCATAGGGTCCTGGGATCCAGCCGCACATTGGGCTCCCTGCTCAGCAGGGAGTCTGCTTGTGTCTCTCCCTCTCCTTCTCTCCATCTCCTCCTCCTGCTCATTCTCTGTGTCTCAAATAAGTAAATAAAATCTTTAAAAATTTTTAAATGTGAGGTTTCAAGTCAATAAAGCCCTGTTTTAAGAATTGACTTCTGTAGCGCCTGGCTGGCTAAGTCAGTAGAGCATGTGACTCTTGATCTCAGGGTTGTGAGTTCAAGGCCAATGTTGGGCACAGAGATTGCTTTAAAAAAAAAAAAAGACTTTTGTTAGATTCCTGAAGATGGATGCAAATGGTCGTGTGTGTTTTATGAAATGGAGTAAAGACCCATACCCTGGTTTTCCTAACATGGTCCCACTTGTATTTATCTTGACTATGTACCTAACAGCCTTTCTGCTGTAGTACGATTTATCTCACATCTCTTGAGTACTACAAGCTCATTTGTTGTCAATGTTCTACATATAAAACAGTTGTTCCCTCTTTAGAGGTTGTACTGCACAGCAGTTAGCTTTATTTGTCTTGTGCAGTGTTCAGGGGCCTTGAACTGAGATTCTGTACTGCGAAGAGTTGAGATGATGTTTGTTTTCCCTGTGCCCTCCTCAAAGTTTTTGAATGTCAGAGCCTTTTCTATTCACATATGTATTCGTCCACTCTCAGGTCCTAGACTCCCTTATGCTCTGGCGTTTTAGTAGATTCTTAAAAGATGCTTGCTAAACTAAGTATCTACGTTTGCTTCAGTTCCTTCACTTGTAGTGCCATCTACTTTATGTACCACCTTGTCCAAGATGTTTTCTTTGATTGTTTAAGCCCGCCAAGGTCTTCAGAATCAGAATTACCAGAGCTAGGTGTTGATTGTTCAAGTCTGCTACTTTTACTGTCTTCCCTAACTAGAGTGTGGCTCGCAGAGTATGGGGTTTGAAATTAGACAGACCTAGGTTCCATTTCCAGTTCTAGTGCTTACTATCAGTATAATTTCGAGCTGGTAACTCTGGGCTTGTGTTCCTAAGTCAGTGGGAGGTTTAACAGAGTGAAGGAGATATCGTTCATCAAACGTATATAGCAGCGGGCTGGCTGGGTGGTTCAGCGGTTGGGCACCTGCCTTCAGCCCAGGGCGTGGTCCTGGAGACCCAGGATCGAGTCTCCCTATCGGCTCCCTGCACGGAGCCTGCTTCTTCCTATGACTGGGTCTCTGCCTCTCTCTGTCTCTGTGTCATTCTCATGAATGAATGAATGAATGAATGAATGAATAAATAAATAAATAAATAAATAAATAAATAAATAAATAATAAATAAAAAAAATGTTTAAATAAAAGAAGAAAAAGTATAGCACCGAAGCTTGCGTCACAGACAAAAATGGACAGCTACTTTCCCGGCCTTAAAAAGAATTCCACTACACCGAAGTGTTCCCGGAATGTACTTCAGACAACATACTGTGTCCTAAGGACACAAAGGGGCACTTTTCCAACCAACTTAAGCTCCCCGACGTCCCCTGTCCTGGGGGTGATCGATGTGGAGATGAAAGCTGGAGACGTGGCCAAAAAAGATTTCCTGTCAAAGCCGAAGACGTGGAGCCGCAGCGTTTTACGGAGGCCCTGGCTCCCAAGGTTTAGACACCTCCAGGGTGACCCGTCATCAGGAGCGGCAGGCACGGGATTTGGCCGCTGGATGAAGCCTCGGCCTCGCCCGGCTGCTGATCCACCTGTCCCGTCCCGAGGCGACCGAGTGACACGCACAGCTTGCCCCCGTCCTACCCACCCGACAGCCCCACGCAGCCGGGCCCGCACCCCCGGGCGTCTAGGGCAGGGAGCGGGCCCCCTCCCACCCTCTCCGGTCGCAAGAGCCGGAGGCGACTCACTGCCGAGGCCTCTGGCCTGATGAAGCAGTTCCTGGTCCCCCGCTTGCCGCGGCTCCCCGTCCGCCTCGCCGGCCAGCGCCTCACAGCACTCCTCGGGGGCAGCGGCTCCGTCCAGCTGCCCGGCTCCCTCGGCCGGCCGGCCACCCGTCGCCGGCTGCTCCAAGCCAAACCAACTGCTCAGACCCCGGAACATGCCGCCCGCGGGGCCGCTGCCGCGCTCGGGGCCACCGGAGACCCTAGGAGGCACGGCCGCCTCGCGACTCCACGGAGCCCGGCTCCCGGGAGATGCCCGGAAGTGCGACGCGGGAGCCGCCTCTGCACCGCCCCCGGCTCACTGCGGCTGCTCGGCCGCCGCCGGCGCCTGTGTCATTTCCGCCAAAGGTCCCGCCCCCGTCGGCGGCTTATTTCTGGGACTTTGTGACGTGCGTGGAAAGCGGACAAAGGGTTTTCCCAGCGTCGGCCCCGCCCGCTTCCCTCGCGTCCTCCCCCGGCTTTTCTGGGTGACTGACCCCGACGTGTAAACGGCGTCCCTGTCACTCTGGGCCGCTTGGCCGCCTCCTCAGGTCCGGCTGGCTTCAGCCCCTTTCCGAGCCCCGAGCAGAACTGGCCCAGCGCCTCTAGGTCCAACAATTAATGTACTGGAAACACAGAGGACGAAGGAAAGTGGTAAAGCGCACGACGTGGTCCCGGCACTAGAGTCTAAACTGTGAGAAGCCATGGGGCAAGCGACCCCATTTCCTCAAATACATTGCTACGAAGGGAGGAGAAGAGGAACCTATAGATGAGAAATGATTTTTGATTTTATTTATTTATTCATGAGACAGAGAGAGACAAAGAGGCAGAGACACAGGCAGAGGGAGAAGCAGGCTCCATGCAGGGAGCCCGATGTGGGACTCGATCTTGGGACTCTAGGATCATGCCCTGAGCCAAAGGCAGACGCTAAACTGTTGAGCCACCCGGGCTGCCCCTATGACAAATGATTTAAGAACCATAACCCATGGCAACCTGTGGATTTTATTTGGATCCTAACTCAAACAAACATGGGGGGGGGGGGAACTATGACATTTATAAAAATTGGAAATTTCAGCACACCATAGTTCCTGTAACTAGGGAATGGTTAAGTTGAAATTTTAATTGTACTAAAAACACCCATAAACTGTAACATCTCAACCATTTTTAAGTGTACAGTTCAGTACCATGAAGTCCATTCACAATATGCAACCAATCTCCAGAAGTATTTTAAACTTGCAACACGAACTGGACCCATTACACAAGTCCCCATTCTCTCTCCCCACCAGTCCCTGGCACTCAGCATTTTACTTTATGTCTCTATGAGGGTGACTACTCCAGGAACCTCATGGAAGTGTAATCATACCATGTTTGTATTTTTGTGACTGCCTTATTTCACTAGTAAATGTTCTTGAGGTTCATCCATGATGTACGATGCATCAGAATTTTCTTAAAATTCTACTTTTAAAATGTTGTGTTAAAAAAGGCTGAATGACATTCTACTGTGTGTATATACCACTTTTTGTTTATCCATTTATATGTCGATGGACATACAGATTGATATTTTTTTGATTGTGCTAATAGTATCGTGTGTATTTAAAGGAGTTCTGATCTTTTACAGTGTCCTACCAAGATATTTACCAATGAAATGATAGGATATCTGTCATTTGATTCAAAATAAAGGCAGAGGCGAGGCAGAAATGGGTAGGGATATACATAAAATGAGCTTAGCCACAGTTTGACAGTTCTCCAAGCTGGTGGTAATACTTTTATATCTGATACTCTGTACCTTTAACTTTTTCCATAATAACATGCAAACGAAAAAAAAAAAAAAACTGGTTAAGGGAACAACTACCCTTCCACAGCAGGGAGTGCATAAACAGATTTCACAAGCATACTCTTAAGCAACCTATTGGCGAAGGATACCCATTATTCCTCCTCCTCCCACCTACTTCAAGTGTCCTGTAGGAGTATGTGGAGACAGATTTCCCTGCTCTCCAGTTTTCCAGCCTGAGGTATATTCACTATTCAAATCCAGGACTTTAGCTTAATAAGCCCAAACAACTTTATGGAGATATGATTCACATACCGTATAATTAACACGTTTAAAGTGTACAGTTCAATGGTTTTTGGTCTATTACACTATTAATTTTTTAAACTGTGGTAAAATATATAGAACATAAATTTGCTGTTTTAACTTTTTAAAAAATATTTTTTATTTTATTTTTTATTTATTCATGATAGACATAGAGAGAGGCAGAGACACAGGCAGACGGAGAAGCAGGCTCCATGCCAAGAGCTCGATGCGGGACTCGATTGCAGGACTCCAGGATCGTGCCCTGGACCAAATGCAGGCACTAAACCACTAAGCCACCCAGCGATCCCCTTAACTTTTTTTTAAAGTAGGATCCACACCTAGCTTGAATTCACAACCCTGACATCAAGGCCTAAGCTGACATCAACAGTTGGACACTTAACCGACTGAGGTACCGCTCCCTCCCCCCCATTTTAACTATTCTTAAGTGTACAATTCAGTGGCATCAATGGTTCTTCGAGTCTGGGTATTGATTCAGCCTTGAAAGTCAAGAGACATCTTAGGACCAATGTTTTCTAGGATTTATATCCGTAAGAACCTGAAGTGGTCAGCACTTTACTGAACAGGGATATTTGGTTCGAGTATGATTGGAATGAGCCCAGAATTTTGGGCAGAAGCCTAGAGGAATGAAGGTTCTAACTTCACTATCTAATAGATGAATAGCCTTGACCTGTTATTTGTCCTTTCTGTGCTTCACGTTTCTTTGCCTGCAAAAATATAGCACTGGCATCCAATACACAGAGATGGAGCCCAGCCCATATAGCACTACTTTTACTTTATCTCCAGGAACTCAATACCACAGCATATTCCCCAGGGAACAGACAATTTCACAATTGTTCTGAAAGGTAGGATTCTTCAAAATAAAAGATTGTAAGAGAGCATGAGCAATCAACTAAATGACAGACTTTTTTATTTTTCATCTCTTTTTTATTCTTATTGCTGTGCTGGTAGTGGGCCATGAATAAACACTTGTTTATTCATGAGGATATTCTTGTCCTACCCAAATCAATCTGAATCCTGTTATCAAATTCATTTTTCTGTTCAATTTTTCCCCCATTTTGGATTGATACAGTAGTTATCATAATAATTCCCCCTTTTTAAAAGGTTTTATTTATTTATTCATGAGAGACCCAGAGAGAGAGAGGCAGAGACACAGGCAGATGGAGAAGCAAGCTCCATGCAGGGAGCCCAACGTGGGACTCGATCCTGGGACTCCAGAATCACACACTGGGCTGAAGGCGGCACTAAACCGCTAGGCCACCAGGGCTGCCCCCATAATAATCCCTTTGTATTCACAAGATATCTTCCATCCTTTAGCTACATGGATAAGTAGAATGAGGATAAGGCCCCACATCCTATGGTGAAGAATCTGGCTTTAGGGACAAATATTTTACATTGATGTCCTGGATTTGCCACTCATATTAACTAATATACCTTTGGTCAGGACACTTCACATCTCTAAGCCTCAGATTCCTCATTATAGAAAGGGGGGATCCTAGTAATTGTCCTGGAAGTAAACAGGGAATGAAGTATTGAAATGTGGAAGGATGGGCAGCCTGGGTGGCTCAGCGGTTTAGCGCCACCTTCAGTCCAGGGCCTGATCCTGGAGAACTGGAATCCCCACATCAGGCTCCCAGCATGGAGCCTGCTTCTCCCTCTGCCTGTGTCTCTGCCTCTCTCTCTCTGTGTCTCTCATGAGTAAATAAATAAAATCTTAAAAAAAAAAAAAGCAATGTGGAAGGAAACCTTACATATGTGACAGGTATCACCATTGATGTCGGCCCATTTCATGAGTGTGCTTTCCACAGGATGCTGTGGAAGACTTGTTTTGTAACACATCTTTCCATGCCTCCAGCTTTCAAAGGCCTTTCCTCCTCCTCCTTTTTTTTTTTTTTTAAGATTTTATTTATTTATTTGAGAGAGTGACCCAGCAGGAGGAGGGGGAGGGGCTTGCAGACTCCTCACTGAGCGTGGAGCCTGAGGGCAGGGCTCCATCCTAGGACTCCAAGATCATGACCTGAGCTGAAGTCAGATGCTTAACTGACTGAGCTATCCAGGCACCCCAAAGGTGTTCTCTGCTTTTCAAAAAAAATTTATTTATTGGCCTTCATGAAGACTTGAGGCTTCCATACGGTTCCTGCTGAGTAAAGCCTTTGTTTATTTTGCCAGAAGTTGACATCACTATCCCTAGCTCCTTCCTGCTTTTTCCATGACACTACTCTGTCATCCTTGGTGGGGAGAAACTCCGCGTTGCTTTGAAACTCACTTAATTTTTGAGGGACTTTAATAAATTTTTTCTTAAGAGTTTATTTTTATGTAATCTCTACACCCAACATGGGGCTTGAACCTACAACCTGAGATCAAGAGTTGAAGGCTCCACCCACTGAGCCAGCCCTGCGCCTGAAGAAACTTTACTGATTTCGATAGACTTGTAGACCTGCCTCCAGACTGTGAACCCCTCAAAAGCAGGAATCGAGTTTTATTTGCATCTTCTTCTTAGCGTGTTTCCAGTTCCCGGAGGGCAGTAAGGGATCCAGAAACGTGTGTGGACGGTGTGAAGCTGTTCACGGTGGTGAGAACTGGACGGGAGGCCCGCAGTAAGAGGATCTCCCTGCCTAGAGGCAGGGGCTCTCCGGGGACGTGGCGTTCCCCCGCTCCCCAGAAGTGCCTTTGCTAAGTGAGCCACGGAGGGGAGGAGCAGTCCTCGAGCTGAGGAGGCCTGGGGCCAAGTGCATCCAGGGCGGAGGGTGGCGGGAAGCTGTCTGTGCCTGAGGAGTCACTTTTTAGGCGCTTGTTCTGGAGCATTGCACAAACGCGGGTGCAAACCCCAAGCTCACCAGCGTGAGTCAGCGGGGCCCGCAGCAGCAGGAAAGGGAAAGGTGGGCGAGGAGGGCGCCGCGCACCCCGAGGCCCGCGCGGGCAGTGGGAAGGACTCGGTGGCGACAAGGGACACCCCTAGCGGCGGCCCCTTCCCCAGCCCTACAGGTGAGCGCGGGCCCGCCACGGGGCGGAGCGCGCCGTCCCCACCGGCCACTCTCCCGGCGCCACCACCACCGCGCAGGTAACCCCCCGCCCGGACCTTCCCCGCGCCCCCAGGGCCTCCGCGCCCCCAGTCCGGGCGCGCACGTGGGGCCGGGCGCCTTTGTCCCCTCGCCGATGGCGCCGGCGCCGAGTCGGAGAGGGGCCGGTCCCCCGCGCGTCCCCGCACCCGGCGCACGCAAGCCGCGGCGGACGGCGGACGGGCGGGGACCGGGGCCGCCCTGCCCGCGCCCGCTGCCGTCGGAGCCCGCCCTGCGGCGGCCCACAGTCCGGGCTCCCGAGCGTCGCGTTCCCGGGGTGCGCTTCTCCCCGCACGGGGCTCGGGAGGGGGCGCAAAGGCCGGCTGCACCCCGGGCCCCACTCCTCCCTGGCCTCGGGAGCCCCGAGAGCCCCGAGATGGCGTTGGCGGAAGTGAAGCCCCGCGCGGAGTGAAATGGCCTTTCTGTCCCCTCCCCCGCCCAGTGCACTCGCTGAACAACGACCCTGGCGTTTCCCCCGGAATAGCTGCTTAGGGCGCGCTGTGGCTAAGGACGCTGCTGCAACTAAATAGCTTTCTTTGGGCAACAGTATTTACAGATTTGATGTGTAATTTACAGACAACAAAATGCCCCCATTTTAAGGGTGCAGATCGGGGATTTGACAAATTATACTCCCGCGTAACCACTACCCCAGCGTTGACATAGATCATTTCGTTTGCATCACCCCGGGAAGTTCCCTCACGCCCCTCTCCGGTCAGCCCCCAAACCACCCCTCCCCCTTGCCTGCTTTCTATCACAGCTTAGTTTTGCCTGCTTTAGAACTTAAGACAATGGGATCATTCAGTAAGTACTCTTGCTTTTGACTAATATTACTTCCTAAATGGCCATCGTTGAGAAGGTGTTTCTTGGTGCTTCTCACGTTTTCAGTTGCTCTTGGGCCTGCACTGTCCAGTGTGGTAGCCACTGGCCACATGTGGCTCCTGAGCCTTCGAAACGTCGTGTGAATTGAGATGTGCTGAGAGTAGACACACAGGATTCTGATGACCTAGTACAAAAAGGGGGGGGGGAGGGGATGTAAAATACCTCACTAATGAATTCCTCTGTTGATCGTGTGTTAAAATGATAGTATTTTGGATACATTGGGCTAAATAAGATATTATTAAAGTTAACTTCCTCTGTTTCTTTTTACTTTTTTTAATATGGCTACTAGAAAATTTAAGATTATACAGCTGGTTCCTGTAATGTTTTTATTGGACAGCAGACAGAAGCAGCTATACACACTCCTGTGTTGCAATAAGCGTAAATGAAAAACTTCAGTCTTTACAGAATTTTGGAAAAGCAACTCAAGGAAGTAGCCTGAAACTAGCCTGCTTTTAAATCCTGCAGTTTTGAAACTTGCTTCAAACTTAACTTGTTTGCTTACAAGAGACAGAAAGAAGTAAACGTCTCCTTGGTATTAAGTTACATTTTGAAGGACGTTGTAAATTATCTGATGTGTTTAAAAAGGCATCTTGTGCTTTTGAAAATAAAGTAGTAATTGCCTACAGCCCAACCACCTAAGTATTAAAATTTAGCTTTTTGATGGACTTTTGATCAGTTTTTTAAAATAATAAATTTATTTTTTATTGGTGTTCAATTTGCCAACATACAGAATAACACCCAGTGCTCATCCCGTCAAGTGCCCCCCTCAGTGCCCATCACCCATTCACCCCCACCCCCTGCCCTCCTCCCCTTCCACCACCCCTAGTTCGTTTCCCAGAGTTAGGAGTCTTTATGTTCTGTCTCTCTTTCTGATATTTCCTACCCATTTCTTCTCCCTTCCCTTCTATTCCCTTTCACTATTATTTATATTCCCCAAATGAATGAGAACATATAATGTTTGTCCTTCTCGGATTGACTCATTTCACTCAGCATAATACCCTCCAGCTCCATCCCACGTTGAAGCAAATGGTGGGTATTTGTCATTTCTAATGGCTAATATTCCATTGTATCCATAAACCACATCTTTATCCATTCATCTTTCGATGGACACCAAGGCTCCTTACACAGTTTGGCTATTGTGGACATTGCTGCTATAAACATCGGGGTGCAGGTGTCTTGATCAGTTTTAATTAACACTGTTGAGATATTATATTCAATTTTATATCCTTATGTATAAGGGAATTTTTATGATAAATTCCGAGGCTTTTTGGCAACTACATAACATGACTTCACATGAATGCATTCCAGTTTTCAATGACATTTTTCAATTTTGCTAACTTTTACAAAGAGGAATTCATTTTAATAGTGTGACTGCTGGGATAAGGTACCATTACAGCAGTGCTCATTTTGTAACCGAATCAAACCAAGTTTGTCCACCCGATGCACAGCAAGCCAAGAAAAACTGACACTGAGCTTTTGCAGTGAAGGAAGATGGGCTATTTATTGGTGTGGTGCTACCTAGGAGAACAGGGAGCTAATGCTCTAAAGTTCCAAACTTCCCAATGGCTTGCAAATAAGGGTTTTTAAGGGCAAGATTTGGGGCATGGTCTCGTGAGAAGGTGGGTGTCATTATTTGGAGGCTTATAAGATCATGCTAGCAGGTGCCCTGGTGATACTTCGTCTGGTCCCCTGGAGGTCTTTTCCATCTCAAGAGACTTAGAATCTGAAAAATATCTTTGTTCTTTATGTTGGAGATTTCATTAGGTACATCTGGTAATTATATCTTTACTTGTAAGCGAATGGAGTTGCATTCCTACAGGTTTCTTGGCCAGTCCAGCTTTCCTAGGGGTGATATGACCTCTAGTATTCTTTTTTTTTTTCATCTCAACTAACAAAATGGATGTGGCCTTCAATTTGCCCCTAAATCCCACAGGAAAGGTGAAGAGGGCAGGGACTCTGACTTTTTGTCTATCCCCAGCACCTGGGAACATGTTAAGCATAATAGACCTATAATAAACATTTGTGAACTGATTGAATGGTGAGTAGATCACTGTGAAAAATGGTAACGGCTTTCATTAAGCACTTGGGCACTCTCTTTATGAGTGCCCATGCACCTCTATAAGGCAGGCACTGAGAAATTCGAGGTTTAGAAAAGTTGAAGAAGTGCCCAGAGTCATAGCTGTGAATAACAGAATTAGCATTTGCACCCAGGCTGTCTGACTCCAAAGGAGGGGCACTTACCAAATAGAAGAACTCAGGAGGGGTGGTGAGTAAGAGTAAGGGAGGTGTGAAGAAATTACCCCTATAATGACCACCTGGGACAGTAGGCGTGGAAAGAGGTGAATATTTAGATACATTTTCGATCTATAGGAGGAGCATTCTGGGTTTGGATTGATTGTTAGTCTTTTAGGCTAAACCCAGCTGGAGGGAGTGGAATGCCAGGTGGCTAGGGAAGAAGATTGAATGTGATCAACTGGAGTGTGTAGAGAAAGGCCCAGGGACTTAGGAAAGCCATTTGGGATGGGACATGTATATTTTGGGTGGCATCTGTTTACTCGCCTTGACCATGGTTGATTAGTTTAAATCGAGCTCAGAGCTCTGAAGTGAGATAACCTTATATACCATCAAGTCATGATTGTTTGTTTTGAAAGTAGAGGAAAAAAAAATCAGAATGGGCATCAGCTGACCTCTCATCTCTTCCTTAGTTCACTTAATCCTCACAACCGCCTATGAGACTTTTTTTTTAATGTTGGCATATTTGAAGACTGATTTTTTTTTTAAGATTTTATTTATTTATTCATGAGAGACACACACAGAGAGAGGCAGAGACACAGGCAGAGGGAGAAGCAGGCTCCATGCAGGGAGCCCGATGGGGAATCAGGTAATCAATCCCAGGACTCCAGGATCAAGCCCTGGGCCAAGGGCAGGCGCTAAACCGCCCAGCCACCCAGGGATCCCAAGACTGATTTTTTTTTTTAAAGGCTTTATTTTTTTTTTTGATTTTTAAAAAGATTTTTATTTATTTATTCATAGAGACAGAGAGAGAGAGGCAGAGACACAGGCAGAGGGAGAAGCAGGCTCCATGCAGGGACTCGATCCAGGGTCTCCAGGGTCTCCAGGATCACGCCCTGGGCTGCAGGCGGCGCTAAACCGCCCAGCCACCGGGGCTGCCCCAAAAGGCTTTATTTTTGGGAGCAATTTTAGGTTCATAGCAAAAATGAGCAGAAAGCACTAAGTTCTCATACACTGGCTGCCCCTGCATTCATAGCCTTTCCCATTATAGACATCTGGAACCAGAGTGGTTCATTTGTTACAACTGATGAACCTACACTGATACCTTATTATCATCTAAAGTCCATTGGTTACATTGGAGTTTGCTTTTGGCCTTGTACATTCTGTGGGTTTGGACAAATGCATAATGACGTATATCCACCATTACAGTGTCATACAGGATAGTTTCATTGCCCTAAAAATCCTCTGTGCTCTGTGTTTTCATCCCTCCCCCTAACCCCAGGCACCCACTGATCTTTTTATTGTCTCCATAGTTTTGCCTTTTCCAGAATGTCAAATAGTTGGACTCACACAGTATGCAGGTAGCCTTCTCAGATTGACTTCTTTCACTTAGTAATATGCATTGTAGTTTCCCCCATGTCTGTTCATGGCTTGATAGCTCATTTCTTTTTAGTGCTGAGTAATGTCCCAGGGACTGGTATTTTTAAATTCTATTTCACAGATGAAGAAATAGGCACAGAAAGGATTAGTAACTTGCCCAGGTACAGCTTGTACAGATCAGTCTGATTCCAGATCCTTATCTCTTAATTTTACCATGCTTCTGAATCCCAGACAAATTTGGTTTCTCACGATGAACTTTGTCCCATGATAGAGTAGGGGTAAATGGAATCAGGGCAATGGAGCCAGCCACTTTGCTTGTAGAAAGTATCCACAGCTTTTGCATATAGACAAAAATGGACAATCTAGAAGATAGGACTTTGTTTCGAAAATTTACTTTATATGAAAAATGCTGTGTGCTTTGGAATTTCTGGTTTAACACACTCCTGCTTTACTGGTTTGAGAATATGCTTCTTTTCCCTGACTCTTATATTACCTTTCAGATTATATCTGGGTGCTGACACCCAGCCACTCCTCTGCCAATGAAGTACATTCTGGTCACTGGAGGGGTCATCTCGGGCATTGGTAAAGGGATCATCGCAAGCAGCATTGGGACGATTCTAAAATCATGTGGACTCCGAGTGACTGCCATCAAAATTGACCCCTATATTAACATCGATGCAGGCACTTTTTCACCTTATGAGCACGGTATGAGAGAGAATAACTTCCCCCTCTTATAAAGCACAAATTGCAGTTCCTTCTTTTATTTGGGGTCATTTCTTTAGGATAGAGTTCTAGGAGTAGAGTTGCTGGATCATTCAGTATGAACATGTGAATGTTCTCATAGTTGTTGAGACATTTTTCAGATTGCTGATGACATTCCAAATTAGTTCACTCTTTTGGAAAACAGTGTATGGGGATACCATTTTTCTTGTGCCTTTTACCGTTCAAATTATGTTTTATTTTATTGTAAAGGTAATATAGGTCTCTTAGAAAAAGTCCGACAATATGGAATATATTGACAGTTATACTGACAACATAGAATGGCATGAAGAAAATAAAAGTCCTCCATTTCCCACCACTTGTAGTGACTATTATTAATGTTGACATTTTAATGTACATGCTAATTATTTTTTAAAAGATATTAGTAATTACGTACTTTCTTTTTAAACTTTTTACACACAAGCAGGCAAGTGCACAGATCATAAGTGTACCACTTGATAAGATGAGCATACAGTGTAACCGGCCCCCAGATCAAGAAACAGAAACCCCCTTTATGCCCCTTCTAGTCTTTCCCCATCAAAAACCACCAAGGTAACCACTATCCTGTCTTCTAACACCGTAAGTTACTTTTGCTTATTTTTTTACTTTTTCACTTTATTTTTATTATGCACTACATAATACACGGCATGCTGTATATAATACACTGCATCACCTACTAGCAGTGATAGATGGCCATAACAGTTGTTTTTCAATAATCAGGAAAATGCTTCCTTAACTAATGTTCTCCAAACTCTTTGACATATAGTAACAGTTAACTCCAGAGACTACTTTTGCTTGTTTTTGAACTTGAAATGAATTGAATCTTATAGTCAAGCCGGTTTTTAATCTAATTTTTAAAACAATGTACTGTGGGGGGGCATCTGGGTGGCTCAGTCAGTTAAGTGTCTACCTTCCACTCAGGTCATGAGCCCAGGGTCCTGGGATGGAGCCCCACATCAGGCTTCCTGCTCAGCAGGGAGTCTGCTTCTTCCTCTCCTTCTGCCCCTCCTCCTTGCTCGTACATGCATTCTCTCTCTCTCTAATAAATAAATAAAATCTTAAAAAGAAAACCCAACAAAGTGCTGTAAACATTCACATGTATTTTATACTCTTAAAGGCTGTGCTGAATCTGTACAATAACAGAAAATAACTACAATGTATTGTTATTATAAACAACACTGTGATGGAAATCTTTAAAACTTACTATTTCTTTAAACATAAATACCTTCATGCAGTTTCTGATTTCACAGGTATGTATGCCTTTCTGGCTTTTGACGTATAATACATATTACCAAAGGTTTTTAGGTTCATGATCTCTTATCTATAACTGTAAAATCCAGAAAGTTCTGAAAACTTAAAATTCTTCATAAGTTTGTGGTTATTTATAGTCTTTTTTCAAAAGTATTGAAAACTGGAGCACCTGGGTGTGTCATTTGGTTAAGCATCTGCCTTTAGCTCAGGTCATAGTCCCGGGGTCCTGGGATGGAGTCCCACATTGGGCTCCCTGCTCAGCGGGGAACCTGCTTCTCCCTCTCCTCCTTGCTTGTGCTCTCTCTTCCTATCTCTATCTCTCTGTCTCTCTCAAATAAATAAACTATTTTTAAAAATATTGAAAGTTGAAAAATCTTCAAAAAGCTGTGACTCTACTCTTTATTCCATTTGGAATGTGTTTGCATTTGGGGTGTTTTCTAATATATGGCAAGTGTTTTATATTACCTTTCCATAATCTGAAAAACTTCAAATTTCAACTTCCATCTTGTCTCCAAGAATTCTGATAAAGGCTGTGGATCTGTGGCAATTTATATACAAATCAACGGTGTATAAGAAGGCCTATTTTTTTTTGATACCCCTGTGGAATATTATTATTTTTAAGCTTTACTAACCTGAGAGAAAACCAAATAACAACAACAACAACAACAACAAAAAGGGTATCTCATTGTTCTAATTAGATTTCTTTGGTTTTCATTTTGTCTGTGGAATGGCTTTTTCAAGTCAATGGGCAGATTGTATTTTTGTTTGAAACTATTAGCCAAAAAAAGAAAAGTAAAGAAAAAAGAAACTATTAGCCAACTTCCTTCTGTGGAGTCAATTTCCTTGCCTCATTGACTTTGGACTTTGGTCATATATGTGGTCTAGTTTGTTTGGAATTTTCCTGGTTTTGAAACTGAAAGTCCAAATCCTGGGAACCCTATTAGTCTTGGGCAAACCCAAGAGGTTGGTCACCTTATTTGGTCATTGATTTGTTTTTCCCTACGAGACATTAGTGAATGTGACATCTGTCTTGTTGAAGCAGAAATTTTCAGTAGTGGCATGGTTTGGCTCTCTTTGTTGCGTCTCTCTGCCATGAAAACTGCCTGCCCTGGATAAGGGATTTCTCCCTCCTTCTGGGTCCTGGAATGAGACCAAGCAGACTCACAACTGACCCACAGCCCCCACATAACATGTAACCCGAGGGAGAAATCAACAAATGTTTTGTAGGTTGCTAAGGTTTTACGGTTGTTTGGAATGCAGTAAAATTCACTAAGGCCATGTGTTATGCCAATTTTCCTTTGGATAATTTTTAAGCACTTTTTAAAAGATTATTTATTTGGGAGAGAGTGTGCACACATGTGCACACGAGGGGAGAGACAGAGGGAGAGAAAATCTCAAGCCAACTCTCCACTGAGTTTGGAGCCCAACAAGGGGTTCCTTCTCAGAACCTTGAGATCATGACCTGAGCCGAAATCAAAGAGTCCAACACTTAAGTGACTGAGCCACCCAGGTGCCCCACTTTGGATTTTTAAAAAATGATTTTCAAGAATACTTTATGTAAAGTGTATTAACCTATATAGAAAGAGTTTTACTGTTTGAAATTTGTGTTAATATTACTTCTGTTAGTTACTAATAAATTTCCACTTACCATTTATGTGATTAAATGTATCAACTGTTTTCTTTATGTTTCTGCCTTGATGTTACCTTTAGGCTTCTCTGGTTCAAGAATTAAACATTGATCTATATTTTCTTTTGCAACTTTTATAGTTTCATTTACTTTAACATTTTTTTAAGATTTATTTTTTTTTATTTATTTATGATAGACACAGAGAGAGAGAGAGAGGCAGAGACACAGGAGGAGGGAGAAGCAGGCTCCGTGCAGGGAGCCCGACGCGGGACTCAATCCCGGGACTTCAGGATCACGCCCTGGGCCAAAGGCAGGCGCCAAACCGCTGAGCCACCCAGGGATCCCCTACTTTAACATTTTTTTTAAAAGATTTTATTTATTCGTGAGAGACAGAGAGAAGGCAGAGACACAGGCAGAGGGAGAAGCAGGCTCCATGCAGGGAGCCCAACGTGGGACTCGATCCGGGGTCTCCTGGATCACACCCTGGGCTGAAGGCTGCCCTACTTTTTTTAACATTTTTATCATAGCTGGAATTGAATTTGGTGTTAAATAAATATGTAACATAATTTTTTTCTAATTTTTTTCCCGATTAGCCAACTATTCTTAATGGCATTTCTCAAAGATTTCATTCTTTTCCTGCTGACTTGAAATGCCACCTTTTATCATATACTACGTTTCTGTCTATACTTAGTATAGTCTTTGGATTCTGTTCTGTTCTGGATTTCTATGTTTATTTCTGCCTATCATTTTAAAAGCTGCAGCTTTTTATTATCAAGTGGGTCAGAGCTTTCCACATTCCTTTTCTTCTTCCTTTGTTTTCTCTCTCTTTTTTGGTGCAAAAAGGTGTTTTTATTATCCCTCTAACAAAGCATTAACCTTTTTTTGTTGTTCCTTTGTTTATTTCTTACCCTCAAAATGTTTGTTGTCTTCAGAATTAACTTAGGAATCATTTTGTCCGACTTTACAAGAAATTGCATTGGAGTTTTTGACAAAAGTTTCTTTAAATTTATGAATTAACTTGGGGGAAGAATTAAACACTGGAAAATATTGACTGGCCCATTCAGGAACTTTAGAAGCAGCTTTTCTTTTATTCGTACCTTTTTTTATATCTCTGAAGTAAGCTTTTTAAGTTTTCTAAATATAGTTCCTACATTTCTTTGGAATTTGTGAATGTTTTATTTACTTTTTTAAAAAATTATTTATTTATTTATTCATAAGAGACACAGAGAGAGAGAGGCAGAGACACAAGCAGAGGGAGAAGCAGGCTCCATGCAGGGAGCCCGACATGGGACTCGATACCGGGTCTCCAGGATCACGCCCTGGGCTGAAGGCTATGCTAAACCACTGAGCCACCCGGGCTGCCCTATTTACTTTTATTTGTAATGATACCCTTGGTTTTCTTTTTTTTTCAAGTCGTGTATTAGATTCTTTTATGTAATAGGGATCTTTTTGTTTTTTGTTTTTTTAAATGTTTAATTTTTTTGAGTTATCTCTACACCCTATGTGGGGCTCAAATTCACGACCCTGAGATCAAGACTCACATGCTCCGCTGACTGAGCCAGCTAGGCACCCCAATAGGGATCTTTTTGGATATTTTGGTTTTGTGTATTTGTTGAGGCTATCTTATTCCATCTTTATATATATTGAAATATATGTATGTGTATATATTTCAATCTTCCTTTACTCACTATTATTTGTTATAAGGGCTTTTATTTTTATTTATTTTTTGTGTGCTTTGTTTTGGTAATCTGACCCTTTTTTTTCTAACAAATTAACTTTAGTGTCATCCTCAAGTTGAAAAAAATCTGTTGGAATTTTTATTTTAACTACATTAAATCTAAGAACCTGTTTTAAAGACTTGTAATCTACAGTTTTTCTTTCTCTTCTAGGAATATAATGCATACATACTTTTTTTTTTTTAAAGATTTTATTTTGGGCAGCCTGGGTGGCTCAGCAGTTTAGCACTGCCTTCAGCCCAGGGCCTGATCCAGGAGACCCGGTATCGAGTCCCACGTCGGGCTCCCTGCATGGAGCCTGCTTTTCCCTCTGCCTGTGTCTCTGCCTCTCTCTCTCTGTGTCTCTCATGAATAAATAAATAAAATCTTAAAAAAAAAAAGGATTTTATTTATTTTTAGTGAGTGTGTGTATGTGCTTGTGTGGGGGGTTGTTGGAGAAAGGCAGAAAGAGTGAGTGGGAGGAGCGGAGGGAGAGGAAATGGAAGAGAGGCAGAGTGGAGAGCCTGACTTTTGGAGATCCATCCTATGACCCCAAGATTGTGGCCTGAGGTGAAATCAAGAGTTGGGCACTCCACTGTCTGAGCCATCTAGGCACCCCTGAAAGCAAATATTTATTTATTTATTTATTTATTTATTTATTTATAGCAAATTTTTAATATTTACGTTGCCTTTTTATCTTAGGTGAAGTGTTTGTCTTAAATGATGGTGGAGAAGTTGACTTAGACCTTGGAAATTATGAACGGTTCTTGGATATTAACCTTTATAAAGACAACAACATCACTACTGGGAAGATATATCAGCATGTGATCAATAAAGAGAGGCGTGGCGATTACCTGGGAAAAACAGTACAAGGTATTGTATTCCACAAAGGTTAGAGTCCTGTGTATTGAGCACACACACCCTGCTCAAAATAGACATGAAGTGAGGTGCTCCTTGAGCTCTACAAAGTCTAATCCTTTTGAAATCCTTGCTTGTTTTCCCTTTTCATTTTCTTCAGAGGTGTCCACATCACCTTCCAAGTTCTTGAGTGTATTTTCCTCAGTCTTTTTCTTTGTTACTAATGTTATTGTTTTCCCTAGTCCATGTCTCTGTCTAAATTTTATTTATAAAATCCATGGAGAACCATTCAATCATCATTTTTACCTGATTGAGGTGCAAACTTTTTTGGTTTGCCTTTTGTCTTGTCTTATTTTGTCTGTCTCCTCCCTTGTATTTTTCCATGGATGATGATTACTCCCCTTTGAAGGGGCAGCACTGGGGGATTGAACTGGAGTGTCTGACCCTTTTTCATCAACTCTCTTCCTGAGTGTATGATTCTCTTTTGTCTTAGGAGAGACCCCTGCGCTTCCGTCTCTTCCCCCTACCCCCGGCAAGTTTTGTGTCCACGCATTCCCGAATGGTAGGGTAAAGGTGATAATTCCCCATCTCCTTTATTTATTTTTTAAAGATTTTATTTAAAAAAAGATTTTATTTATTTATTCATGAGACACACAAACACACACACACACACACACACACACACAGAGGCAGAGACACAGGCAGAAGGAGAAGCAGGCTCCCTGTGGGAGAACTTGATCCCAGGACCCCAAAACTTGATCCTAGGACCCCAGGATCACAACAGGAGCCAAGGGCAGACGCTCAGCCACTGAGCCACCTAGGCATCCTCCCCATCTCCTTTAATTAATTAATGGATTTATTTATTTAAAGATTTTTAAAAATTTTATTTATTCATGAGAGACAGAGAGGCAGAGACACAGACAGAGGGAGAAGCAGGCTCCATGCAGGGAGCCTGACGTGGGACTCGATCCCAGGTCTCCAGGATCACACCCTGGACTGAAGGCAGCGCTAAACTGCTGAGCCACCCGGGCTCCTTTAAATTGCATGTTGGAACCAGCTGAGGAGACCTAGGGATCGGACCGATGGAGATCACAAGATAAGTGGTGTTTTCACTGAAACTCGATGTGTGGCTTAGATCTCAGCTACAGTTGTGCTTTCTAATAGTTTCTCCCCCGAGTGTAGATCTTGGGAAGACCCATAGGAGGGAGAGTTGCTGCCTCACACTTGCCATGTCCCTATACTGGGGAGAGGACAAGGCCCTGGGTCTGGGCTCTAACTCCTGACCCCTGCACTGCCCACATGGAGGCAGGGCCCGGCCAACACCCCTGCCACCTAAAGGGGCCAAGCAGCACATGTAATGTGGGTTGCTCCAAGAGCAGCAGTTGGTGACAACTTCCTTCCACTTCAAGCAGCAGATGTGAGGTAGACCAGGCAGTAGATGCTCCTTCACCTCAGCTTCCCAGAGGGCAACGTTCTTGCTTCGTATATCACATTAGGTTAGTTGGCTGCACCTGCAAGGATGTCCCCTACCTGTCTCTTCAGCAAAGACCAGTAGCTGGAGGCCTGCTCATCATGAAGAGTCCTCTGGGCCTCAGATACTTGTGGAGTTGTCACCTTCTGGCTTCTTCAGCTGACAGCAACCACAGGCCGCTGATCGGCCTACAGGTCTCATCTACACCCTCCGTGTGGACCCCTCCCCACTGGCTGGTGGGCTTCCCAGAGTCTGCAGCACTGGGCCACTCTGCATTGTTCTTCCCCATGGAGCCCAGCATGCAGCACCCGACAGCCCTCCTTGCAGTTTTTAGTTGGCATTATAGGTGTTTCTAGTTGCATCGAAGATGGCATTCCAGCTTTCTGTTTCTTGTTCTCTGTGGTCACTCATTTTCAAAAGAAATGACATAACGTTTAAATGACTAAACTAGGGGATCCCTGGTGGCTCAGCGGTTTGGTGTCTGCCTTTGGCCCAGGGTGTGATCCTGGAGACCCAGGATCGAGTCCCACACTGGGCTCTCTGCATGGAGCCTGCTTCTCCCTCTGCCTGTTTCTCCCTCTCTCTCTCTCCATGTCTCTCATGAATAAATAAATAAAATATTTAAAAAAATAAAAAAATAAATGACTATATTGTACCTATAATATGAATTTCAGTGAGATGGATAATAACATGAGAACTGTAGTTTCTCTCATTTGCCAAATGGCTTTCATGTTATTGGGAAGTCTAAGGACATGGATACATTTCTTTCTCATGACTGTGACTGTGGAATCAGCTTTTGTGCTAATTATTACTTTTTTCTACAGTTGTCCCGCACATTACCGATGCTGTTCAGGAGTGGGTTATGAATCAAGCTATGGTGCCCGTGGACGGTCATAAGGAAGAACCCCAAATATGCGTCATTGAGGCAAGCATGGAGTTTTTCTTTATAAACTTATATCCTTTTGAGTCTTTAAACATCTACTCTTCATTCATTCAACACATATGTAGAGATGGCTTCCTGTGTGCTAGACACTGGGCTAGGAGGTGGGATTATAGCAAGGAACGACATAGATAGTCCCTGCCCTTGTGGTCACAAGTTAGTGGGCAGGATTGGCATTGAACAGGGCAAATAGGGATGCCTGGGTGGCTCAGCGGTTTGGCGCCTGCCTTCAGCCCAGGGCGTGATCCTGGAGTCCTGGGAATCGAGTCCCGCATCGGGCTTCCTTCATGGAGCCTGCTTCTCCCTCTGCCTGTGTCTCTGCTTATCTCTCTGTGTCTCTCATGAATAAATAATAAAAATATTAAAAAAAAATAATTAAACAGGGCGAGTATTCCTCGAATTGGTATGCAGGAACCTGCCCATGGAGACAGACCAGTTGCAGAATGCTTTCTAGTGAGTGCTGTTTGAGGGTTAAGGATGCTGACTTCTCACTCCCAGTCAAAAATCCAGGTATAGGGATCCCTGGGTGGCGCAGCGGTTTGGCGCCTGCCTTTGGCCCAGGGCGCAATCCTGGAGACCCGGGATCGAATCCCACGTCGGGCTCCCTGCATGGAGCCTGCTTCTCCCTCTGCCTGTGTCTCTGCCTCTCTGTCTCTCTCTGTGTGACTATCATGAATAAATAAATAAAATCTTTAAAAAAATAAAAAAATAAAAAAAATCCAGGTATAACTTTGACTCCCTCTAAACGTAACTACTAACAGCCTACTGTTGATGAGGAGCTTTACGGATAACATGCAGAGTCACTTAACACATACTTTGTGTGTTATAGGCTGTATTTTTACAATAAAGTAAGCTAGAGAAAAGAAAATGTTATTAAGGGGGTACCTGGGTGGCTCAGTCGGTTAAGTGTCTGCCTTCAGCTCAGATCAGATCTCAGGGTCCTGGGATTGAGCCCTGCATCTGGCTCCCTGCTCAGTGGGGAGTCTGCTTCTCTCTCTCCCCCCTCTGCCTGCTACTCCTGCTCTGTCTTTAAATAAATAAATAAATACAATCTTTTTTTTTTTTTTTCAATCTTTTTTTTTTTTTTTTTTAAAGTCTGGGGAACCCTGGGTGGCACAGTGGTTTAGCGACTGCCTTTGGCCCAGGGTGCGATCCTGGAGACCCGGGATCGAATCCCATATCAGGCTCCCGGTGCATGGAGCCTGCTTCTCCCTCTGCCTATGTCTCTGCCTCTCTCTCTCTCTGTGTGACTATCATAAATAAATAAAAATTAAAAAAAAAAAAGTCTGATGGTGGAGGTGATTTGAGGGTGAGAAGTATTAGCTCCTTGAAGAAAGAAAATAGTATTTGAACTTGTAACTTGTTTACTGTTAACTTTCCTCTCACTGAAGGAGAATGACATGCATGTACTCCTTATCTAAGTGTCAGTTGACCTAATTGCTGGGCCGGCCAACAGAATAATGAACAATTTAGTTCCTAGGGACTGCCTGCCTACGTTCAGATTTCTGCCGTGACCTCTGAGTAGTGTGCAGCTCTGTGGTTAAGAATCTGGAGCTAGGGGATGCCTGGGTGGCTCAGCAGTTGAGTGTCTACCTTCGGCTCAGGGCGTGATCCTGGAGTCCTGGGTTCAAGTCCCACATCGGGCTCCCTGCAGGGAGCCTGCTTCTCCCTCTGCTGTGTCGCTGCTTCTCTCGTGAATAAATAAATAAAATCTTTAAAAAAAAAAAGGGGAAAATAATCTGGAGCTAGACGGCTTGGGTTCATAGCCAAGCTGTGTCACTTACCAGCTGGGTGACCTTAGACAAGTGTACTAATGTGTGCCTTAGTTTACCCATCTGCTAAATGGGGACAGTGTTTCAAGGATTAAATAAGTCAATATACTTAGTGCTTAGAATGATGTCAGGTCTATAGTAAGTACTCAAAAATTATTAGCCATTATTAAGATGCCTGTGTGACTTTTGGCAAATTACCTCTCAAAGCTTCAATGTCCTCCATTAGAACAATATGATAATAATGTAAGACTGTAATACAAGCCAGATGATATTAACAGGGTCATTGGGAGAAGTAAGTGCAATTATATAAAGTACTTGGCATGTTTGGTATTTAGGAAGTGTTCATAAACATGAGAGCTGTTCTTACTGTCATCATTGTTAGGGTCAGTGGATAGATGTTATGCTACCTGCAAGATCCAGTTTTTTTTTTTTTTTTTAACAATTTTCACAGAAGTCACTTTGGACTTTTTTTTTTTTTATGATAGTCACAGAGAGAGCGAGAGAGAGAGAGAGAGGCAGAGACATAGAGGGAGAAGCAGGCTCCATGCACCGGGAGCCCGATGTGGGATTCGATCCCGGGTCTCCGGGATCGCGCCCTGGGCCAAAGGCAGGCGCCAAACCGCTGCGCCACCCAGGGATCCCAAGATCCAGTTTTTTAAAAGATTTTATTTATTTATTCATGAGAGACACAGAGAGAGAGAGAGAGAGAGGCAGAGAGACAGGCAGAGGGAGAAGCAGGCTCCATGCAGGGAGCCCGATGTGGGACTCGATCCCAGGACTCCAGGATCATGCCCTGAGCTGAAGGCAGACGCTCAACCACAGAGCCACCCAGATGTCCCTGGGCTGTACTATCTTATATTAACTATGTATTGTACTACTATAACAGTATGGTTGATAAACTATATAAATGTATAAATATGCTATGCAAAATTTTCTCTCTCTTACTATTTCTTTTGTTTGTTTGAAAGATTTTATTTATTTGACAGAGAGAGCACGAGCAAAAGGGCAGGTGGGGAGATGCAGAGGGAGAGGGAGAAGCAGATTCTCTGCTGAGCAGGAAGCCCGACGCAGGGCTCCATTCGAAGACTCTGAGATCACGGCCTAAGCCAAAGGCAGACACTTAACTGACTGAGCCACCCAGCCGCCCCTCCTTTGCTATTTCTTCCTTCACAATTTATAAGGAAAAGAGAGGGTGCTTCCTTTATAATTTTTAAAAATTAGAGTATAACATAAACAGAAAAGTGCACATATCATGGGTATACAACATAATGAAGTTTTATAAACTGAACATACCTGTGTAACTAAGCTGGTTTCCTTTAAAACATACTTAATATCTAATAGAGTGAATAGTTTGCTATTGCTGATTGAGGCAATGACAAAGACAAATGATTTAAGAAAAGAGACAGGCAGGTAAAAGCTCCTGGAAGAATAACATCTGATATGAGAACCGGAGCGTAGCTTGACTCTACGGTGAGGGAGGCGTACACAGCCTCTCTGTTTATTGATATTCAGGTTTTAGATTCAGTCCTCAAGATGAATCAGAAAAGGCTTCAAAATAGGGATGTAACTGTCAGCTTTGAGGTGGAGATGTGGGTGGGTGCTGGAGAGGGAGGGAGGGAGATAAGAACTTCATTTTCCACCGTGAGGCAGCTATACAGAGATCGGTGATAATTGCCAAAAAAAGAGGTAAAAATATCTCAGGTTAGGAAAGTAACCCATACAACTACCAATTGATATGGGATCTGGGGATGGGGCAGCAGAGAGCTACAGCCTCACCTGTCACAGTCAACTTGTGTTATAGAAGATGTCTGAAATGGGCAAGTTAAGAAAGAGTTGAGAGAGATGGTGTTTAGAGATGTGATAGAAAGTAGCAGAAGAAATCGTGAACAAAGGAGTAGGTAAAGAGCTGTATCTGAATCTGCTGGGTCTTGATTGCTTTTAACTTAAAATAATCTTTATGTTAGAGTGGCTTATCTTGTGGTGGCCTGCCTTTGGCCCCTACAATCTTTTTTTTAAAATATTTTATTTATTCGTGAGAGACACACACAGAGAGAGAGAGAGAGAGAGAGAGAGGGGCAGAGACACAGGCAGAGGGAGAAGCAGGCTCCTTGCGGGAAGCCTGACATGGGACTTGATCCCTGGTCTCCAAGATCAGGCCCTGGACTGAAGGTGGCGCTAAACCACTGAGCCACCGGGGCTGCCCCCCTACAATCTTTTTTTTTTAAGTAATTTTATGCCCAATATGGGGCTCGAACTCATGACCCTGAGATCAAGAGTCACATACTCTACCAACTGAGCCAGCCAGGTTCCCCAGCCCCTACAATTTTTAACCATGTACATGCATTATTTTGATTTTTTAAAAAACTGCTTATTGGGGCCCCTGTGTAGTGAAGTCAGTTAAGTGACCTGCTCTTGGTTTTGGCTCAGGTCATGATCTCAGGGTCATGAGATTGAGCCTCCCACCTGTTGGGTTCTGTGTTCATCCTGAGGTCTGCTTGGAGTTTCTCTCTCCCTCTACCTCTGCCCCACTCCTCGCTCCCAGTCTCTCTCAAATAAATAAATCAATCTTAAAAAAAACTCTGCTTATTAATGTCAACTTGAAAATGCCATTTAGCAGTTTCAGTTTGTAAAGTTCAGCCCAGGGCTGATTTCATTCAAGCCTTAGAAGGTAGGACAAGCCCTCACACTTTTGTTTTAAGCAGGTTATTTATTGTAGAGTACCTTGTCTCTGGTATGGTAGCTGCTCCCAATATGAGGCTGTTGAGCATGTGAGATATGTCCCCTCCTAACTGAGATGTGCTGTGAATTTTATTTATTTTATAGGTAAAGCCTGATTTTTTTTAAAGATTTTATTTATTTATTCATAGAGACACACACAGAGAGAGAGAGAGAGAGAGGCAGAGACACAGGCAGAGGGAGAAGCAGGCTCCATGCAGGGAGCCCGATGTGGGACTCGATCCAGGGTCTCCAGGATCATGCCCTGGGCTGCAGGCGGCACTAAACCGCTGAGCCACCCGGGCTGTCCTGTGCTGTGAATTTTAAATATACACTGAGCTTCAAATAGCATGAAAAAACCTCCAGAATGTAAAATACCTAATAATTTTTAAAATATTGGTGATATATCAATAACATTTGGATATATTGGGCTACATAAAACTTAATGTTAAAATTAATTTCTTCTATTTACTTTTGTTCTTTTAAATGTGACAACTAAAAACTTTAACGTTACATTTTTGTTTTTATTGGACAGTGCTCGTCTAGCACTTACACTGGTTTCTGCTGTTCTAGCAATAGGAAAGGTAAAGCATCCAAAATATGTCCATTTTTCTTTTTTTTTTTTTTTTTTTTTTTTTTTTTTTTTTTTAATTTTTATTTATTTATGATAGTCACAGAGAGAGAAAGAGAGAGAGGCAGAGAGGCAGAGAGACATAGGCAGAGGGAGAAGCAGGCTCCATGCACCGGGAGCCCGATGTGGGATTCGATCCGGGGTCTCCAGGATCGCGCCCTGGGCCAAAGGCAGGCGCCAAACCGCTGCGCCACCCAGGGATCCCTGTCCATTTTTCTTGAGGAAGAACCAGTCTCTGGCCCAAGACTAATGACCGATTTTCCAAACCCAAACATTTTTATAACTTTTCCAGTGATTGTTTTTCTTTCTTTTAGTTTTTGTAGGTGAAAGGATAGCTTGTTGTTTGTTTTTTTTTCCAAAGACTATTAACCTTAATCACAGAAAATTTCCAAATGGTCATGTGTATGGATGTTTTTGTCTCTGCTCTCCGTTATAAAAAAAAAATACATTAAAAAATAATCACAAAAAAGGAAAAAGGGGAAATCTATTTTTTAATGTTGAGCTGTCTTTGAATGGCATTAAAATATAAGCCCAATTGACCTTAGGATGAGCCTTCTTAACACGTCCTTTTCGTGTTCTCAGGTTTGTTTGTTTTTTTAAGATTTTATTTATTTGAGGATGCCTGAGTGGCTCAGTGGTTGAGCGTCTGCCTTCCACTCAGGGCATGATCCTGAAGTTCCGGGATCGAGTCCCACATCGGGCTCCTTGCATGGAGCCTGCTTCTCCTTCTGCTTGTCTCTGTCTCTTTCTGTCTCTCATGTCTCTTTTTTTAAAAGCTTTTATTTATTTATTCATGAGAGATATGGAGAGAGGCAGAGACACAGGCAGAGGGAGAAGCAGGCTCCCTCCCAGGACCCTGGGATCACAACCTGAGCGGAAGGCTGATGCTCAACCCCTGAGCCACTCAGGGGCCCCAGAGTGTTCTTTTTTTAAATGTCTATGTACTTTATTATTATTCTTTCATCTTGCTCCTAAATTGACTTGCTTGGCTTAAAAAACATGAATTTAGTACTTAATATGCACTAGCCCCAATAATAGCTGCGAGGCATGTAAAGGCAAATGTGATCTGACTCCTGTTTTCTGGGACTCTTGGTCTTCATTTCTAATTTCATGGAAACAGAGATTCTGACAAGTTATCCCCAGCATAACTCCTTCTTCCTATAGCCCTAACAGTCATATTGGCTTATTGAACACTAGCTCAGGCATCCTTCTGGGTTCGTTTTCAGTTGTGCTCAACGTTTGTGTTTGTGCACGATTTAAGCTTCTGAGAAAGGACCACTGAGCTAATTTTCAGTTTTAAGCGTGTAGAAGTGGTTGGAATGTGTCCAAAGCCTTTTCGTGGGGTTCTTACTTTTCAGACCAGTGGAGCTAACAGGCTTTATTTGTTAATTAGTCCAGGTCATCTCCTCATAAACCTGAAATAATTTATGCCTGGCTTAAAGGAATAAGCAGCTTGCTTGCTTTATCTCTCTTTCTCTCTTTATTTTTCTCCCTCCCTCCCTGTCCCTCCCTTCCTCTTTTCCCTTCCTTTCCTTTCCCTTCCCTTCCCTTCTCTCTTTCCTTTCCTTTCCTTTCCTTTCCTTTCCTTTCCTTTCCTTTCCTTTCCTTTCCTTTCCTTTCCCTTTTCCCTTTTCCCTTTTCTTTTCTTTTCTTTTCTTTTCTTTTCTTTTCTTTTCTTTTCTTTCTTTTTCTTTTTCTTTTTCTTTTTCTTTTTCTTTTTCTTTTTCTTTTTCTTCTTCTTTTTCTTTTTCTTTTTCTTTTCTGGCAGCCCCAGTGGCCCAGCGTTTTGGCGCTGCCTTCGGCCGAGGGCGTGATCCTGGAGACCTGGGATCGAGTCCCACATCGGGCTCCCTGCATGGAGTCTGCTTCTCCCTCTGCCTGTGTCTCTGCCTCTCTCTCTGTGTCTCTCATGAATAAATAAATAAAATCTTTTTTCTAAATAAATAAAATCTTAAAAAAGAAAAAGAAAAGAAGAATCCTTTCCTTAAAGGCAAAACAGACATTGCACATCTCCTAAATTTGCCGTTGCTTCGATTTCAACTTTGGATGAATCTTAAAATATTGTTATAGGTGATACTTTACTTGTGTGGGGAAGTAATTTAGGTGTATTCTAGTAATAATACTGAAGGTTTCTAACGACGACAATGTATTAGTAATGGGACCTTCCAAATTGGCTGAGAGGATGCAGTGCCACTATAGGCCATGTGAGGGCAGAAGTGGATAATGTTTAAAGTTTTTTGGGCAGCCCGGGTGGCTGGGCGGTTTAGGGCCGCCTTCAGTCCAGAGTGTGGACCCCGGGGACCTGGGATCGAGTCCTGCGTCGGGTTCCCTGTGTGGAGCCTGCTTCTCCCTCTGCCTGTGTCTATTTCTCTCTGTGTCTCTCATGAATGAATGGATAAAATCTTAAAAAAAAAAAAAAAGTTTTTTGCTTCCTTTTTTCAGATTGCCTGTTGATTACCAGAGTACACCTGTGAAAAATCAGGTGTTCCTATATGGTTTAGTTTAAGTGCAGACCTTTTTTTTGCCTAAAATTTTCTCTCATTAGATTCTGGTACATTGCAGTTGGTGAGCACTTAAGCCCCTCACCCTGCCAATTTCCTGATTGCATGTGATATTTCGGATTTTCATCATTAAGTTTGTCATTCTTAATGGAAAGGTCATATATTTCCATATCTGTTCCATACCCAGGAAGCTTGAATTTTAATTATGTTTTATTATCTGACTTAAAATTAGTAAAGAATATTTTTTTTCTGTAGCAATGTAGTCCGAGATTTCTTAGTTTGATTCCATTGTAATTATGGTAACAGGTGCTAGAATGCTGTTACCTTGGCTTATACTGAATTTTGAGACCCTTCTGTCCTGGGATGAGTACTAAGCTAAAACCTGTTGGAGAGGGAAAATTTTACTGTTACTCTTCAAACTTCTTCTGGCAGGTCTAAGAATCAAACATGAAACATATTACCAGGAGAAAATCAAACAAAGGTTTAATTCCATATGCACAAAAAGTCCATATAAACCTGAGAGATTCCAAAGCAGTCAGCAAAATGAGGCTCAGTGATATCCGGAACCAAATAGAAGGGTTGAGGCCTAGAGGTTACTGAGGGGAGGAAGGCCATTTGCAGAGGACAGGTTTGTAAAACAAAGACTCCTGTGTTATGCAGCTAAGTTTCTTAGGTAAAGAGGAACCTCTGGGGATGCCTGGGTGGCTCAGCAGTTGAGCATCTGCTTTGGCTCAGGGTGTGATCCTGGAGTCCTGGGATTGAGTCCCACATCAGGCTCCCTGCATGGGGCCTGCTTCTCCCTCTGCCTGTGTCTCTGCCTCTCTCTCTGTGTCTCTCATGAATAAATAAATAAAAGCTTTTAAAAAAAGAAGAAAAGGAGAACCTCTGGTGATAGCTCTCTTCCTGGCACAGGGATTCCCCACTTTGCAATGTAAATGGAGACAGTTTAGGGGGAGAGGGAAAGAGCTTTTCCTGACTCTGCTGGGTTTTGATTGCTTTTAACTCAAAATAATCTTCATGGCAAAGTGGCATATTTCTGGGAGGCCTGTCCTGAACCTTCAACTCCAGTGCTGTGTACAGGGAGCTGGGCTTGTGCCAGAGATAGAGTACAGAGCAGAGCAGGCATGTTCCTACTCTCATGGGGCTTATAGCCTAATGGGGTAGAGAGGCAGGAAACAAGAACTCACAGGAAATAATGGCACCTGGTGCTGAGTCAGTAAGAAGGGCACAGACACAGTGCTGTGATAGGGAGTGGTGGGAGGGAGGCTGCCTTAGGTGGGTGGTCAAAGTCTGCTTTCTGAGGAAGACCTAGGTTTTTAGGCTGAAGGATAAAGAGATAGATATACGTAAAGAAGGAGGGTAGTGGTCCATCTAACCTACAAAGCCAGTGGGGCTGAAGTACAGGCAGTGTGTGTGTGTATGTGGGGGGCTGTGGCAAGCAGGGGCATAAGATGAGATTACAAATATATGCAAGGGGGGCACCTGGGTGGCTCAGTCAGTTAAATGTCTGCCTTCAGTTTGGGTCATGATCCCGGGGTACTGGGATCGAGTTTCGCATCATTGGGGCTCCCTGCTTAGTGGGGAGTCAGCTTCTCCCTCCCCCTCTGCTCTGTCTCTGGCTTTCTATCTCAAATAGATAAATAAAATCTTTTTTTTTTTAAAGATTTTATTTATGAGAGAGAGAGAGAGAGAGAGAGGCAGAGACACAGGCAGAGGGAGAAGCAGGCTCCATGCAGGGAGCCCGATGTGGGACTCGATTTCAGGTCTCCAGGATCAGGTCCTGGGCCGAAGGTGGCGCTAAATCGCTGAGCCACCCGGACTGCCCCAATAAATAAAATCTTAAAAAAAAAAAAAAAAAAAAAAAAGGAACGTATGCAAGGGCCAGATCATGCAGGGTCTTTGATTGCCTGCTGAAGGGAATTTAGATTTTATTTTTAGTGAAGCAGTGAGCCACTTTGGGTATAAGCACAGGAAAGATATATTCTGACATTTTTTTTTTTTAACATTCTGAGTTTTTATAAGGTCACTCTACTGGTGTGTGACAAATGATTTAATTGTAGAAATAGGAGAGGGTAGAAGCTAGGAGGCCATTTAGATGGGAGGGGAGGGTCAGCCAACTTTTTGTATAAATGGCCTGAGACCCTGAGATCAAGTGTTCACACTCTTTTGACTGAGCCAGCCAGGCGCTCCAAGTTTCACTCTTTATTATTGTTCTTTTTTTTCTCTTTTTAAAGATTTATTTGTTTATTCATGAGAGACACAGATTGAGAGGAGAGGCAGAGACATAGGCAGAGGGAGAAGCAGGCTCCTCGCAGGGAGCCCGATGCGGGACTCGATCCCGTATCTGGGGATCACGACCTGAGCCAAAGGCAGGCGCCCAACCGCTGAGCCACCCAGGTGTCCCTTTATTATTGTTCTTTAGCTCTGCCTGATTTTCCTCGCTAAATTCTGAGCTCTTTAGGAGCAGGTTGTCTTAAATTCTTCCCTGCACCTCATGTATAGTGTTGAGCATGCAGTAGATGCTCAAATGCTAGAGAATTAATTTTAAAATTCATGGGATAGTCTTTAAGTATTCAAATATGGTGAGGATGAGTAGGTTAAGGCAGATTTTATCCCAAAGTAAATGCTTACTTTAAACTGCCTTACTTGTTGGAAGCACATTGTAAATTAAGTTCACATTTATCAAAGGATTAAGCTGTCAGGAATATTATTGCGGCTTTTGGAACTACTTAATTCAACAAGCCAGCATGTTTTAATAGTAGTTAATTCTAGTCATACCTCCGTTGCAAAGAAACTGTTCAGACGTATGCAGGTGTGTGTGCGTGTGCGTGTGTGTGTGTGTTGTACGTGGAGAGGGAGAGAGAGAGTGAGAGGGCACTATTTCACACCAGGCAGAGCCAGGTGGCTCTGTTCTCATATAGTCATTGGAGTCACTGGATTTGAGTTCTGCCTTCCAAGTGGACCACTGGTAGAAACTAGCTGATCTCACTCCTCAGTGGCCTATATTCTGGAATCTTTTTGGCTGCTTAAGAATTCCTTTCTAAAAAAAAGAATTCCTTTCTATAAAAAAATTAAAAAAAAATAAAAATAAAAGAATTCCTTTCTATTAAAGTCTTCCTTTCTTTGTAAACATTTGTTTTTCAGTCTTGGTGAGAGGAAGGGTTGACAGCTTTATAATGATCCCCCATTTTTCTGGGTTGGGGGGATTTACTACCTGTAAAATCCAACTGAATCAGAGATAGCAGAATTGATTTACTTAACTTAGTCCATATCTCCACACAGCAGGCAGGGTGATCTTATAAACACAGGAATCAGGTCATTCTTAAAGCCCTCCTTTAAAAAAAAAGAAAAAAAGTTTTATTTATTTATTTTAGAGAGTAGGGAGAGGTAGAGGGAGAGGGAGAGAGAAAATCTCAGGCAGACGCCTCACTGATCCCTGAGCCTGACACAGGGCTTGATCCCACGACTCCAAGATCATGACCTGAGCCAAAACCAAAAGTCAGAGGCTTAACCACCTGAGCTCCCTAGGCACCACTGAAAGTCCTCCTTGACCCCGATTTCTTTTCCCTTCTTGATGCTTCTCCTGTTCTCTCACCTGCTTACCTGGCTCTGTCATCCTGCACCTTTTCTTCTTGGTTTCCCTCCTCGTCTCTTTCCTTTGCTTCCTGTCTCTCTTAAACGTACAATGCTTTTCCGTTTTATGTCAAACAGCTTAGCGAGATGTAATTTATCTATTACAAATCTCACCTGCCTAAAGTGTAAAATGCCATGATTTTTAGTATATTTATAAACATATGTTCTTGTGCTCTGTTTATTAGTGACGTTTCTATTAGTCTGTATGCTGTGGAAGATCACTTGTGTCTTTCTTTTTTTTCTATTCCCAGTTGGGTGGCACCATTGGAGACATTGAAGGGATGCCGTTTGTGGAAGCATTCAGACAATTCCAGTTTAAAGCAAAAAGAGAAAATTTCTGTAATATCCATGTTAGCCTTGTCCCACAGGTGAGCTTTCCAGATAAGTATAGACAGCAACTTCTAGAAATCTTCCTGTGATATTCTGTTTGGTCCACACTTTATAAGGAGATAGAAGTTTATTGAAACACTATAAGGGAGCAGCGGACAGGACAGCAAAGGAGAAACTGCCTGTTTTTTCCACATTTTATTTATTTATCTTAAAAATATTTTATTTATTCATGAAAGACACAGAGAGAGAGGCAGAGACACAGGCAGAGAGAGAACCAGGCTCCCTGTGGGAACCCTGATGTGGGACACAATCCCAAGACGCCAGGATCACCACCCTAGCTGAAGGCAGATGCTCAACCACTGAGCCACCCGGGCACCTCTTTTTTTCCACATTTTAGACTAGGGAGCCATTCATTATCCAGAAAAGCTAAATGTCCGGTATACTGACAGTGACCCATTTCTTTTCAGCCCAGTGCTACCGGAGAACAAAAAACCAAACCCACACAAAATAGTGTCCGTGCACTGAGGGGGTTAGGCCTGTCTCCTGATCTGGTGAGTAAAGGAGAATGGGTAAATTTCTTGGAATAGGACCTCCATTTTTTGATCTATAACATCATCTAAGTCCTTTTTATCTCTCAATGATTCCTATGACACTGAGGTTTTTGTATCTGGGGCCAGGGAAGGCTTATTCCCATATCCTCAAGGGTAGCTTCACATATTTCTAAATTGGCCATCTGTTCTCCTCCAGGTCCTCGAATTGGCCACATTGACAGCTAGACAAGTGCAGTGTCCCGTCATTTTTACAGTCCCTGGGTCCTTTAGTGTGAGGTGGGACCTTGCAGATTTTCCTGACACCCAGTACAGTGGGCTGTCATTGCCCTTATTATAACAAGTAATCCAGTTATCACCAATGGTCTATATCAGAGGTTGGCAAGTAACAGCCTGGAGGCCTGCTGCCTATAAAGAAAGTCTTAATGGAATGTGGTACGGTCTGTTGCTTACATTCGTGCACAGCTGCCTTTGTCTTGCAATGATACAACTGAGTAGTTGGGACAGTAGCTTCTTGACTTGCAAAACCTAAAATGTTTGCTATCTGGCCCTTTAGAGAAAAAGTTTGCCAACCTTTGGTCTAGCTCTGTTCTTGTATCCAAAGAGACAACATTTGTGAACCTTCACTCTTGTTCACTAGAGATGCCTAGACATTTTGAGTGCTTACTGGTAGATGTGTATTGAGTTTGATTCTGCTTGCTTATATTAGCGCTCAGGTGTTTCTAATAGTCCAGTGGCATGCCCAGAATGAACAGGTACGTACTTGGTCAAATCTCTGGCTGTAAGAAGAAATTAATATAGAGAATGAACGGCGGCATGAACAGCCAGATTCCCTCTTGCTGACCTGTGCACAACTGACTTTGACAGATTGTCTGCCGAAGTTCAACGCCCATCGAAATGGCTGTGAAGGAAAAGATTTCCATGTTTTGTCACGTGAACCCTGAACAGGTTAGTGCTGCTCCTGAGCTCTGAGTGCCTTGCGGCAGGCACTTCTGCTGATGCTAATGTTTTGCATCTCTTAAATGATCGTATTACTTCTCACGGCATTTATGAAGGCTTTGGGAGATTCATATCCAGCCACGGCTCCCGTGCCCTGAAGGGAGCAATCTGAGACCCTTGATTCCTTAGGTAGATCATGTTTCTTGGCATAATCACTCCTTAAGTTACAGGTACAAAACTAGGTGGGCTTTTTAGCTTACAGTCAAACTTCTAGAGAGAGAGAACCGTGTGAAGCCTGCTTATCGTCTGTTTATCTTGTCTTTCCAGGACACTTACTGCTTTTGCTGCGATTTCTGCTTTGTACATGTTATAGCTTAACTTTCCCCAGGCTGCCGGTTCCATTGACATTCACACCATCACTTCTGATCACATCAGTGGCCTCAGTTCACTTCATTGCTATAGAAACTGTACTGTGATTTGGGCTCAAGACCTCTGTCCTGCAGGGCTTTCCACCTGGGGATCTGAAAGCTTTTTCTTTTTTCTTTCATTCTCTTATCTGTCTCTTGTTTGCAATAAGGTTTAGTTGTAAGGGATCAGAGCTGGCTGTAGTTTAAAAAGCGATATGAATGGTGCTCAGGAAAAGGGTGAGGTTTGGCAGAAACCTTTTTTTTTCCAGATTAGCCCTGGGTTCTTTGAAGCCTAGAAACCATCTCCTTGGGTTTCTTTATCTATGGAGGAAGTTTAGTGCACAGGCTCCTGCCTCCTGCCTGAGGCTTCAGGGTCGGCACATGAGTCTGAACTCTTTTGAAAAATGTGATGATAGCAAGTTTAAAGGACTCTCCTGTATTTGTAATGTCATTAAGCCACTTTAGGTTTTTTTCCTGTTGTTTTTTGTGTCCTTCCTATTGGTAAATAGGACTTTGTGTCTGTATTATATAAATGTAACCTGGTTACTGAAATGGAAGGAGGATACAGTTTTCAGAGTTGGATTATTGAGAGCTCTGGGAAGGGAAGAATGCAAATTTCTGACCATCCAGAGCCTGTTTTCGATAGAACTAGAGATTCCAGAAAACATTCTCTCCCAGCAGTCCACAGGTTAGTTTATTAGTCATTTTTCAGCGTGTTGTTTTTTTCTAATGTGAATTAATGCTCCTGTTTCTTGGTTCCTGGTGAACCTGCATTTAAAGATCTTCTCTAGTTTCCTGAGGAAGGGATGGAGGGTCAGAGACGTCTGTATGGATGTGGTCATTACCATGACATTTGAAAAAAATCTCTCTGGCTTGGAGGATAAATGAGTAAATAGTTCCACATTCCATGTCTTCCACTGTGGGAGTTTGGGCTGCCCAGAGATTTAGTTTTAATCTGTGGTTGGTCTGGAGCTCATATCAGTGACATCTTGGCACTTTGAATTGCTTTGGTGTATGCAGAGTGAGGCACAATAGTCCTAAGCATTAGGTTGGTAATGTTCAAACAGCTTAGGAACCCTTGGGTGGATTTGGCTATGGATTTGGGAAGATGGAACACAGAGTTAGCAGAACATTTCTTGGCATTGATTTAGAATGTGGCAGATCCTTAAATGCCTGCCAGTAGTCCCTTTGGATATACTTGAGAGGGTGGTGAAAGCTTGTTAGGGTGAATGTGAAAAACAACCATAACACCTGGCATTTAAAGGAGCTGTTCTCCTTTAACAGGTGTAATTAATTTGGGTTCAGTGTGTGTTTGAAAATATATCCAAATGAAGGGGACTTAGATGGTGATACCTTGGGCCGTGTGTCTTGGACATTGACACATAAAGCATCCATGTTTCAACACCAATTCTCTGACTCCAGCTGGGGTCCTGCAATTCAACTCTGACACTAACTACCTGGAATGAGCATCAAACTCCGCAAATTTGAGGGCCGAGTTCTTTACAAGACTGCCCTCCGCATCAGGCACCAGCCACAAGTTTCCACTGTTCTAAGCCACCTACATTTCTGCCTGGCTAACTACAAATTTGGGGCTTCCAATAATCCCTTCGGGTTCGGTAATTCTCTAGAATGACTCATGGAACTCAAGAAAATGTTATACTTACTATTACCATTTTATTATAAGGAGTGCAAATGAACAGCCAGATAAAGAGATGCATAGGGCAAGACCTGGGAGGTCCCAAGCTCAGGAGCTTTTGTCCTCGTGGAGTCAGGCTGTGCCACCCTCCTGGTACATTTATAAATTTATCAACCGGAACACTCGCCTGAGTCTTGGTGTCCAGAGATTTTTTTTTATGGGGGTTTCACTATCTAGGCATGATTGAGTAAACCATTGGTCAAGTGACTGAACTCATTCTCCAACCCCCTTATTATCCTTGGAGGTCAGGTGCCTGAAAGTTCCAGTCTAACTTTGTTGGATTTTCTGGTGACCAGTTCCCATCCTGAAGCCACCTAGGGCCCACCGTTAGTCGCCTCATTAGCATAACAAAGATACCTCTGTCACTCAGGAATTTCCAGAGATTTTTGAAGCTTTGTGCCAGGAATTGAGAACAAAGACCAGATTCTCTCTATACATGTATGTATAGAGATATATCAAATAAGTCCTACCACAGCATTCATGTTTCTAGAGTTGGAATAATGAGTTCAAAGAGTTTTATAATTGGGTCAAACTAAGCTTGTGTTAATTCTGCCTCTTGTTTGGGTCACTGGGCTTTTGGTTTTCTTCAGTCAGTATAAATGAACTACCATTGTCTCTCGAGTTTTGATTCATTCTTGAACTCATTCTTGTGGCATATCTGAGGCATGTCATTTAAATATGGTGTTTTATCATCATTAATCAGGTCATATGTATCCATGATGTTTCATCCACATATCGAGTGCCAGTGCTTTTGGAGGAACAAGGCATTGTTAAATATTTTAAAGAGAGATTGGATCTGCCCATTGGTGATTCTGCGAGTAATTTGCTTTTCAAGTGGAGAAATATGGCTGACAGGTATGTGAAAGGAATTACTAATGTAGTCTTTAATAATTCTTGGATTTGGAATAAGGATTGAGACATACCTTAAGTATACCTATGTCACATTCAACTTTCTGTATGTATATGTTTTGGTCTGAATTTATCTAAAGCTTTATTTTTTATTTTTTATTTTTTTAAAAAAATGTATTTATTTATTCATGATAGACAGAGAGAGAGAGAGAGGCAGAGACACAGGCAGAGGGAGAAGCAGGCTTCATGCCGGAGCCCGATGGGGGACTCGATCCCTGGACTCCAGGACTCCAGGATCATGCCCTGGGCCAAAGGCAGGTGCTGAACCGCTGAGCCCCTAAAGGGGCTTTAGGATTCCCTAAAGCTGTAACACATTAGTGGAGTGTTTTGCTGTATTCTTTGAAGATTCTGTGGCTTTTGATTTTGTTCTACTTAAATGAAAGTGAATTGAAGGAATTTGGATTCTGGAATGATTTTTTAAAATTCTGGAAGTATTTTGATTGGTTTCTTTCTCAGTTTCTGAGTATTATTTAAAAAAATATTTATTTTTTTGAGAGAGAGAGATAGTGAGAGAGCTTTTGGGAGGGAGAAGCAGGCTCCTCACTGAGCAGGGAGCATGATGTGGAGCTCAATCCCAGGACTCCAAGATTATGACCTGAGCTGAAAGTAGACACTCAACTGACTGAGCCACCCAGGCACCCCGAGTTTCTGATATTTTAAACAGGTTTAAATGTCACAGGTTTTTGCCGTTTTTTTTTTAAGTTTATTATTATTATTATTATTTTTAGATTTTATTTATTCATTCATGAGAGACACAGAGAGAGAGAGAGAGGCAGAGACACAGGCAGAGGGAGAAGCAGGCTCCATGCAGGGAGCCCAATGTGGGACTCGATCCTGGGATCATGGGATCACGCCCTGAGCCGAAGGCAGATGCTCAACCACTGAGCCACCCAGGCGTCCCTTTAAGTTTATGTATTTTTTAGTAGTGTCTTCACCCAATGTGGGGCTTGAACTCACGACCCTGAGATCAAGAGCTGCATGCTCTTCTGACTAAGCCAGCCACGTGCCCTTGTAGTTAGTACTTGTTTTTTAAGATTTGGCTAACATTTCCTAAAGGAAATTCCCTTGAATGAAAGGTTTAGGCTCTGACATTATTGCTTCATCCTGCAGTTATTAACTGTCAGCATTGTTATTAAAACCTCAGACAGGTTTTAGCTTTAAGACCATGATATTAATTTTAGCAAGGTTTGTCTTATTTGAAGTCATGTGGAAATTAAATTCTTGTCACCTATTTTCTCTTACTAAATGTAGACAAAGGCATAACTCCATAAAGTCCCAACTGCCTGGCTTTTTGTGCAGCTTAGGTACGGGCAGCAGTTACAAACATGGGCTCCGGTGTTGCTAAAGAATAGATCTCATCACAAGTTCTCATCATAAGAAAAAAAAATTAGATGTTAATGGATGGATGTTAATTAGACTTAATTGTGGTGATCATTTCATAATACATACAAATATTGAATCATTATGTCATATACCTGAAACTGATAATATTTTATGTCACGTGTATCTCAATAAAAAAAAAAAGTAAGCTCTGGCATCAGACACGCTGGACTGAGATCTCAGCTTCGCCTCTCACTAGCTGTGTGAGTTTGGGTGGATTACCCAACCTCTCTGGACCTGTTCTCCCATCCATATATAACAGGGGATACATTGTGATAATTATGAGAGAAAACATGAGACCTTAATCTCCATGGGGCGCTGAATATTGGTTACTGAAGATGGTAAAAATAATTAAAATGGTTTGATGGTGACAAAATCACTGACCTTGGTAGACGATCAATAGACTGAAGTGCTCTTGCCCTGTCACTTCAAGATTTAGAAAGTGTTTAAGAATTTTCTATGGCAAGTAATATCAGGAGCAAAGTGCAGTTTCTGAATTTAGGTAGTGTCCTGCATGATGTTATAGTTAAGTTCCTGCCCTCCAGAATGCTTAAGGAATCAGTTGCTTTGGAGGAATTTTCTGAGTAGCTTGGGGCTGATCTAGAAATTTTGATATTTCATTCCTTTGATTGGAAGTAGCTCTAAATTATACTCTATGCTTCTGTGCTTCTTAAAGCCAGTGTTTGGTTTTCATGTTCGTTTCTTTGGCTGCTGTAACAAATGACCACAAACTGGGTGGCATCAAATAGCAGAAATGTATTCTCTCCCAGTTGTGGAGGTCGGAAGTTCAAAATGAAGGCATCAGCAGGATTGGTTTCTTCCGGAGGCTATGAGGGAGAAACCGGTCCAGCTTCTGGAACTGCTGGCAATCCTTGGTGTCCTGTTTCTGCCTCTGTCATTGCATGGCCTTCTCTATGTCTCTCCTCTTCTCTCTCTCTCTCTCTCTTTTTTCCCCTCCTCTTCTTTTCTTGTATAAGGATGCTTGTCTTTGGACATAGGGCTCAACCTAATCCAAGATGATCTCATCTCGAGATCCTTAATTGTGTCCACAAAGACCCTTCTTCCAAATATCGTTACATCCACAGATTCTGGGGGACATATGTTTTGGGGGGTTGCTATTCAGCTCACTGCAGTCTTCAAGCAAAAGGAAATTGAGCATCGGTCCTTCATGATGATATTGATTTATTGGTAATGACAGTATGTACTGTGCTCTCACTACAGCCTGTAGAGAGATACAGGAAGGCAGAGGTCAAAGGGCTGCCTTGTTCGTGGAGGTCCAGTGCTGTTCAGAAGCCAGGGGTCCCTGGTGGAATTGGATGGCAGAGCTCACCTGGGACCCCAGGCCAAAGTGGGGACAGCTCAACTCACTGGGGACCTGCCTATGGGGTGGGCCTGCAAAGCAGCAAAGCGGCTGGCCCCTCACACCCAGCTGATGGCCAGGTGGAGAGCATGTGAGAGCTTGGCTGGTGTGGACAGGGCCCGGTGAGCCTAGCCTGTAGGCCCGAGAGGGAAAGAGAGCGTGCAGGGACCTGTTTCCCTGGGACATGTGGGCCAATAGACTCACCTGTTTCACCTGGCTGCCAAGTGACTCCTCCTCCCCTGATAGACCAGACTAGGTGAGTAGGAGGGAGTGATGGTGAGGACCCCAGTCCTGCTTCCTTCCCGGGAGCAGAACTGACATTCCTCCTTCAGTGGAGGAGTGAGAATAGGGGTTAAGAACTCAGCCCAGCTGGTGTGCTCAGATGTGGTTGTGACCGCCAGTTCTCCAGGGTCAAACCTGGCACGGGGAGTGCTTCCCTCTGACAATGTATCAGAATCTTGCCTTGATACCAACTTGCTTTGTCATCTGTGTCTTTTATGTAGAGATGGGGTGAAGCATGGGCAGCCACACAATCTCCAGAGCAACATAAAATTCAGTAACAAGCTAAAGGTTTAGCAGCCTTCTCTGAGGGGCTTCAGTCACCTTCCTAGAAAGTCACCTTTACTGTCACTTTTAACTTCTTAGCTTCTTATGCATTCTTCTCCTTCCAGCCTATTTGCAATTATATTTGTCTGGCACATTTTGCAGATGTTGGTATGAAAGAGATTCCTGCTCACAGTAAGGTGTTTGGGGGATGGTTTGCTTCCAGGCCCTAAAACATCTTCAGCCCCAAAATGATGTTTCTACATAGTTAGTACCAGACCAGACCATTTTTGTGTTCGTTATACAGAATTTCTAGCCAAAGCAACAGTAAACATGGTGTCTTAAGTGGTAAACTGTGATTGAGCATCTTATTCAGATTGGAATTTTCTCGTAAAAATGATCTAAATGTCTCTGAGTGACATTCTTTGGGCATGCCATGAATAACCTGCCTTTGTGGGCCAGCTGGGACTGTAACCATGTTTAATGTAGACAGTTTGAATGCATTTTCTTATATAATGTCACCTTACAAACTTAATATTGAAATGTTTCCTGTTGACATTCAGAATGAATTTTCTTATACAATGTCACCTTATCAACGAATTTAAGGACAGCTCATGTTTATGAGATAAGGAGAGTTTTTTATTTTTAATGCTTTTAACTGTTTCTTTGATACACTTTACTTGGATTTATATCCATGCCTGCTTAGTAAGCCAACGTTGAGGTTGCTTATGAGTTTGCAATCTATTGACACACAGATTTTCATTCACTGGGGGTGGGGTGGGTATTTGAGTCAAGCACATCAAGTTCGAGGCTCATCTGCTCTTAAGGTTTTAAAAAGTGCCTTGGGATAAGAACAATGGCTGTCATTATATTTGTGATGTTATATTACATGCATATAACCTTTAAGCATGCCTTTCATCTCAGGTACGAAAGGTTGCAGAAAATGTGCTCCATAGCCTTGGTTGGCAAATACACCAAGCTCAGCGACTGCTATGCCTCCGTGTTCAAAGCCCTGGAACATTCAGCCTTGGCCATCAACCACAAGTTGAATCTGATGGTGAGCCCCGGCTGGTCTTCCTCATATTTCAGTTATTCACTGTGATATCTCATGTTTCAGAGACAGGTTGTGTTGAAGGAGCCCGAGACTGCTGCCAGGATTGATGTCACCAGGAGGACTTATAGTACTTAGTATACAGCAGGATTTGTGGCTAAGATTTAGTACAGTGAAAGGTTACAGAGCAAAGTCAGCAAAGGAAAAAGGTGTATGGGATGAAGTCTGGAGGACTTCATATATATACTTTGAGTATATTCTTTGTCTTTGTTAGATATAGAAATAGTACATGCTCAACGTGGGAAATTGAAACAAAGCATCATGTAAAATACAGAAAGCGGAAGATACCTCCTCCCTGAAATCCTATTTCTCTGTTGCACCTGTCCTTCCCAGTTTGATACATATCTTTCTAGACACATATGTTATATTTAATGATATTCTATACAGGTATACCATGATTTAAGGAAGCCTTATTATATTTTTAAAAAATATTTTATTTATTTATTCATGAGAGATGCAGAGAGAGAGGCAGAGACATAGGCAGAGAGAAGCAGGCTTCCTGCAGAGAGCCCATTGTGGGACTCGATCCCAGGACCCCGGGATCATGCCCTGAGCCAAAGGCAGATGCTCAACTGCTGAGCCACCCAGGCGTCCAGTCCAGCAAGCCTTATTATCTTGATTTAAATGGTGAAATTTTTATGTAATGAGCAAAAAGATACTCATGTATATGTCTAAGAAATTTACTAACTTCCGACTTAGGACCTATCTGACTTTTCTCTCACCTTTCTAGCCTCCTCCTACTGTAATCACTTTTTTTTTTTAAATTTTTATTTATTTATGATAGTCACACAGGGAGAGAGAGAGAGAGAGGCAGAGACACAGGCAGAGGGAGAAGCAGGCTCCATGCACCGGGAGCCCGACGTGGGATTCGATCCCAGGTCTCCAGGATCGCGCCCTGGGCCAAAGGCAGGCGCCAAACCGCTGCGCCACCCAGGGATCCCAGTAATCACTTTTTAAAAAAAGATTTGCTTCATTTTATTTATTTATTTATTTATTTATTTATTTATTTATTTATTTTTGAGAGATAGAGAGTATGGGGGAAGAGGTAGAGGGAAAGAAAGAGAATCTCCAGCAGACTCCCTGTTGAGCATGGAGCTGGACATGGGGCTTGATCTCATGACCACGAGATCATATCTGAGCTGAAATCAAGAGCCCAGCACTTAACCTACTGAGCCACCCAGGCGCCCCTGTAATTACTTTTTATTTGTGGCTTTCCAAGGAACACTTCACTTCTTGCTCTTCCCACTCTTTCACGGCCCCCACCCCTTGTAGAAAAAAGAAAACAGCAATAGTAAATTATTAGATTACAAATTTTATAAAGCCTTTAAAATTTTTTATGTTATATATTCAGATAGTAATTTTTAAAAAAGATTTTATTTATTCATGAGAGACAAAGAGAGAGAGAGAGGCAGAGACATAGGCAGAGAGAGAGGCAGGCTCCATGCAGGGAGCCCAATGTGGGACTCAATCCCAGGTCTCCAGGACCACGCCCTGGGCTGAAGGCAGGTGCTAAACTACTGAGCCACCCAGGGATCCCTCAGATAGTAATTTTTACAAAATAAATACTAAAATAATATAGGTCTATGGAGACTGTTACCTACATAGGAGTCATTGTACATGATTTTTCAGTAGACAGAATTTGTTGACGTTGGCTTCCACAAAGTACTATTTGAATGATGGTCTTGTCATATTCTTTTTTTTTTTTTTTTTTTTTTTTTATGATAGACACACAGAGAGAGAGAGAGAGAGAGGCAGAGACACAGGCAGAGGGAGAAGCAGGCTCCATGCACTGGGAGCCTGATGTGGGATTCGATCCCGGGTCTCCAGGATCGCGCCCTGGGCCAAAGGCAGGCGCCAAACCACTGCGCCACCCAGGGATCCCGTCTTGTCATATTCTTTTTAGACCGCTTTTTTTCTGTGTTTACCTCGCCTGGCTAAGTGGAGCAGCTTCCTGACCGGTTTGCCCTCTTCCCTCCATTTGTACATCATAGTGCCGTGATCCTTCTAAAATTAAAATCCCTCTTTGTTCTCTCTGTTCCTTTTTTAAAAAATTTTTAAAAGATTTTATTTATTTATTCATGAGTGGCACAGAGAGAAAGAGAGAGAGAGAGAGAGAGAGAGAGAGGCAGAGACACAGGCAGAGGGAGAAGCAGGCTCCATGCAGGGAGCCCCTTGTGGGACTCGATCCCGGGTCTCCAGGATCACACCCCAGACTGTAGGTGGCGCTAAACCGCTGCGCCACCGGGGCTGCCCATTTAAAAAAAATTTTTTTTAAAGACTTTATCCATTTATTCATGAGAGACGCAGAGAGAGAGGCAGAGACACAGGCAGAGGGAGGAGCAGGCTCCATGAAGGGAGCCTGATGTGGGACTCGATCCTGCGACCCTGGGATCATGACCCGAGCTAAAGGCAGATGCTCAACCGCTGAGCTACCCAGACATCCCTGTTCTCTCTGTTCCTAAAGACTTTCCAATGGCTTCAAATGTAAACTCTCTGTGGGTGGAGTTTGTTTTGAGGGCTCCAGAGTGACCACCGCTTTGTCTCTTCCCTCTGAGGTTTCATGCAAGCTGTTCCTTTGCCTCCCCTCCCCGCTGTGACTCTGACACAGCTCCCCCTCCAGCCTCCCAACTTGCACGCACATGCTCATCCTCGAGGGCTGAGCCTCTCGGACATCGCCTCCCTAAAGACCTTCCCCGATGGTGCTCCTTCCCATCTTTCCTGCAGTGTCTAGATCTAGCTTACGTGTGGCTCCTACTTATTTCCACAGCATTCTCTTTGCCCATCATAGCCACTATCACTCTATGGTGTGAGTGCCTGTTTATTTGGGTCTGTAGTCTTCCTGGAAAATTATAAGAACCCCAAGACAGAGATTGTGGTTTCCTATCCTAAGTGACCGGTGCAATGTTTGCATAATAAGTAGTCACTGAATAGTTGGGGCATAGTGTTAGATGCCTCGAGTATTTTTGAGTATCTACTTTTCTTGAATGTTCCTTTAATCTACTGGATTTTTTTTTTAGTATATAGACTCCATTGATCTGGAGCAGACCACCGAAACTGAGGACCCTGTGAAATTCCATGAAGCTTGGCAGAAGCTCTGCAAAGCTGAGTGAGTGCTGAGGACTGTCCATACCAGTTATGAGAATACCACTGTGCTTTTTCTGTAACAATTTGATTTACCCCAATTCCTAATTTATGTGTGTGTTTTGAAAGGTTGGTTGTCTGTTGTACTCTTGGTCATTAAGGGGGATCACACTGTAGCCTCACCTCACTTTCTTTGAAATGTGCCACATTCATGTTCGTGGAATGTGCATTGGAAATGGGTTTTATTTCAGGGGAGGATGGAGATCCTGTATTGGGGAGAAAGTGTGTTGATTCTGAAATATGTAGAAATAGATCTTACATATGCAAAATTAAAATACAAGGGCGACAACTCTTCTCTCTTGGTTATATTTTCTTTTTTACATCATTTGATTCTAGGTTTTATTTTATAAGTAATCGACAGAACTTTTGGGAGCAACACTGTACTGTGAGGGTAGCATGACCCTCCCGGTTAGCTCTTGAATTTTTGTCTTGTCCAATGAGTGTTTGCCAGGTCTTTTGAGTGTCTCCTAGCCAAGAGACTTTCATGTGTCGCTATTTAATTAGCAATTGAAATCTTAGGCTGATTTTACCAGTTTAACTCTTTCTGATTATGCAAGAGGTCTTAACATCTTTCTAATAGTGTTTTTAAAAGAACCTTAATCTTTTTTTATTCAGATAATTCTCTCAGTGGCATTTTAAAAAAAGATTTTATTTATTTATTCATGAGAAACACACAGAGAGAGGCAGGGACACAGGCAGAGGGAGAAGCAGGCTCCCTGTGGGGAGCCCGATGTGGGACTCGATCCCAGGACCCTGGATCACGACCTGAGCTAAAGACAGACGCTCAACTGCTGAGCCACCCCAGCATCCTTCTCAGTGGTATTTTTAATTCACTTAGTTTCTCAGTCACTATGCTCACATACCACAGAGACCTATCAAAAAATATATTTATCAAAGTCAGTTGTGAAAAATTAT